>NC_132910.1:75005651-75319485 GCF_047675955.1 Chlorocebus sabaeus | reverse complement strand
AGGCAAGGCTATCCAGGAAGGACTCCTAGATATGTGGCCTGGATGCAGCAAGAGGAGTGGGGTGAATGTCTTAGGTGCCTACAGCAGAGGCACACATGATAGTGTAGGCCTGCTATCAACCCTACATCCTTGAATCCTACTGACCATTGACATGACAGCAGACAGATCATGAGCAGGCAAGATTTGATGGAAGAACCATGTGTCTACCTCAAACCCAAGACTCACCTGAGGAGCACTAGTAGTCCAGAACCCTGAACTCATCCTGTGCCTGATGTGAAAGTCACCCCAAATCAACATTTCTGTACCATTCTGGTGGCCCAGTCTCATATAATCACTTGAAAGGAATAGCACACTGACTAATCAAAACCATCAGCTCATCAGCCACTGTTCCGAAATTGAGGTCCAGCCATGGACTTCCAGAAGACCCCCATAAGTATTAATACTGGAATTCCTCTATGCACTTGATCCACATAAAGCGTGTGTGTGTGGGCAGGGAGGGTTTGTAGAGGATCAGAATGTACCTTACAGGGGAGAAACAGAGACCACGACTGGGGAGCCCTTCCTGCTGGAGGGGCATCTAGACATGTGAAGAAGCATACGAAAGGGCAGAGCCCCTGAGGTCACATCCAGACTTCAGTTTCTCTTCTGGAGTCTAAGAGACTGTTGTGAGCCTAGATTTTCACATTTTCTTCCGCTGGCTGAAATGGTTGGATTTAGGCAGTGTGGAGGCAAACTTACTACATGGATTAATAACTTTTGTGCAAGTAACGAATATTTGTCTAGCCTTCCTTAAGTCAAATAAGAGTGTATCATAAGAGTGTAGAGATAACTCATAAAATCCAAGGGCAGAAATATGGGTGGAGCACAGAAAGGACCTGGAACTAATGATTTAACACTGTTCAGATATTGCTTTCGGTATTCCTCATCTCTACTCCTCTTTTGCATTTGTTTTCCTTTGTCCCTCTGTAGACACTTTCTCTGCTCCTTTGTCCACATGGTAAAACATGGATGAAGCACAGTTTTCCCGTTCATACATTGGAGGTCCAGACTTTTGTAGCATTAGGTCCAAGTTGGAAGTGGTTCTAATTCTAAATTTCTGAAAAAGAGTGTCCAATTGGCTAAACATTGGTTAGTTGTCCACATCTGGTCCAGTCAGCTATTTCTAAGGGGAAGAGATGACATGGCAGATTTATAACACCCAGGGCCACATTATTGTAAGACAATGGGAGGTTGACACAGAGGAGTTTCTGGAGTTCCTCTTCTCACAAACTTTAGGCTTGCTCTACAGGGCCACCTGCCTTCCCCATTCTCAGGTGACTGTAAGTCTCTAGCCATGCCCCATATATCTAGGTCACCACAGCCGTCTAAAGAACCCACTGCACTGTTGCAAGACCAAAATTCCTCCAGCTTGTCTGTTCCATGAAACACCATTTCTTTTCTTCCTTTCAAAAGGCTATAAATAGGAGAAAGTGGGGGACTGTCTGTTAGCTCTCAAAAAGTATTATCTCCATTTTGTAAATCAATGTGAATAGTTCCACTTTTATTTTGTTTTCTATTCCTATTTATTATCATCCACCTCTTCTTCCCCTCTAAGACTCTAGCACTAATCACTAATGAGCTGCATCAGAATTCAATCTGCCCTCACCTCCGGCCAGCCCAAGAATATTGTTCCCAAACTAAGGGTCCTTAACTTTTCGATCTCCCTCTTGCTACAGGGGAGCTATTTTCCTATCTGATGTACTGCAAAGTGTCCTAAACATGCTGGGAATGATTAGCACAATGGACTTGGCTATCAAACGTTTTAAAATATCAAACTGCTATTCCTCCTGCTAATCTCTTCATTCCTTCTGATAGGATAGCTCTAGCAGGCCCATCGAAAACTGTCCAAGAGACAGGCCAGTGGCTGAATTGGCAGAGGTTACTGAGCTTGAACATTCACACAATAACTCTTTGTATGCTGTAATGAGCGGGGATTTGGCAGTCTTCTTTTCCGTGCACTATTTTTTTCTTTTGTAATAGGATCTTTCTCTGCTTCTTTAAATTTGTATATCCACATATAGCACTTCAGTAGGTAGGCAAAGTAAAGTTACCTACTGTGGTCTCATGGTAACAATATTGTAAAACAAAACAAGCAAGAAATGGTTCCACCGTTTCTTTAGGTGGAGGTCTGAAATCTGCAGTGCTTTATTCAAGAACCATAACTTGATAAAAGGCAGAGCTACTAGAGGAGCAGATCATCTTCCTAAAGTGCCTTGAAATTCAAGTCCTTTTTAATTGCTGAGAATTCATGTCACTTGTGTGACAAAGCTATAAACATACATAATTATAAAAACACACTTTGACATCCTGAATAAAATCAATGCCATATTATTGTTAACTTTTGAACAAACAGATGAGTTTTGTTAATAATTTTAACAATTCAGGCTATGTCTTAATCACTGTTTTCCTCCTAAAAAAATTACTTTGCAAAACACATTGGAACATTTTCAATGAGAACTAAGTAGAAATATGCCTCCAATCATACTGAAAGCTCAAATAGTATTTGTAAATTTCTTTTGTTTTTCATCTACATCTTTTATACAATATTACACAAACATTTTAAGGTCAAGGCCTATGGCATGTACATCTTATGCATATACTCAAGCAGAAACGAGAGATATCTAGCTGGCCGGAGATTCACTTTGCTTGGTATTACATTATTCTTTTGATAGTATTTCATTTTAACAAGGTAATGCAAACTTTTTGCATCCAGGTTATTGAAAGTTTTTCTTTAAATATGCTTTCCTTCCCACCAAAACCTGATAGCTCTGAGGTGAAGTTGAGGAAAACTGCCACTGCTAGGCGCCGCTCTCAGCAGCTGCAGAGCTGCCGAATTCTTCATAAATGCTGTGCTTTCTTTCATAAGATGTTCTTCATCTTCCCTTCTGTTTCTCTTTCCAGACACTGAAATTTCTTCCGAAAGATATTTTCCTTCTTTGCCAAGCTTTCCATATGTTAGAGAATAATTCCTTGAACCCTAGGGACTTCTGGTTTTAAGCTTTAAAAATTTGCTAGGCAGTTTCTTTTTTATTTTTTCCTTCTTTTAAACAACTGGATACAGACATCAATTTCTCTCCTTCCTCTCTCACTATCGCTTTGTGATATTCCATGTGTGAAAACATTCATTAAGCACTGTAATTTTTTAGCTGCTGTCCTGCAATCCTTAAGTCCCACTTTTTCCAAGATTTCTGAAAATTATCTTATTTCATTCATGCATAAATCTTCACAGAATATGCTGAAAGCAATACAGAGAGCAGATGCCATTTGCTGAAGAAAAATGCAACATTTTGGTGAAATGTAATGCAACTTCCTTTAAAACCATAAAAACAAATAATTTTTTATTTCCCAATATATCCACTAGATGGCAGGATAGGTCTCCATTTTTGTTTCTACGACAATGTGGTCTATGGCAAAGGATTACTTTTTTTAGAGCATATTGTATTGCTCCGTTTGTTTTCATATTCTAGTCTTCTGATGCTCTCTAAAGTTGTTACAAACAAGGACAACAAATACGATCGCCTATTAAGTATATACTGTAACCAGGCACCTTGCTAAGAATTGCCTTATGATTATAGGCACATACATTATTAAATAAATTATATTAGAATAAGTAATATATTTATTATATAATAATTACCTTATGATTATAGGCACATACATTATTAAATAAATTATATTAGAATAAGTAATATATTTATCATATAATAATTACCTTATGATTATAGGAACATATGCATTATTAAATAAATTATATTATAATAATTAATATAATTATTATATAAGAATAATGATAAGGTCAAGGAGAAATAATATTTCACAAGATGTTTCCTTGAACATTGACAAAGCAATTTTAACTTTGACAGAAGGTTCAGAAATGGCTACAAGCACTTTGATTGCTGTTTCTACTCAAAGGTAAAAGAATGTGCCAAACCAATATGTGGAGAGGGTAATGCTATTTCTGGGTCACATTAACATTCAGCAGAACTTTGTATTCTCTTCATATTCAAAATGGTTACTTGGATTTTTAGAAATATAGCTTTTTAACAAGTTGGGTACTGCAAAATGTAATGCCTTGATTATATCCATAAGTGATGGGAAGATGAGCAATAGTTTGACTTTTCTGATAAATGGAACTTAAATATTTTTTGAAGTTTCCAAAGCTGAAAACACCTCACTATTTTTTTAAATAAAGTCCTGCCAGTGTTTCTTAGCATGTAACTCTAGACACTAAACCATAGAAATACATGCCACTCTCCAATAGAGATTTTACTAATTTCACTTAAATCTTAGCTCTAGTAGATTTAAAAGTGTGCCCTACATAGTTCTGGGGATTCTACAGGTGGCTGTGTGGGGTCTCTGCATAGGCAGTGGGAAGAAGGTCCAGGCTAAGCACTCTCTTTTCTTTCAGCAAGAGCGTGAAGATATTCATCTCTTTCTTATACTGCGTAACCCCTGTCATTTAAATAAAGAGTGGTGCTGGAGAAAGCATTTCTGCTGTGATTACACATAGGTCAAATGTTATTCGGTAAAGATTGAGTAAAGATTACCCACTCTAGAGTAAGGATTCTATTTTTCCAAATGGGAAAAAAAAAAAGACAGATTAATTTGGTAAAAATAAAATAAATTTTTTCTGCCAAAAAATTAAAACTCAATAGTAGTCATTGTATAAAAAAGCAAACCTTTAACTGGATTTCTTTTGTTAACCAGTTGTTTTGTTGTCAAAGCATGTGGCTGTCAAATAGCCTCATGACGAAGAAAACTAAGGAAAGCAAGAGACATAAGAAGCAGTCAAAAATATACACATATGCTTGATAATGGGCCTGGTTCTGTAATAGGAGATTCAGAAGATGACTAACTTATACATATACACCTGTTCATAGAGATGTATCGATATCCACCTATGCCATGTAATGAAAAAGACAATAGGTGAGTACTGGGGGCTACAGGACATTGTCTTCAAGTGGACAGCTCCTTAATCCACATCTTTTAGGTTTTAAGTGCTTCTACTATGCTTCTCTTACATAATTCAACTTAAGGGATGAAACAAATAAAGTCACTGCCATTATATTAAACAGAATGAGGTGGCAAGAAATGTACAAACAACGTGCAGTAGAGTATGAATTGGCATAATTTTTTCGAAAAGGAAGAGATAGTAAATACCTTAACTTTGTGCAACTGATCAACATTGCTGTAATCATATGAAAACAGTCACACATAATATGTAAACAAATGGGCTTGGCCATGTTCTCATAAAACTTTATTTACAAAAATAGGCAGACACAGAGGTTGGTCCTCAGGCTACAGTTTGCTGACATAGCTCTGGAGAATCAATTAACAAAAATGTCAAGCCTGCTTGCCAGAACAATAATCAGAAAAAAGAAAGAAAACACATCCAAATTGGAAAAGAAGTAGAATTGTCTCAGCTGCAGATGACATTATGTTATATATAGAAAATCCTAAAATCCTAAATCATCCATCCAAAAATATTAGAATTCATAAACATTTCAGTAAAGTTGCAGAATATAAAATAAACATAAAAACACTTACATTTCTGTATGTTAACAATGACCTATGTGAAAAACAATTTAAGACTGTTTGACAAAAATATAGTCTTTATATTTAAGATTAGGGTTGTATTTAAGAAAATAATCCATTTATAGCATCAAGAAAATGAACTACTTGGGAATAAACTTAATTGAGGAGGTAAAAGATCTATGCACTGAAAACAATGAAACATTGATGAAAGATTTGAAGATGATATAAATAAATGGAAAGATGTCCTATCTTTGTGGATTGGAAGAATTAATATTGTTAAAAAGCCCATAGTACCAAAAGCAATCCACAGATTTAATGTAATCCTTATCAAAATTTCAAAAATAATTTTTATAGTTATAGAAAAAACAATCCTAAAATTCTTATGGAGCCAAAAAATATCTAGAATAGTCAAAGCAAGCTTGAACAAGAAGAACAAGGGTAGAGGCATCACACTTCCTGGTTTGAAAACATATTAGGAAGCTACAGTAATCAAAACAGTATAGTACTGGCATAAAAACTGACATAGAAGTGGATAGAACAGAATAGAAAGCCTACAAATGAATCTACACATTTACAGTCAACTGATCTTTGACAAAGTTGCCAAGAATCTAGCTAATTAAAATTGTCATTACTTCACAAAGTTATCTTTTGTGCATGTGGGGAGAACACTTAACCTTAGCAAATTTCAAACATACAATACGGTATTAACTATAATCACAATACTGCACATTAGATTTCAAGAATTTGTTAATCCTGCCTAACTGAAATTTTCTACCCTTTGATTAATTTGTCTCCATTTTCCCCAACCTCTAACCCTTGCCAATTACTATTCTACTTTCTTCTTCTAAAAAATTTGACTGTTTTAGATTACACAAATGAGATGAGGTAGTATTTATCTTTCTGTGTCTGACTTATTTCACTTAATGCCCTATAGTTTCATCCTTGTTGTCATGAAAGACAAGATCGCCTTTTTTTTATGGCTGAATAATACATCATGTGTATACCGTATCTTCTTTATCTATTTATCTATTGAGGGACACAGGTTGTTTTCATATCCTGAGTAATGTAACTAATGTTGTAATGAACATAGAAGTATAAATATCTGTCTCATATACTAATTTCATTTCCTTTTTTATATACATGGAAGTTGCATTGCTGGATCATATGGTAGCTCTCTTTTTATTTTACTTCTTCAACTTTTTCAGGAAGCTTCATTCTGTTTTCCATGAAGGCTATAAAAATTTACATTTCTACCAACAGTGTCCAAGGATTCTCTTTTCACCACATCCTTACCAACAGTTGTTATTTTTTATCTTTCTGATATTAGCCATTCTAACAGCTGTGAGGTGGTATCTCATTGTGGTTTTGATTGTATTTTTCTGATAATTAATGAAGCTGAGCATCCTTTCATATACCCATTGGCTATTTGTATGTCTTTGGAGAAATGTCAATTCACTTTCTTTATTCATTTCTTAATCAGGCTATTTTCTTGCTTTGGATTGCTTGAGTTTTTGTATATATGTTGGCTATTAATCACTTATCAGATGTATAGTCTGCAAATACTTCCTCTCATTTCATAAGTTTTCTCTTCACTCTGTTGATGGTTTCCTTTGTTTTGCAGAGCATTAAAGTTTGATGCCATCTCACTTATCTATTTTTCCTTTGCTTGACTATGCTTTTGGTGTCATATCCAAAAATCATTGCCAAGACCAATGTCAACAAACTGTCCCCCTGTTTTATTCCAATAGTTTTACATTTTCAAGTCTTACATTTAAGTCTTAAATTCATTTTGAGTTGTCTTCTGTATATTCAGTAAGAGTCCAATTTCATTCTTCTGCGTGTGGATATTCATTATTTTCCACACCATTTATTGAAGAGATTGTCTTTTACCCATTACACAATAAGTAAACACATTACACAATTACACCTTTGTCAAAGATCAGTTGACCATAAACATGTGGATTTATTTCTAGGCTTTCTTTTCCATTCCATCTGCCTGTATGTCTGTTTTTAATGCCAGAACCATATTGTTTTAATTACTGTAGGCTTGTAATACATTCTGAAGTTGGAAAGTGTGATGCTTCCAGTTTTGTTCTACTTGCTCAACATTGCTTAGGCTATGCAAGGTCTTTGTGGTTCCATGAAAATTTTAAGATTTTTTTTTTTTTTTTTTTTTTTTTTTTTGCCTATAACTGTGAAAAATGTCAACGGATTTTGATAGGGATTATATTACATCTGTGGATCACTTTGGGTAGTATGGGCACTTTAACAATATTAATTATTCCAATCCATAAACTTGAGATATCTTCCCATTTATTTGTTTCTTCTTCAATTACTTTCACCAATGTTTCACAGTTTTCAGTGTACAAATCTTTTACTTCATTGGTTAAATGTATGCCTAAGTATTTTCTCATGCTATTGTAAGGGGAATCTTTTCCTTAATCATTGTTAGTATATAAAAAGGTGACTTTTTTTTTTTTTTTTTTGGAGACAGGGTCTCACTATGTGGCCCAGGTTGGTGTGGCATAATCATGGCTCATTGCAACCTCTACCTCCTGGGTTCAAGCAATTCTCTTGCCTCAACCAGCTGAGTACCTGTGATTACAGGTGTGTGCCACAACACTCGGCTAATTTTCGTATTTTTAGTAGAGATAGAATTTAGACATATTGCCCAGGCTGGTCTCAAAATCCTAACCTCAAGTGATACTCCCACTTTGGCCTCCCAAAGTGCTGGAATTACAGGCATAAGTCACCATGCTTGGTCTAAAAGGTGACTTTTTTAATGTTAATTTTGTATCCTGCAACTTTACTGAATTCATTTATTACCTCTAACATTCTTGGTGGATTATTTAAGATTTTCTTTATATAACGTCATGTCATCTGCAAACAGAGATCAATTTACTTCTTCTCTTCGAATTTGGATGAGTTTTATGTCTTTTTCCTGACTATTTGCTCTGACTAGGACTTGCAATACTGTGTTGAAAAAAAGTGGTAAGAGTGGGCATTCTGGGGCTGGGCATTGTGATTCATACCTTTAATCCCAGCATTTAGGGAGACAGAGGCAGGAGGATAGCTTGAGTCCAAATACTTAAGATTAGTCTGGGCAACATAGTGAGAGCCCATTCTCCACAAAAAGAAGATTAAAAAAAGAGTGGGCATCCTGACGGTGTTCCTGATCTTAGAGGAAAGGTTTTTATCTTTTCACCATTGACTGTAATATTACCTATGGGCTTGTTACATATGGGATTTATTATGTTGAAGTACATACCTTCTATACCTAATTTGTTGGAAGTTTTTATCATGAAAGGGTGTTGAATTTTTTCAAATGTTTTTTCTGTGTCTCCTGAAATGATTGAATAATTTTTTGTTTGTTTGTTTGAGATGGAGTTTCACTCTGTCTCCCAGGCTGGACTGCAGTGGCACGATCTCAGCTTACTACAACCTCTGCTCCTGAGTTCAAGTGATTCTTGTGCCTCAGCCTCCCAAGTAGCTGGGATTACAAACCCGTACCACCTCACCCAGTTAATGTTGTATTTTTAGTAGAGATGGGGTTTGACCATGTTGACCATGCTGGTCTCGAACTCCTGACTTCAAATGATCAGCCTACTTCAGTCTCCCAAAGTGCTAGAATTACAAGTATGAGCCACCGCACCTGACCCTGATCAAATGATTTTTGTATTTCATTCTATTAATATGGTGTCGCGAATTTAGTGGGTTTTGTATGTTGAACCATTCATACATTCCAGGGATAAATCCCACTTGATCATGGTGTATGATCTTTTTAACATGCTGTTTGATTCCGTTTGCTAGTGTATTATTGAGGATTTTGCATCTATGAGATATTCATCAGAGATATTGGCTGCAATTTTCTTTTTTCATAGTGTCCTGGTCTGGCGTTGGGGTCAGGATAACACTGCCTCATAAAATGAATTTGGAAATATTCCTTCCTCTACAATTTTTTAGAAGGATTTGAGAAGCATTGGCATTAATTCTTCTTTAATGTTTGGTAGGATTCAGTAATGATGCATCTGGTCCTGGGATTTTATTTGCTGCGAGATTTTTGATTACTGATTCAAAGTCCATACTCTTTTAGTCTTTTCAAACTAGTATTTGCAAATTTTCTGTTTCTTCAGTCTTTTAGTCTTTTCAGATTTTCTATTTCTCTATGATTTACCCTTGGCCTTTGTATGTTTCTAGGCATTTATTCATTTATTGTAGGTTATCCACTTTGTTGGCTTATAATTGTTCACAGTGGTCTTTTATGATCCTTTGTATTATGTGGTGTCAGTTGTAATATTTCCTCTTTCATTTATAATTTTATTTGAGTCTTTTTTGCTTGATTAGTCTAACTAAATGTTTGTAAATTTTATCTTTTTAAAAAATGAACTTTTAGTTTTGTTGATCTTTTGTATTTTTTTTTTCATGTCTATTTCATTTACTTTTCCTCTAATATTTATTATTTCTTTCTTTCTGCTCATTTTGGGGCTTCGTTTGTTCTTCTTTAGATTCTTAAGGTATAAGCTTAGGTTGTTTACTTGAAGCCTTTCTTTTTCCTAAAGTAGGCATTTATTGCTATAAACTTTCTTTTTAAAACTTCTCTTGCTGCATCTCAATAATTTTGGTATATTGTTTTCTAGTTTTCTTTGTCTCAATGTATTTTTAATTGTTCATTAGTGAGTTGTTTAATTTCCACATATGTGTAAATTTTCTGAATTTTCTCTTTTTGTTGATTCTTAGTTTTATACCATTGTGGCCAGAAAAGATAAATGATATGATTTCAATCTCCTTGTATATGTTAAGAATTGTTTTGTGGTCCAACATATTATCTGTCCTGGAAAGTATACCAAGTCTGCTGTAGAAGAATGTCTACTATTCTACTGTTAAATAGAACTTTCTGTATATGTCTTTTAGGTCCATTAAGTGTATAGTGTTACTCAAATTTGCTGTTTTCATATTGATTTTCTGTCTGGGTTACCTATTCATTGTTGAAAGTGGAGTGTTGAAGTCCCCCGCTGTTATTGTATTTTTTTTCTCCCTTCAGTTCTGTTAATATTTAAAAAAAAAAATTAGGTGCTAAAATGTTGGGTGCATCTATATTTATAATTGTTATATCCTTTGGTAATTTGACCCCATTATCTTTATATAATGACCTTCTTTGTCTTTTTTTGCAGTTTTTTATTTAAAGTCTATTTTGTCTGATATTAGTATAGCCAATCCTGGTCTGTTTTGGCTACATTTGCATAAAACGTGTTTTTGTATTCCTTTACTTTCAGCGTATGTGCATTCTCTAAGTTAAAGTGAGTTTTTTAATAAGCAACACGCAGTTGAATTTCTTTTATCCATTCAGCCACTCTATCTTTTTATTGGATAATCTAATCCATTTACATTTAAAGTAATTATTGATGAGTAATGATCTTCTATTGCCATTTTGTTAATTGTTTTCTGGGTCTCTTGTAGTTCCTTTGTTCCTTTCTTTCTCTCTTGCTATATTCCAGGCTCCTACAAAGGTATACTCATCATAAGTGACAAGACAGTGGTAAGAAAATAAGGAGAGTTTTAAGAGTTGTTTTTATTTTTTCTACTCAGCAACTATTAAGAAAGGTTTATAGAAGTATATATTGATCTCAGCTCTATGGCTTTTCCTCTTATTTACAAGGAGTTTTTATTAAAAAGTGAAGTTGGTGCTAAGATGACAAAATAATTGAATTACATATTTAGCAGATTAGTAGTTTTTGAGAGCCAAACAATCCCTGGGGAGTCTTTTTAAATTGATTTTAATGGCAGATTTAATGCAAGGTCGTTGCCTGAAGGAAGCAGCTGACTACAAAGCATGTAATTATAGATTTCCCATTTTACAGGTAACCTTAGAATCATACATAAACCTGTCAGAATTTCTTTAAGAAATGTAATGTGATGACAAGATTAATATTCTAGAGCTAGAAAAAGGTATTTTTATAATAATTGTTGATCAAGTTTTTAAGGTAAGAATTCAAGACGCGGCTGACCTATGAGTTTGAGAACTACTTTCAATTGTCATTTGATCTGTACTGCTTTTGTAACACATCACTTACAAACTTTTGTAAGCTGTATTTACTCAAGCTACCACAGTTTGGGGGTAAATTAGCTACTTGGAAACAGATAAAACAAATATAATTCTTCCATGACCATTTGATTTAGTTGTTAGATGATCCACACACTGTGTGTGTGTGTGTGTGTGTGTGTGTGTTTATCCTCTGTATATATGCATTAATGAGTTGGATAACATTTTACCTCACTTTAGATTATGTAGTTTAATGATTTCCCAACTGTGTTACTAGTGTAGATTCCAAGGAGAATCCTAAGGGCAATGATGCCTTGGAATCGGGTAACAGTGACTGTGTAGGCAGGGTTGCCCAATGTTTTCTCAATACTTATTGCATTTCTGAATCAGCCTTCGCTTCTAAAGAGAAATCAGTTGCCAGATAAGTTTGAAATATCACGGCTTCAGTTAACCCGCATTTCAATCTACAAATGAGGACCTAATATCAGTTTACTAGGGTATGGCTTGCCCAAGTGAAGAAAATTTTCCTTTGTAGGCGTTCTCCAACTAGAAAGAATATTATTAACCATCTTTAAAGGAAAAAAAAAAACACTTTAATAATAAGTGGCCTCAGAGATTCAACTTTAATTTCATGACAAAGTAATAGAATATATTAATCATAATGTCATTGGCTTCAATATGCAATTTCTAGATATTTATTTAACTTTTAGAATAGCTGTTCTTATATGAAAATTTTAAACATGCTTATCAAAGAAAGCTTTGAAACTTAGCAATTATTTTTTAAAAATTCAGTGACTACATGTATTGTGCACATTATTTCATACACAGAATGAATCACATTCCTATCTCTGGTCTGTTTCCAAATCCATCCATTACACCACTCCCAGAATAATACCTAAAGAAAAAGTCTGACAAAGTTTCTCTTTCCTAAAAATTATCCCATAGCTTTTGGTGGCCTATAGGAAGCAAACTAAACTCTTTAACACTGCCTTCAGTACCGTCTTTAATGTGGCTGCTCCTACATAACTCTCCAACCTCGTCTCCTGCCACTCCCTTCATTATGTTTTCTACTTGGGCTACAAAGCACCATTTATAATTTATTGTATACACTTTGCTATAATGGTTAATTGCATAAATTCTGAATCTGGCATACTATGTTCAAATCCTTACACTGTGACATTTGGCAAGATATTTAACCACTCAGTTTGAAGAGTAAATATGTCAATATATAAAGAATGACAAATTTCCATTTCTGGCCATACAATTTTGAAACGAGTGTTAGTGAACTTGACATCCTTCTGAAACAACTAGAAAAGTGGGGGAAATAAATTTTGAATATTGAAAAAATGAGTTGCACAGAACTGTGATATCTTTAAGAAGAAAAACAAAAAGGGTGATCCCCACAATCACGTCAGCTTTGTGCCTGAAGACGCTAAATGGACCACAGCACAAAGAGATGAAACCTAAGTACAGCAGTAGAACCTAAATCATCTTATTCTGTTGAGAAGACAAATAATGTTGTAGGAGAAGGAGAAAGTTATGAGAGAGAGTGCCAGGCAGGAGAGTGCCAGGCAGGAGGGTAGGAAACCTGAATAGGGGTCTTCTCGTGTCTGTTGCTGAACATACTAATGCAAATACATAGAATGTGATTCTACAATGCTGAACTGTGAAGGAGATGAACATAAATAATTCCTAGAACAAATGCATGGCTGGGAGATATTTGACTTCAGAGAAGACAGAGTGGAAAGATTCCAATACCTCAGATACCCCAGAAAATTCAAATCTTGGTAGTAGTGTTAAATTAGACCTACTTCAAAGATTAAGTTAGTTCTGCCCTTGGAAGGTCTAAAATTAAACTTTGATTAGATCGATAATATCTGTAAGTTATTTAACTACCCAGGGAAACAGAATAAGGAAGAGAGTAAAATTCAATCAATATGGTAAAATATTAGCCATTCAATCAATAATTACTAGACTAAAGAAGAAACAGGAAAAAGGTAGCCCATAATCAAGACAAAAATCAATTAACAGAAATAGATCAAGAAATGACAGAAATGATAAAATTAGCAGAAAGGGGGTTTAAAACAACTATTATGAAAGAGCTTAAGAATTTAAACAAGAAAATTAGAAAAATAGAAAAGGAAGATAGGGAAAAAAATCAATGGAACTTCCTAAACTGAAAAAATTACATTACCAAAATGAAAAACTAACTGGATGAAACTGACATCAAATTAAACAAGGCAAAATAAAAGAACAATGAACTTAAGTACATAGCAATATAAGCCAGAAGAAGACAAACATCAAATTGTAATCTCGGGTGGCAGAAATAGAAAAACGTCTTTCAAACAATATGAATCATACAGAGGATGTTTGTGACCAAAAAGTAATAAATTAAAAATAAATAACCCAAAAAACGAATAATTTCCAAGTTTTTAGAAGTACTTCTAAATAATCTAAACATTTCTAAATAATTCATGTTCAAAGGACATATCACAAGACACTTAAAATATCTGAACTGCCATCACTGACAGCACTCTTTCCATCTATTTCTACTAATAGTCTGTTTGAGGACATTTAAGTTTTCTCTATCATGTTCTTCAAAATTTATTTCAGACTGCATCCAGTGCCTGGTTCCAAAACAACTCCCCAAATTTTTCTGTGTTTGTTATGGCAGCATCAGACTTCCATGTACTAAAATTTGTATGAGTTATCTACTGCTGCATAACAATATTACCAAAAAATTAACAGCTTAAAACCATGTACATTTATTATCTCACAGTTTCTATGTGTCAGGAGACTGGATACACCTTAGCTAGTTTTATGCTGCAATCCAAGTCATTGATTGCAATGCATTTATTGCAACCAACATGTCAGCTGGGTTGTGATCTTATCTGAGGTTCTACTGGGGAAGAATCTATTTCACAATTCATGCAAGTCGATGGCAGAATTCATTTCCTTTTGGTTGTTAAACTGAGGATTTTAATTTCTTGCTGACTATTGGAAATCACTCTTAGAGGCCACCCATAGTTCCTTGTTATGCAAAGTGTTTTTTACTCCAGCATGACAAGTGTTACCCTTAAATGATTATATGACTTTTATAGCAGTCATATAATCATGTGCATGTAATTGCATACATCCCATAATCTTTACTGCATTTCGTGGGATAGAAGTAAGTCACAGGTCACACCAATACTCAAGGGGAAGGGCTTACATAACAGAATGAATATATATTAATCTAAATATGAATTATACACAAGGAGATGGATATATCATTTATTTATTTAGATTTATATACTATATTTAGACAAGTATATGTGTATGAAGATATATATGTATTATTACTATTTACTTATTTACTTTTTTTTTGAGATGGAGTTTTGCTCTTATTGCCCAGGTTTGAGTGCAACGGTGCAATGTCAGCTCACAGCAACCTCTGCTTCCCGGGTTCAAGTGATTCTCGTGCCTCAGCCTCCCAAGTAGGTGGGATTACAGGCATATGTTACCACACATGGCTAATTTTGTATTTTTAGTAGAGACAGGGTTTCTCCATGTTGGCCAGGCTGGTCTTGAACTCCTGACCTCAGGCAATCTACCCGCCTCGGTCCCTCAAAATGCTGGGATTACAGGTGTGAGCCACTGTGCCTGGCCTATTTGTATATTTAGTAATGAAAATAACTTCATAGTTATGTCCTGACAAAATGCTTTATACTTGTAATTTCAATCTGCCAAATGAAAGATTTGGGATTTTAATTGATTGGTTGATTGGTTTCACTGGTAAATACAAATGATTTAACATAATATATATGTAATATATATATATAACTGCATATATAATATGTAATATGTATTTTATATATATAACCGCAAAGGAATGATAATGGACACAGGATATGACAGAATTCATTGTTAATTTATCATTTTGCCACTGGGAAATAATTGGAAGTAAGTGACTTCAATTTAGAAAAAAAAAACTTTATGTGTCTGTTAGATGATATTTAATATTCTAACTAGAGAGTTTAAAGTAAAGGAGAAGCACAATTGAAGTACAATTAAAACCAGGAAAATCAATCTCTTCACTGTAAGAGTATGAGAAGAGGTTGAGTCAGGAACCTACAAAGAGTGTTCACTAGTTAGATAAGCAAATAATTGGCACATGTTTTTTCCTCTGAATTTGTCACTTCTCCATTGGTCAAAAGATTTCAAACATGGAATGTGTGACTGTTATGCTGCTAATAACTCTTCTGGAAATACTGATCTCTCTGATGAACTGGTGACTCGTTGAGTATGGTTTTGTATATCTACATATACTGTATGTTTGAAGCACCCATTACCACTTAATCTATCAGTTCGCTTTTGATATTGAATGGTGAATGAAAGTATGCAGGAAGACCTCATCCTATGGTCTACCATTTATGATTGGACCAGAGGCAGAGTCTCACTCTGTTGGCCAGGCTGGAGTGCAGTGGCACAATCTTGGATCACTGAAGCTGCCACCCACCAGGTTCAAGCAATTCTGCTGTCTCAGCGTCCTGTGTAGGTGGGATTACAGGCACCAGCCACCATGCCCACTTAATTTTTGTATTTTCAGTAGAGATGGGGTTTCACCATGTTGGCCAGGTTGGTCTCAAACACTTGACCTCAGGTGATCTGCCTGCCTTGGCCTCCCAAAGTGCTGGGATTACAGGCCTGATCCACTGTGTTCTGCTTGTACCAGAATATTTTAAGTTTAACTTTGTTAGATCATTAATATAGCCATATTTTCATTTTCAATTCTCTATCCTCTCACACACACACATGAACACACCCACCAACACACACAATTAGGAAGTGGCAAGATACACAAATTTGAGAAATATATTCATAAATATGATTTCTATAGTGCCTTGTATAGTGAGTAACAATAAATATTTGTTAAATTGATGAAGTTTTAAAATTTGGAAACAGTAATTTATTTTTATTATGACTAACATTAGTTGCAGCTATTACCAAGACTTCTCAAGAACATAGGAAATATTAAAAACAAATGAACAAACAATAAACTTAAAGTTATGGATCACATTGACTTGGTGATTTCAATGGTCAAATATACAAACATCATAATTAGACTCCTTTTTCCTCATTAATTAGGAAATATGTTAGCAATTAAACAATGTGATTATGCTGAATATTTTATAAAGTTTTCAGAGTTTTAAAACATTTTTAAAATATTTAAAATGTTTTTAAAATACTTAAAATAAGTTTTAAAATATTTTCAGTTTTGAGTATACAAAAGTTGTGATTAATCATACATTTTCTACTGACCTTGCAATATATTTTTAAAGCTTTATTAAAGTCTACTTTAGATACCATAAAGTTCGTTCACTCTAAGTAAAAGTCAATAAATTTTCAGTAAATTTTTAGAGTTGTGTGATCATTACCAAATTCCGTTAGAACTTTTCCATCACACTAAAAAATTTCCCTCAAACCTCTTTTCAGTCAATTTCAGCTTCTACTTCCAGCCCTAAACAACCACTGATCTGCTTTCTATCTCTATAAATCTACTTTTTCTGAATATTTTATATAAATAGAATCATACAATAGGTAACATTTTGCATCTGGCTTTTTTCACATGTCACAATGTTTTTGAAGTTTATTTATGTTAAAACAGTGCTTTATGTTGTATCTAAGAACTCTTTGCCTAACCCAAGGTCTTGACACTTTTCTTTAATGTTTTCATCCAGAACTGTTAGAATTTTAGCTTTTACATTTAGGTCTCTATGATCCCTGTTGACTTAATCTTTCTGCATGATATAAAGAAAATTCTTAGACAGACATATCTATATTCAAAAAGATATAAATTTGTATTGACTTACCTTGAAATGTATTTTATTTTTTCATTTGTATATATTCAAGGCCAGCACACCAGAAATTCACTTAGACTAAGATAATTATAATTAAAAAAAACAGTCTCGGGATGAACTGAGAAGTAGTTCTGTTGGCTTTGTACCACTCCTTATCTTTCTTATTACTTACTTTCTCCTCATTACCCTATAGAAGAAAAAGAGATCTTCTGGCAGCTTGCTGTTAGTCAGAACCAATACAGAATTTCCTTCCTCCACACTCTCTCAGTAAAACATAAAGGTATGTTCTATTTTGTTTCAGTGGAATTTCCTGCTAAAGACAAAATAAAATTTTTCTGAGTACTTAGGGATATTTAGAGTACTTGCTGTCAAAATAGCTATGGGAAGGAAAACAACAGTGAAAGGACCTAGAGTAATCAATATAATTGCTAATTAAAATATGTCAAAAATGCATCCAATACTAATAATCCAAGGACAGTGAGAAAATTGTCCTAGAAATTATGCGACGCTTATAAGATATATTTCTCCTTGCTGATAAGTGGAGGAATATTAGAAAATTTGAGGTTATTTTTCTTTCAACTAAAGCCTGATTAGAGCTTCTTTACATAAGCAGTTCTCCCTTCTTAGTTTATTTCTCTTTTTATATAGGAACCTATGTTGTTAGAATTAATCTGAAGAGTCAATAATCCCACCCACTATAGCAGGAAAGAATGATTAGTAGATGGATTAATAATGACTGTGTTTACCTTTATAATATGAGAGCTAATCATTCTCATGCTGATAGGAATAAAGTAATGCCAATGACAATTTAGACTTAAGTAGCCGTAATGCAGTAATAAAGAACAATCAACAATTTTATTGCTACCACTCATAAAATACATTACCTTTTATGCTGAGAAAGTTTCAAGTATGTAATTGTAATCATAATTTTAACTCATGAATTTATGCATTTTTATTCCTAGATATCAGCTGGAATTATTTCATTTAATTGGAGAAGAACACTCAGCATTTTATTACCTCTTGAAAGTCTGAATAGTAAAGATATATTTTCTAAAGATGGTGAATTCTTATTCAGTAGAGTTTGTGGCTTACAAATGATCCATTCATACCATTCGCAGCTATTAAAAAACAATATGTGCGTTTGAGTTCTCTGCCACTGAATCTAGGAGGCATCAGGAAGAGCAAGATTTTCAGTGCAGCTGCACAGTCTTCTTTTAGAGTGATGGTTCTCAAAGTGTGGTACCTAGACAAGCGGTGTCAGCCCCATCACTGAAAGAGATCAGAAACAATGGGGGTAGATGCCCAGCAAGCTGTGTTTTAACAAGTCCTCTGGGTGATTCTGATGCTTAATAAAGCCTTGATAACTGATAAATTCTTAGTAGGCAGGCTCCTGTTCTATAATGTGTTCCATATTCTCTCAATCCTAAATGAACCAGCTCAACTTCCCTTGGAAGTGATTGCATCTGAGTCTGCACCCTCCATGGGGATTGAGATGGAAAAGCTCAGAGTTAGGAAGGAGTACCAAGATGCAGCTGAGGTAAAATGCTGTAATGCAGAAAGGATGACCAGGTTCTAAAATGATGGCCCCTGTGGAAATCTTTGTATTGAAACGGCCATGAATTTCACAACAGTGCATTTCAGAAACAGAGACCAGACGGGAAAGAAACAGGTGCTCGCAGAGGATTATTAAGTATTAATTAATTAGGTCAAGGTGTACTGTTCCCAAGGCCCACTAGGATGCTTTCCAAACGGTGGTCTAGTTGTCAATCTCCATTATAACGTTAGTCTTGCTCTCAGTTTAACCCATACTTACAAAGGGAACTGTGAGACTTTAACTTTCAGTCCCTGTCTTCTAGATTATTTACAAACTCTCCCTTCCCAATCTGCCAGGCATACTTTGCCTTTGTTTACTTTCTAAACACTTCTACTGAAGAGTTTGAGTTATGTAATTTCTCTGTCTGAAAGCTTGCAGTGCTCTCGTTTTCTTACCAGCTATTAATATGTACATTCTTGCTAACTTGACATCTGAGGCCTTCTAAAATGGATGTCAATTACCCTTCCAATCTAACCTATAACTGTTTCCCAACATGCATGCTGTATTCACTAAGTTGGACAGTTTACCCTTCCTTGAATACTCTCAATAACCTCTCCATTGTTATCCTGCCTGATTCTGTTCCCCCAAATTCTCTTCTAGATGCCCGACATATAATACTTTTTGTGGGATGTGGTCTCACTCTGTCGCTTGGACCTATCTAATTCTCTTTGTATTTACTCTACAACTCCTTGTTACAAATTCTACTTATTTGTTCATAATGTGGTAACTACAGTATGATAGGAATTACACATCCATTTATTCAACACATAAAAATTAGAATTATGATATCTACTTCAAACACCTTTTCAAATATGCTAATGAATGAATGCAATTTTACTGTTTATTAACTTTTAATAATATTATTCACAAAAATATAAGGACAATAAAGTAGAAAGTATTCAAAACATAAATTCCAAAAGTAATTATTGACAACTAAGTCTCTGACAAGACATCTAAGATATCTCTGTCATCACTGAATTTAGATTCTAGTTAGGAGAAATAGAGTAGATTTCCGATGTTCCTAACACAAAGAAATGATAATGCTTGAGGTGTTGGACACCCCAATTACCCTAATTTGATCGTTATGCATTGTGTGCTTGTTTAAAAACATCACATGTGCTTCATAAATATGCACAATGATTATGTATCCATAACTAAACGCTAAAAACTTAAAAAGAATAATTTTACAGAATGAAAATATAATTAAGAAAATAGAACAAAAGGATGGAATGCAGTGTGATTTTACAGGAGAGATACTTAAAGCTAGTTTTTCAAGCAAGGTCTGTCTTTAGTGATTTACTCATTCATTTGTTCGTTCATTTATTCAGTGATCTATTCATTCATTTATTATGTTTATAGTAGTAAATATTATATAAAAATAAATCATGGAAATGTATAAAGAATGGCTGGTGAAGGTGGGCATTTTTATTTTAGATGAAGTAGTTGGGGACATCTTTCAGAGAGGCAATCATTGTAGCAGGCACCTGGATAACAAGCAGGAGTCAGCACAGATAATTTGGTAAAAGATGTTACAGTGAGTGGACATCTAAAAATAAAGAAAATTCCCACAAAGATCAGGAAATCTTCTAAGGAAATCTGCTTAAGAAATGTTCCTACCCAGCTGGGCAGGCTTTTAGATATTTTGGCTCAGTATCCATGTCCAAAGTTGTGCAGGCTTAAGCAAACCAACCCTCTCAGACTCGGGGGATTTGCTTGCCACATGTTGACGGTCAGAGGATGTGAGCGTGGGAAAGTTTCCCGAGTAAGAACACTGTGTGGTAACTGATGAATTCCGCTTCTGATGTGAGTGGATGCTTCCTTGACTTTGTGAGCTTTAAACTGATGCCAAAATCATCAAACTGCATATATTTCTTTCTATTTTCTCTCCATTTTCCTTGTCTGCCAATGTTGAGAACATTCACATACATCATTTAACTAGACAAACAGGCCCAACAGTAGCCTCTTCTCAGTTACTCCTGTGACCAGATAATTTTCTTATTTGAGTTTCCCAAGATATTCCCCCAGTAAAAAGACACTATGTACTCTAGGCGAGAAGTGTTGTCTCACGCCTGTAATCCCTGCACTTTGAGAGGCCAAGGCGGGCGGATCGCCTGAGGTCAGGAGATCGAGACCAGCCTGACCAACATGGTGAAACCTTGTCTCCACTAAAAATACAAAAGTTAGCTGGGCATGGTGGTGGGCACCTGTAATCACAGCTACTTGGGAGGTTGAGGCAGGGGAATCACTTGAACCCGGGAGGCAGAGGTTGCAGTGAGCCAAGATCACGCCACAGCACTCCAGTCTGGGTGACAGAGTGAGACTCCATCTCAAAAAAAAAAAAAAAAAAGACACTGTGTACTCTAGAAAATGATCCTTTACAGAGGAATTTTAGTTTTTAGCTCTAATAAATTTATTATACATTTAATTGAGATGAGAATCAATCCTTCAATGTGTTTTACACAGTCAGATCAAGAAATTGCCATTTTACAACAAAGTAAATGTCAGTCAGTTAAAATGCTATGGTATCAAATAATTCTTTTCCCATTTTCAAGTGAAAACATATAGGACAGATGTCCGTTCTTGATGTTTTGAAAGAAAAAAAGCAGAAAAGAAAAATTTAAAAAAAAATTTTAATTCTACTTAACATGCATACATTATGTAAGCAAATAGTATTTCAAAATATCTATATATAAATGTAAGTTTGTGCCCCCAAATGTTGATCCATCTCTCCTTAGCTCTTAATTTATTTGTAGAGCAATAAAATTGCTAAAAAATTGTTGCTGCCAATACCAGTTCTCTGTTGGCAAATTTGATGTTATACTTTAAAAATAAGTGAAGAAGCAGCCAGTTGACTGGCAATAAAGCACTCAAGCATTAACCACTGGACATTGGACCTTTTTCTGTCCCTCCAACGCTTTGACCACACACAAATCTCTGGACAAAACTCTTCTCCTGGCACAAATTTTTGGGTAAACTTCATCACATTAAAAGGCAGGAAAAGGGGTTTTTAGACCTACCTCTGCTACTGTAACTTGCACGATCTTAGATAAGCTCAACCATTTTTGAACTCTATTTTAATGGTTAACAAGATGGCTTGATCTAAATGGCATCCTGGTTCTCTGTGGTTTTAACATTCTGAGCGCGTTTTCCTGGCCTGTTTGCATGCAGTTCTCCCTCATTGCGGCTGATTTATGAGCCACATTTACCTTTGCTTCATTTCCCTTGATTTCCAGGGTATTTGTAAATATAGAGGAATGAGCCGGAGGGAAGGAACTGGAGAGGAGAGGAGGGAGAAGAGATGCCGCTGAGAGTAAAGCTACACACCTTTCACCACAACACTTAGGAGAAAACAATTTCGCTAGTTTCCATTAAGTTTGAACTCTCAGGCAGGAAAGTATCTTCAGGTGAGGGTATTTAAAGAGCAACTGCCATGTTCCTCCTCCACTCTTAGAAGATTTCTTCAGGCTAACCATGCAGAGCTCAAAACGTGTTGAAAGCTGCAACCAACAAAGGTAAAGACATTATTTATTTATTTATTTATTTATTTATTTATTTATTTATTTATTTATTTTGGAGAGAGAGCAATATAAAATCTGGACAGGTTCAGTTCAGGCATCTATCTCAGAAAGTAATTGTCTTTTTTGGTGATACAGAAACAAATACAGCCCAGCGTTTTGAAGATTTTATGTTCATAGTTGGAATATTTAAGGTAAGCTTATAGGTCCATTATGTGTAAATATGAATCTTATTTATTTATTTGTTTAGAGACGGAATTTCGCTCTTGTTGCCCAGGCCGGGGTGCAATGGTGCGATCTCGGCTCACCGCAACCGCCGCCTCCTGGGTTCAAGCAATTCTCCTGCCTCAGCCTCCCAAGTAGCTGGGATTACAGGCATGCATCACCACACCCGGCTAATTTTGTATTTTTAGTAGAGACGGGGTTTCTCCGTGCTGGTCAGGCTGGTCTCAAACTCCCAACCTCAGGTGATCCGCCTGTCTTAACCAGCCTTCCGTAGAGCTGGGATTACAGGTGTGAGCCACCACACCTGCCATGATTATGAACCTTTAGCTAGTAGGACTGATTAATGTGTAGTATCTTTTTCAATAAGTAAAACTAGATGCCCTCCTACCATCAGGATTCTGGTGATAATTAACTCTAATTAAGACCAGAATGGATCATTTACAATTTTGGGTTATTTTTACTGCATTTAATTAAGTGAGTTATAATGAATTGAGACAGAGGGTTTAGGGATTCTTAAAAGTTTTGGCCTGTGTTATTTGCACATATCAAATGTGTTCTCTGTTTGGGAAAAAAAAAAAAAAATGTTTGCACATGGGTTTTTCTTTAAAAGAACATTTCATACCTGTAACAAAATGAAAAACTTATTGAGTATTTGATGAACTCCATAGCCTATGTAATTATTGGAACTCTACACAGATCCATTTTAATTTATACCTCAGAATAGTGAAGAATTGCTAAGAGAAGACATCCACAGCATTAGAACTAGTTTTTCTTAGAGATGAATGGGCATTGCTCTAGGGATAAGAGGGTATGCCAGGGTTATAACATTTTGGGATAATGGAAGAAGATTTGGGGGACAGAGACTTCCATTATTAGCTTATTGCTCCTAAATTCTTACTTAGCACAATGAGAATATACAGAGACTGCTTTGGAAAGGTAGCAGAGTATACCTCCGAAATCTGACTTGTGAATCCACACAGGAACAATATGGGAAATCAGACATGGCATTATTTGTAACCCTGAATCACTTCTAATCATTATCAGTGAAGTGAAATGCCTACTTCCCCATTACATTTCACCACCTCAACGTTTTCCTGAGAATCCATGAGTCCTACAGTCTATATTCTTTGCTCTGACTCTACATGACAATAATTAACCCAGTCATAGTGGAGCATTCACTTTTTCCTCCCTGCCCAACAAGTGAAACAGAATATCAATCGCAGAGTTATTAAATACAGCCCAAGGCAGGACATTTTGGCTGGCAATGTCAGATACCAAACATCCACTTCATAATTTTACTAGTACTAATCGCCTGTAGGTATTGTTGAGGTAGCCATGGTGAAGTAACCATAGTAAAGCAACCGATACTCATTCACTTGTTAATTAAGATTAAAAGTGTAGCTCTTTATGCTTCATGAAAAGATGGTTTCACAACTCTGAGTTTATAACAAACTCAATTCCTTTGGGGTAGAAATGTATTAGAACATAAGTCAATTTTTGTAGAAATCTTTTCAGGAGATCTAATTCAATCTATTCTGAACCTCAATATGGTATCTTCTCATTAGCCATAGAATTTATAAAAATAAATTGAAAGGTTTAGCTTTAGCTATGGTTATATTTAACAACATCCTGTAACAATAGGCATCTTTTGCTTCCAGACAAAAACTTCAGTAACTTCTGAGCTTTTGCTTTTTTCTATTTCAGTTTTATAATAGAATTTGTATGTAAAACCATAAAACCTAACATAAATCAGGAAAAGGAAAACAATGAAATCCTCCCTTGACTTTATGTTTCATTAGAGGGAAAACTACATCACAGATATAGAGTCACACATACTAAAAAACGTTACTGCAAATACGTAATATTGACAACAAGATGCAGAAAGGCCTCAATATTTAAGGCATGACTATTTATTAAAGTCTCCTTTTATGGGTGTCTCCAGTGAGTATGAGGCCTGCAAGTGTAACACACATCCTGTTTTATTGTAATGTTTTTGTTATGTGAAGTTTCATGCTGACAACTTACTTGCAACCTTAAACTGAGAAACCCACACCAAAGCCCCAGCTCCCATAATGGAAATGTATTGGCAAAGGAGAATTTGAAATGCTATTGTCTGACCTCTTCATTTTACAGATATGGAGGTGAAATGAATTTCTTTCTGTCACTCAAGTAATTCACTGATTTAACAAATATTTTTTGAGTAAATTGTGTATGTAAGTCTTTGTGCCAGGAAGTTAAGTTAGACAAATGAATAAGATAATATTTAAAGTAGAGACCCCTATACTAAACACTGAACTAATTGGGGTAAGAGTGAGGACAATAATAATTTCTAGGATAGAGGTAGGATACCTAGCCATCTTGAGATAGTCAAGAAAGGCTGAGCAATCTGAGGTGGGACAGGGAGCATAAGCAGGGATTAGCCTAGGGAATACAAGAGAAAAAGCATTCGGAGAGAGAGAACACTGTGAGCAATGGCATGGTGTTAGAAACAGCATGCTTTCATGATTTTGATGCTTTGACTCAGTGGGTTTGCTTTAAGAAGGAAAAATGGCCCATTTTATAAAAATTCTGCAAGTAGCTGCAAAAGAAGAGGCTGCTAAAAAAGCATTATGTGATAATGAGAATTATTCTCAGCTATCATGAACAGAAGCTGTACAATTTCTGATTTGGTAGATAATATTTTTCTTTCTTTTTTTTTTTTTTTTTTTTTTTTGAGATAAAGTCTTGCTCTGTCACCCAGGCTGGAATGCAGTGGCACGATCTTGGTTCACTGTAACCTCTGCCTCCCAGGTTCAAGCAATTCTCCTGCCTCAGCCTCCCCGAGCAGCTGGGACTGCAGATGCGCACCACCACACCCAGCTAATTTTTGTATTTTTAGTAGAGATGGGGTTTCAGCATATTGGCCAGGATGGTCTCGAACTCCTGACCTCACGACCCACCCACCTTGGCCTCCTAAAGTGCTGGGATTACAGGCATGAGCCACCACGCCTGGCCTGTATTTTTCTTTTTCAAATAACTTGTAAAATGTTCTCAGTGATCCATTTACCCTCACTATTTGCATTAGTCTTTCCACTCCCCATTCTTCTGGTGAGAGAAAGTCACTTCTAATCACTTTTAACTTTTTCTCCTCTCCTCCACTTCCCCACTCCCCAGAGACTTGAAGCAGCTTTTAAAGAAAACACTTCAAATCCATTATTTCTCCTTAAAAGTTTGGAACTAGTTTGGAAATTCTTGTATCAGCCCAAATGATCAAATCTGAACAGTGTCAGCACTCCAGAATTTGGAACATGTAAGAACAGAGCTTAGCATTACTTTGCCTCATTCCAGTCAGGCTAGAGTAGCTACTTACTTCCCTAAAGAGACTATTGTTGAGTGATGGCTACATATAAATGGGATCTGGACATAGGTATAAAGAACAGTTTTCATCATAAAGGATTCTGGCTTTTAATGCACCTGAGATAAGATTTTTGGAGCAAAGGCCCGTGGAAGTAATTTTCTTCCCATAACCCTCCCCTAGAGTTTAAGATTTCCCAGGTGTATGGCTATTATGACATGGATTTTAGTGTTGAAAGAAAGTACTTATGGCCTAGTTAGCAGGAAACATTGAAGCTGCCACTTAGAAGCAAACCCACTTAGTCATTCCTGTTTTTCAGTAGTGAACAATGAGGAATTAAGCACATGTAGTTTCTACTATAAGGGCCTTTGCAGTAATTTTCATATTTTACAGCTCACTTTGAAGAACCATCACATTTAGTGCAGCTGGAGATCCACTGGCCTTCTATTATTTCACAAATAAGACAAAATTGGATTTTAAGTCACATTTAAAAGCAGAGCATCTATTTATTTATCCATGGATCACATTAAAGTCTACGAGAGACATTACAGCAAAGATGTTAATAATGTTGGAATCAGAAAAATTGGGGACGGTTTTTCTCTTAGTCACTTACTAACTCTCTAACAATGTTTAAATTAATCAGACTATGTCAATTTGGTATGTAGGTTATACTAAATATACATAATTCTCTAGACAACTTTTCTCATTCTAGATATGTTATATTTGCTTTATATTTTGAAATCACATAATTAGGTGCAAACAAAATTAGAATAGCAGCCAGACCATGTGGCTCATACTTGTCATCTTAGTACTTTGCGGGGCCGAGGCTGGAGGATCACTGAAGGCCAGGAATTAAAGACCGACCTGGGCAATATACTGAAACCCTGTGTCTATGAAAAATAAAAAATATTAGCCAAATGCAATGGTGCTTACACGTAGTCCTAGCCATTCGGGAGGCTGAAGTGGGGGCGTCAGTTAGGTCCAGGAGTTTGGGGCGACAGTAAGCCATGGTCACGCAACTGCACTCCAGCCTGAGTGACAGAGACAGACCCTGTCTCAAAAGTAAAAACAAAAACAAAATTGGAATAGTTATATCTACTTGATAAATTAATTAGCATAATACAGTGATATATTTTTCATGTGATAATGCCTTATGCCTTAAAGTATGTTTTCTCTGATATTAATATACTATTATGATTTTCTTTTTTAGTGTTTGCTTAATAATTGCTTTGATCTTTTTATTTTCAAGCTTTGTATCCTGACTTTGGAACACTAACTCCAAACTTAAATGCTATTATGTATTTTAATTACACATGAAATATGTTTCTTCATCTTCTAAGATATTATTTTCATTGTTCTGTACGTCAAAAATGTATTTATATTTACCCACATATTTAACATTTTGTTTCACTTTTATCTTTCCTGCATCTTCATCTATTTGTTTTGAATAATATTTCATTCATTTGAAGAATATCTGCTGCTTAAAACTTGTTCAACTTTTGTTTAAAATGTGTTTCACTCTCATTCTAGATGGATATTTTTGTTGAGTATACATCCTACATTTTGTTCTATTTTTAAGATTTTTTTTTTCTTTCATAGCTGCACTATGTGTGCCTGGGTGGATTAATTTTTTGAAAAGAAATTTTCTGCTTGGAATTATCAGGCTTATGAAATCTGTCACTTAATAAATATATTTCATAATTTCTCAAAATTGCTCATACATAATATCTTACAAGATTGCTTTTGTTCCATCTTTCCCTCTCCTCCTTTCAAAAAGATGGTATTTTACGTTTTTCAATGTATTTATCTATATTTCACCCTCTTTTTGGTCTTTTTCATCTTTTGTATTTCCATGCTTAATTGTAGATATTTTCTTCTTCTTCATTTACTTTTCATATCATTAATTTTCTCTTCACCTGAAGAGAAGCATCTGACCTGTTATTAAACCTTCCTATTTTATTTTATAGTAAGAGTATTATAATTTTTAGTTTGAGAACATATATTTGGTTCAATTTCCAATCTGCTATATCACCTTTTATAATTTCCAGATACCTGCTGATAATTTCAAGCTTTGATTCTATTTCTTTGGGCACAGAAAGTGTAATTCTTATATAGTATGTATCTAATAATGTCATTATCTGTAGTCTCTGGAAGTTTTTATTGGAAAATATAATGCCTAACTGTCTTCCCAAATAGTGCCCTTACAAAATTCTCTAGTGCTGCTCATTCTTCTGGCTTTTGCTTCATTTGATTCCCGTCCCTTCATGTGCCTGGTTATCTTGGATTGTGTGCTGCATATTATGTTTAAATTTTATTTGTAGAATCTCTTTTCTAAAAACTATAAAAATTTGTGAGGGAAAATAAAGAAGTCTAAATAAATGGAGAGATATGCCATGTTTGTAGATTTGAACATGAAATAACGGTTACAAAGACAATTCTCTGAAAGTTAATCTATAGATTTAATGTAATATCAATAAAAATCCTAGACGTCTTTATATTTTGGTAAATATTGCTAGTAAATAGTAAAATTTATGGAGAAATGCAAAGAAACTGGAAAACAAAAGCAATATTTTCAAAGAACAAAGTTAAAGGAGTTTCTCTACCTTACTTCAAGACTTACTATAAAGCTATACCAATTTACTAATTAAGACCGTTTAGGATTGTTGAAATTACAGACATATAGATTGATGGAATAAAATAGGAAGTCTATAAATAGACCTAAACTCTTACTTCATATCACATACCAAAATTAACTCAAAATGGATCACAGATCTAAATAGAACAACTGAAACTATAAAACTTTGAGAAGAAAATATGAGAGGAAATCTTTGGGACTTCGGTGTAAAGTCTCTTAGATAGAACTACAAAAAGCATACACCATCCAAAAATGAAAAGTTGGACTTCAAAATTCAAATAACAGAAACACAAACTTTTTGCTCTTTCAAAGACACCATTAAGAAAATGAAAAGGCAAGCCATAAGTGGGATGATCATGTACACAGCATGCATATCTGATAAAGAAATACGTAAAGAATTCTTGCCACACAATAGGAAGAATACAAACAAACCAATCTTAAAATGGGTAAAATTTCAAAACAGATTATAAGGAATGGGAGTGAAGACAAATTTAAAAACCACCCAAGTAGAATTATGTCTTAGTCAGTTTGGGGTGTTATAACAAAGTACCATAGACTGGTGGCTTATAAGCAAACAAACAAAAAACTTTTTTCTCACAATTCTGTAGGCTGGAAGTCCCACAACCAGGGCGCCAGCATTGTTGGGTTTCACTCCTCTTATGGTTTGCAGATTATTATCTTCTTTTGCAGATTACTATCTTCTTTTTGTGTCCTCTGATGGCACAAGAGCAAGAGAGATCTCTAGAGCTCCTCTTATAAGGCACTAACCCCATTCACAAAGGCTCCACTCTCATGACCTAATTACCTTCCAAAGACCACCACCTCCTAATTCCATACTATTGGGGGTTAGGATTTCAACACATAAATTTTGAGGGTACACAAACATTCAGTTTACTTCATTACTCCTCTTCCCCCACCTCCACAAATCTGTGTATTTCTCACATGAAAAATGCATTCATTTCGTCCCAACAGCCCCAAAAGCCTTAACTCATTCCAGTATCAACCCCAAAAACTAAGGTCTAAAGTCTTACCTAAATATCATCTACATAAAATATGAGGGAGGCACAAGTTATGATTTATCATGAGGCAAATTTCTCTTTAACTATGAACCTGTGAAACTAAACAGTTATATGCTTCCAAACTGCAATGCTCAGACAAGCATAAGATAAACATTCCCACTCCAAATACAGAAATAGGAAAGAAGGAAGAGGTGAAGGGTATCAAGTAATTTCAAAACCCAACAGGGCTCAATGATTAAAAATTAAGGTTCAAAATAATCCTCTGACTAACTTCTCTGCCCTCCAGACCCCCTATAGCAATGGCCCCATTTCCACAGCTCTGCTGAGGAAGACTCATGTGTGCATGGCTCATCTGGGCTAGAATCACATGCTGGTGACTCTCCTGGTCTGGGGTCATGGCCCCATGACTCTATTGGACACAGTCCATGCAGCAGCTTTGGCATGGAAGCCCATACCTAAGGCATTGAGTGTAGGCATTCTGGCCCACCTGAATCAGAGAGGATGCCCAACCCTTTGAAATTGCTCTGTGCCTCTGGCCCTTGCACTCTGGGCCTGTGGTGAAGGAGGCAGCCCTGATTATCTCTGAAACACCTTGTGGGGTAAGTGGTATCATCCTTCTTTATTTTCAAGAACAATACTTGGCTCCTGTTGAGATGGCTATTGAGGTTTGTGGTTGAAATGGTGACTTGGCCATACTCTTAATCATCTTTTCTCAACACACTTTCTCAGTGTTTTCAATGCGGATAGGCTGAGAATTTTCCGAATCTTTAAATTCTACTTCCTTCTCAACATTTCTGTCTTAAAAGCATTTCTTTCTTCTCACACTTAACTATAATCAGGCAAGAGTAACCAAATTGCTCTTTCAATGCTTTGCTTAGACATTTCCTTGGTTAAATATCCAATTTGGTTGCAAGCTCTACCTTCCACAAAACAGTAGAACACAAAGACAAGTCAGTTATTATTATTATTATTATTTGTCACTTATTAATGACAAGGATCTCCTTTTCTCTATTGTCCAATGTCATGCTTCTCATTTCCATCTGAAGTTGCAGCAGAATGGCTTTGCCATCCATATTTTAACCAACATTCTATTCATGTTACTTAGGTATACTCTAAAATGATAAGCTTTCTCTATAGTTCTACCCTTTTCTTTCTGAGCCCTGACAAGATTCACCTTTAAAATTTTGTTCATGGCTGTATAGGGTTTATCTAGCATACACCTGAAAACATTTACACCCTCTACCCATTACCCATTACCAAATCTGCTTCTGTATTTTTAGCAATTTATTATAGCAGGACCCCCACTTTTTGGTATCAATATCTGTCTTAAATAATGACAATTTTAATAGTTCAATAATAAGTAATACGTTTTTGAATTGGGCAGTTAAGAAATACTAGAAATAAAAAAGCATGTTGAAGTATTTGCTGTGGTAAAGAATCAGGTTTGGCTTTATTATGACTTTAAGACTGGACATAGAACCAATGAGTAGAAAAGTCATAAGCTGGGATAGAGTGGAGGAAAGGAAAATGAGTTGAATTTTGAATATATAGGCTTTAGGTACCTAATGCAACATTTACTGGATCTTCCGAGGGAGACTAGTTGGTGATTACTAAAGGGAGTTTTCAGAAAAACTACAGAAAAACATGAATAGATGGTGTAAGGAAGTCAAGGAAGGAAGAAATGATCAGTAATGTAAAACATGTTAAATACGGTGTTAATACTATTTCTACAATAATGAATAAGCATAGAAATGTATTAATACTTTTAAATATTTCAAATCTCATTGACATTTAGCTAGAATGCATTTAGTTAGAAATGGAATGGTTCACGTTTTGAGTAGCAAGTTTCCATTTTTAGGTTATTTATAAGTGATATGAAAAGTAATCACTATATTTGACAGTCTATGGTTACTTGTATGGGATGAATTTCAATGGGTGGAAGAGCCAGAAATAAAATTGTAGCAGGTTTTGTGAATAAGATATGAAGAGACAGAAACAAGAAATATACATATACACTATTCTTTCAGTGAGATTGATTGTGAGTTATAAAATGAATAAATTTGGTTTCTCTAGTAAGAGTTTATGAAGAAGATATTACAAGGCAGGACATCAGTATAAAACAGTGCTACAGAGACTGATAGGTTGCATAAAGAGAGGGGAGCTGATTATATTATGCTTGTGAATCTACATCTGAAGATCCTCTTAGTGAGATTTGTCTCAGCAGCATACATTAACAATGAAAGTAGAAACAGAAGTTTAAAATCCACCAGAAATTCTCAGGCTGAGGTTTCAGACTCCCCTTTCTTTGATTTCCAGTGAACTTGAGATGAAAAGTAGAACAGATCTAAGCAGCTTTAAAGTGATGACTGGGGATTTATTTTTAAAACAGTTGGGTATTAAATTTAAATAGCTCATTTAGGTGTTGATGCCTCCTGGAAATTTTCAAGATAACTATCTAACCTTGTAACTTAATTACATAAATAATGATAATAATTATTTGATTTCCTTCATCATATTCTTAATTATAGAAATACTATTGATACTTTTATCTATTTCAAATACCTTTGACTTTTAGTTAGAATGCATTTAGTTAGAAATGGAATGGTTAATGTTTTGAGTAGCAGGTCTCCAGTTTTTAGATTATTTATAGGTAATATGGAAAATTTTTAATCATACACTAAGCTTTAAATTTTGTTTAGATATTCTTATTAACCGTGTAAAAGCAAATAATGACCTAGTCCATTTTATTTAGATACTATATTTCTTGTGATTAGTTTTAAAAAAAAGAACACAATGAAAATTTTGCAAGATCGAGTAACAATTTCAGAGACTTGAAACAGACCTCCAATCTACTCTTTATTTTGTATGTAATGAACCTAAGATCAAAAAATGTAAAATAAACTATCAAAGTCTCCATAACCAATTATAGAAGGGAATGTCACATGAGAAATTCAAACACAGATCTTCAAAACCATGCTCTATATTTTTCTCGTGTTAGATACTACTGACAGTTTATTTTTATTTTTGAGATGGAGTCTCAATAGTTTTTTTAAATTACATGTATTACCAAGAACAGAATTATGATTTAGCCCCTATATTAGTCCACTTTGCATTGCTATAAAGGAATACCTGAGACTGAGTAATTTATAAAGAAAAGAGATATAATTGGCTCCTGGTTCTGCAGACTGTACAAGCATGTACAGCCTCTTCTGGTGAGGCCTCTGGAGGCTTTTACTCATGGTGGAAGGCAAAGGCAGAGCAAGCATGTCACATGGTAAGAGAGGGAACAGGGGAGACAGGAGGAGGTCCCAGGCTTTAAACAACCAACTCTCTCATGAACAGACTGAGAATTCAATCATCACCAAGACGATGGCACCAAGCCATTCATGAGAGATCTGCCCCATGACCCAAATGCCTTCCGCTAGGCTCCACCTCCAACAGAGAGGATCACATTTCAATATGAGATCTGGAGGGTACAAATATCCAAACCACACCAGCCCCCATCCAGTAAATAATTTGAAACTCTCTAGACCTCAATCCATTTAGGCAGGAGGGCTATAAACAAATATATTGGAAGGATAAATTAATATAAAAGCATATTTCTCTATGAATCGCCTGAAGAGAAGAGAAATATATAAATTGCTTTGAGCTTATTCAGCTAGTTTCTCAACTTTATCATGAAGTAGAAATATGCCATCAGCAACATCCTTAAGTGTTTGTCTGGAGCAAATCACAAATAGTTCCACTAAGGTGACCATCAGGATTAACTTCCCACATCCATCACACACTATCTGATTCTTCTGTTAGTCACAGTATTTTTTGTTTGTTTGTTTAACTTAAAATTAGCTCAACAATGAGAATGGACAGTCTAGACCAAAGTGAATTAAAAAGAAAAAAAGGAGAGACATGATTTTTTTTTTTTTCCCCCTTAAGATTGAACCACAGGAGGAGACTTACAACCTCACATAGAATTGCTCTTTGACACAATCTTACAACTATGAGGTGGACCAATATTGCTACCTATAAATGTCTGGATGGCAGAGAAGAGGAGCAAATAGAGCCTGGGTACTGGCTGACATTGTTGAGCATATAAATGAATCACCCAACCCTGAAACCTGCCCTGCCCTAGTTGTCAAGCTGGATGAGCTAATAGATATCTTGCTGCATAGGTTGGTTTGATACAGATTTTTAGTTACGAAAGCTAAAAATATCAAAGTAATCTGATTCCTTTTTTTTTCCCTTAACATCTTTATCTTACTGACTTGTAAATTCTAAAAAATATATCATGAGAATTTATAATGGGGGGTGGAAAATGAATGAATGCCACAGAACATCAGACAAAAGATGTAAGTATAAGGGATAGGATGAGCAATTGTAAAAGGAAAATGAGAAAAAGGGAAGAAGAATTGTGATCACACAACCGGCTCTAGTGTATCTGGTCTAACAGTAGGGAGATGATTAAATTGAGATGAACTTCCTGGATCATTTTTAGCACTGTAACAGCAATAATGTCTCTGGAAACAAGGAAGATTGGCATCAAATGCAAAATAGATTCCTGGACCAGGCAGGGTCCTGGCAGGAAAGAGATGGCATATTCTGAGGCTTTGGCAAAAATGATTTTATCAAGGGATGATTTACTGAAGTGTGGGCAGCATTGATGGAACCTGCAAAGAATGGTGATGCACCTAGAGACGAGTAACAGAGAGAGAACCGTGTCTAGATCTGCCAGGCAAGGAAATGGAATGGTGAAACTTGGGTTTTATAGAAGCTGAGTTGTGGAAGAGGGCTTTCCAACAAGATCTGTAGCTATGCACAGTCACTGCCAGAATCATGGCAAGGGAGGGAAAGAATGGGCAAATAAATACAGTGAACTTCCCACCCCTCTGACATCGTGGCCTCTGTCAGTGCTACACATAGACCAAAATCACTCAAAGCTCAAAGACTCCAGAAGTAGATAGTGTTTAGGGATCAATCTGCCAGGACACAGAGCAGTGAACTGATCTGCTAATAGGGCAAACAGAGAATCTTCAAATATATGATTTAATATATGACAAAGCATGGCCACTTTAGGTTAAAAAAGGTTCTTTAGGGTCAAGTTGTGTTCAGCATTCTGAACAACTCAGACTTGACTTTAAAACAAATGGAGAAGATTTTGGGGGAAAAAATCACGAAGCTTTATCTAGTCCTCTGTGTTACACTGCACCCCTTCCAGGGTGATTGTGGAGTCATTTGATGCCTTATTCCTGTAATCCATCATTAAAATTTATAGGAATATGGTAGTACCTACAACTTCAGGGTTTTCTTCTTTCCTTTATCAGTAACCTTTCTAATCATTGAAGCAATAATATAGTTTAATTATTTAGGGAGAGGTCCTTAAAAACAACCCCGCAAACTCTCAAAAATCTCTTTAGAGGGCAAAAAATAAAAAATAAGGAAATAAACAAACCTCTGTCATGAATACATTTCAGTCTGCATATAAAGATGTGAAAATGTAGATTTCATTGTTTTTTCATTACTCAAGTAAATTTATTTAAGTCCACATTTAGTCTACTAACTGAAAAATTATACATTTATAATTTTGGAAATGAGACCTTATTTCTTATAAAGGGTTACAGCCTACATGGTGGCCATTGTGACTGGCTGGGAAGTGCAGCCTCTGGTGGAAGCTCAGAAGCATAGACTTGGAGGGAGAGAGGGGTAAGACAGACATTTAAACTGAGCAGGAGCAGGTTGGCTAAACATGTAGATATTCAACAGGTTACAGGAGGAGTCATGAATATTTACAAAGGGTGTCCTGATGCATGCGTATTGAACAAGCATGCATGTTACATATGACCCATGTTCACTTCAGGGTAGAGATTTCACATTTAAATGTCTTACAATTAGGCCTTATATGTCAAAGATCTTTTTAGGACATGAAGGCATTCAAGTGCACAGCCTCTGTAAACTGGCCAGAACCAGTCCACAGTTGGTGGTTTTTGAAATCAGGAGAAAGTTACTAAAATCAGTCTCTTGTCCAGTCAAAGCTGGAGTGATGGCTTGTGAAACAGGGACTCAGCCAGCATCTGGCAGTGAGCTACAATCGCTTTAATATTGCTTATCTTGAGGTCAGTGCTTGTTTAGCTGCTAGAGAAAAAGAAATACCTTGTGGAAGTTAGAACGTAGTTTATTCTTTAAGTGTAAGGTTATATAACATAATCATTGCCTGGCATAGCCTTAGGTCTTATTTATAAATTGGCACCTTACTGCCACAGTGTCTGTTCTGTCCATCCTATGATCTCTGTTTTAACATTAATGCTGGTCAGTTGTGTCTAAACTGAAAAAGGGAGGGAGTATAAGGAGGCATTTCTGACCTCCCATCCTGTCATGGCCAAGAATCCAGTGTTCAAGGTTTTTCAGGTCCCCTTGGCCAAGAGGGAGTTCAGTCAGTTGAGGGGCTTGGGATTTTATTTTTTGTTTACGAGCCTTATTGTACAAGTAAGTATCATCTAATCCTCTGAGATGTCAGAAAGGTAATTCCTTTCAATTTAGAGTCTTCTCCCAATCTCTGTAAATTCTGGAGCCATTTTGGAGAGACAAGCACCGGGCTCTGTATGGCAGGACCTGACCCACACTGTGTTTATCTGTGCAAGTCAGCCTTAGCTAAGAGGCACACTTTTCGCCAGCCCTCTGCCCTTCTTGTACTTAGTCTGTTGCATTCTCCATACCGCGTCATATGGTGTCTCTTCAGGTCCTTGAGATCTCAATGTCATATTCATATTACTTTCAGACATGTGGGGAAATATGTTCATACCATGCTGAAGAATAGGAACCCTCTCTGAGGTCCACCTACTTGACAAACCCCAAACTGTGGCTACACTACATACTTATATCACAGAACAAGATTAGGTCCAGGGGAACCCTAGGAGAATTGCAGTCTTCCAAATGACATGGACCACAATGGGTATCCCTCTTCCTGGGCACCTAAATCAGTGTGGAGAGTCTACCTTCTGTACTTCTCAGATTCATCCTTATTTACTATTGAAACTAGATCACTTCTGAGAGCGAAAAGCAGCACTCTTAATAATGTACCAGCACAGCAGTTAAAAGCCAAGTCGCAAGGGACAAATGAGGACCTATAGTCGGTCATCTTATTACACAGGGACACATTTGTATTTTCTTTTTTGGTTTCTTTTACAAGGAAAGAAGGAAAAACTAGCACGGGGTAATTGACTAAATGTATAATTTACTAAATGTATTGTTTATGCTATGATTTCAGATATTAACAAATAAAAAAAATACTTTGCTGTTTGATTGTATCAGCCCTCCTCAGAGACATAAATCAGAATGCCCCCCCCAATGGGTTTTCTAGAATAAAGAAGATCCATTAATATAAGTGACCACAATAAAAGTGAAATGAGCTTATATGTAAAAATTTTACTACTAATTTCCCAAAATTGCCATTAACCATTTTTACCCTTTCAAAGGGTCTGAATCACCTTCTCCCATTTTCTCTGTATCCCAGATAATATTCATACACCAGATATTGGGATAACTGTGGATGAGAAAGGGAAGAGTAAATAGTAGAGAACCTTTTGTCTCATTCTACTTTCTCTTCTACCTTAGAAAAAAAAAAAAGAAACTGCAGATATTCATTATGTGTCTCTTTCTTGATTTTTATTTTAAATTTATATTTAAAAATTCAGGATTGGAGGTTCCTTCAATGTCCTTGTGTTTAGTAGTATTCATACTACTATTATACTAATATTGCCTTATAATGTATTTTCTACTTATTTCTTTTTAGTTCATTTTTACGAAAGAAAATATGAAACATATAGTTATATGTAATAGATGTAATAACATGCTATTTATAATATAAAAAGTATAAATGTACTATGTAAAACATTAATATTAATATTTATATTATATATCAATATACATTTATAGACATAAATATACATGTTCATACACATATGAAAATCATTCATATACATATGAAAATCATTTTTTATATTTTTAGACTAAAATGTACCAAATCTTTTGACTTAATTATATCAATAAGCAGGAGTCATTCTTCACTAAACACTAGCATCTAATTAGCATGAATTATGAAAACCTTAACTTGTTTCGGCTCATATTCAAATCTAAGGTTCCTCTTTCTACTTTTTGACTCATTTCTGTGACACGAAATTTGTGTTAAAATCAGTAGGCCGGCGCAGTGGCTCACGCCTGTAATCCCAGCACTTTGGGAGGCCGAGGCAGGCAGATCACGAGGTCAGGAGATCGAGACCATCCTGGCTAACAGGGTGAAACCCCGTCTCTACTAAAAATACAAAAAAATTAGCCGGGCGTGGTGGCGGGCGCCTCTAGTCCCAGATATTCGGGAGGCTGAAGCAGGAGAATCCCGTGAACCCAGGAGGCGGAGCTTGCAGTGAGCTGAGATGCACCACTTCATTCCAGAATGAGCAACAGAGCGAGACTCCATTTCAAAAAAAAAAAAACAAGTAAATAAATAAAAAATCGGCACGTGGTTTTGATTGGATTTCCTCCATTATGGCAGTAAAGAATAATTTAAATTCCAATGGGAGAAGACATTGTATGTATAATCCAAGAACAAAATCCGCATTTCAGAAATCTGAATTAAGTTTACATTTCAATTACACGGAAGCAAGTATTTTTAGACTTTGGGCTGATGAATTAAATTTGCCCTCTTATTCTTTCAATGGGGGACAAAATTGGATTTCAGTTATTTTGTAAAAGTGAAATAACATCTTAGAACAAATGAACAACAAACAAAACCCCGTCAAAGTCTGTGAAGCATAAACTCACATAAAAAAATTAGCCTCAGGTCGGAGCCAGAGCATACCCACCCCTTCCTTCACATTTGTGACCCAGAAACTCTACCCACAAACAGGAAAAACAACACGCAGCAACACAAGCTAGTGGCGCAGCCATTCTGCCTTTCTTTTAAAGTTTCTAAAATACTTGGCACATGGTGCCATTACTAGTGCTACCACAATATATAATTATCACAGACGGAACATTGTAAGATGAAATTCCCCTCTAATGAAGAGTTATGTAAGTAGGGAAATAAATAGAGATGCTACAAGGTAAAATATCTTTGATTAGTTGGAGGTTACTGCTTTATGCCTATTCTGAAATATTTTTTTCTTTTTTTCTCTGTTTCACTCCCTCATTACTTGTGGGTTCTCCTTTTACCTATGTATAGATACTACATTTAAGATTTATATACATAAATAATCTGCCAGGCAGGAAAGAAAAGTATAAAGTTTGAAATTAATTGCTAACGACAAATCTATAGATTTCATTTAAACATCACTTTTCTATTTAATTTTACAATACATATAAATTAAAATATAAGGGAATTACCAAAATAAAATTACCATTGAGAACATTATAAGGTAAAAATATAAGTTATGTTAATGGTATTAAATAATCAATCCAAAATATATTTTTATCCTCGAGTATGTGCAAGGCACATTGCGTACATAATTTAGCCAATAAAACATACAAAATGCTTACAGTCTGAATTCATTTATCTTAAATATTAAATGACCATGAAACACTTGAGTATTTATATAATCTCTTTAGAGGGCAAAAAATAAGAAATAAGGAAATAAATAAACCTCTGTCATGAATACATTTTAGTCTGCATATAAAGATGTGAAAATGTAGATTTCATTGTTTTTGCCAAGGTTATAAGCTTAACAGAAAAGAAATATGTGCGCAAATATTTGTTTTTCTACCAGAATACTGAAGGTCTTTGTGAATTTTTTTTAAGCTTTTTTAAAAAATTTAATGTTGGTAAGCAGGGAAAATGATAAAACAGGGCTTAACACCAGGTGAAATGTTAGCATCATAAGTGGAGAACTAAATGGCATATATAAATGGCATAAATAAAGTGTTTAAAGAAAGGTATATGTGAGGTGCATTTTCTCAAAATAGAATTATATTTTGTTTACGATTTTACTTACAAATTATTGTTCTGAGGCATTATCAAATTGTTTTAAACACTTAGTTCAGAATGTAACCTGACATGTTAAACAAGCAAACAAAAAGCCAAAAAGCTATCATCTCTTACTTTATTTTAAAAAAATTGTATAAAATTGTGTTTTAACTACTAGGAAGCCAACATAAAAGTTAAGTTTTCTGAGATATGTAAGATGGATTTTTTTTCCTTAGGCAACTCCATTATATTTTATCCCAGAATGATGGTTAAAATACTGACTTTCTTTTTGTATTTTTTCTGCATGTCTTTGTAATATTTGGTAAAGGGATTTATTAAGCAATGGGTATTTTTAAAACTGCGTATAACTTAGTAGACAAAATGCCTGGATTCTCTTATCTGAAGTCTCAGTAAATTAGATTGAATTTTCTGCTGATGATGTGGTAATATGAAATACAGATGCTGCTTTTGAATGTAAGAACATTAAAGTAAAACTAGTTATTAGGTACATGACATTGTGGAGAAGCAGAAACAAATCAAGCTGCTTGTAATGCTCTTTATTCCAAGCATCGTGCAACAGAATGAAGGGGAGCAAATACAGCTTACTTGGCTCAACATGCCTGAACGGAGTGGAGCAACAGCACAATGTGGTTTTATTTATTTTCAAGGGAAGGTGGGGAGAAGCACACACAGTAAATGTTCTCATCCTTCATAGGTTCCCCAAGGGAAACAGAAGCTCCCTTCATCCCTAGCCCAAGTACAAAATCACCTTCATTCAGCCAAGTATAAAGTAAATTACAAGAGGTGCTTGCCTAGGCCAAGTTCAAATACCAGCATTTAAGAGAAGCTGCCTGCCAATCTGCCCACCCTTAACAAGTTTACTCAATGAAGATGTAAGTGTAGCTTCCTGAAGCCTCAGGGAAGAAATAGAAAAGGCATTTCTCAGCAAGTATGTAGATATTACTTTGATGATCACCACTTTAAGTGTGCATGCAACACACTTTTTCTATGGAGAAGATGCTTCTCCCAATTCCCCCAGGGTTAGGTGGTTGACAAGACCTTATGAGTTGAATAATGTAGATATTAAGACACAATATTGCCACTAATGTCATTGACTTACTCTGATATTTTGCGTGCTCAGAAGTCCCTAATTTTAACAAAGCATGTAGTGAGCAATAGTACTTCATTCATGATGCCCATTAGAAGCCTCTTCAAAATATCCATATTAGGATCCATCTTCAAAGTCTGAATTATTTGGTCTGAGATAGAATTCTGACATCATTATTTTTTAAAAGCTCCCATATGATTCTAATTCACAGCAAGGGTTGAGAATTACTGAATTCAATAAACTTATATGGTTCCCTATACAGATTTTATGCAGGATTCCAGAAGTGAAAAGAAACAGAAAAAAGCAATATTATGAGAAGAGGAGATAAAGAGAAGTAGAAAAATTAAAAAAAAAAAAAATACTGAATATGTAGAATGTCCCCTGAAAAGACTGACTGAATAAGATTTAGTTATGTGTTGAATGGTTTAGCTCAGATTTTAGACCAAGCGTTTTTGCTGGCAATTTTCTCTCGGTTGCCATACGCAGTTTAAGCAGAGAAAAAAAGCGAGACTGTGGAATAAGCAAGGATCAAATAACGTGTCAAGGTTATAGCTTAACAGAAAAGAAATATGTGCCCAAATATTTGTTTTTCTACCAGAATACTGAAGGTCTTTGTGAATTTTTTTAAGCTTTTTAAAATAAATTTAATGTTGGTAAGCAGGGAAAATTATAAACAGGGCTTAACACCAGGAGAAATGTTAGCATCATAAGTGGAGAACTAAATGGCATATATAAAACAAGAATAAAAGGCAGGATGGCATCATATATCAGGAAAAAATATGAGAATATTTAAATGTAATAATTAATTCATTTATAATTTCTGAATAGGAAATTTTATTAAATAGCCATGGGTACAAGTCAGTAAGTTGGAAGATATGTGCTGCTTATTAGAGTTCATGAAGTCAAGAAATATGAAAACAAATAGTGTATGCAAAATCCACAAGGATTTCTCAAGAATAAAAACAGAAAAATTAGTATTTTAGCCAGGGCACAAATTCTCAATTAACATGGCAAAGTGATCTGGAAGTCCGGAAACGTCCGTAATGGGAGGTGCTGAGGATAGAAAGGGTTGGTGAATGCCAAAGGATTTCTGATTGTAAACAATTCACATAGAAAATGTTTTTTAAGTTTCTATCACCTCCCTCCATCTCGAAGTTTACTCTTGAGTGCAAGGGAGACAATGAAATGAGAAGGATCTAGAGAAGTAAGTAAGGGACAGAACACAAATGGCAAAAAATTTTGTCTTCTATCTTAGTGCAATGAGATGCCAATAAAAAACTTAGAATAAGAGAGAAAACTGATCCAAAAATGTTGTAAAGATACTCTGACAGCTGTGTATAAATCAGATTGAGAATGGCAAGAATGAAAGTGGAGAGAATTAGGAAGCTATTGCAGTAATTCTGAAAACAGGAAAGCTTAAAATAAAATGTTAGTGATGAACCTGGAGAAAAGTGGAGAGGTGTGAAATATGCTTTGTAGGTAGAATAGACAGACTTTGAGATGGTATGGATGCGGATAGGAGAGAGGTCAGTGTCCAGGATTATTTGCAGGCTTTGGCTTATGTACCTAGGTAAACAGTGGGACCATTGATTGAGAAGATAAAACATTGGATTCGTTGTGGGAAGATCGGAAGTTCAATTTTGAAAAGGTTAAGTGAGAGAGACAAGTGGAGATGTCAAGTAGGCAATTGCATGTATCAGTGTGAAACTCAGAAGAAAGGTCTTCCAACATCTTTCCAGCTTAAGAAGGAATATCTTTTTGAAAGAAAACTTTGAAGTTGAAACATGTTTACATTTTCTTTGGTATTTTATCAACAAACCTACCTATTTTTACAGTAGTTATCAGAAACTGAAATTTAATTATCATGTTAATGTTCCAAATTGAACCTTTGAAGACAATCACAACTTCACCCAACACAACTGTAGTTAATACAGTGCATTAAGCAGCCATCATCTTCTGGCTAATCAGAAGCCAATAACCAGTTTGGCACCTCTTCCAAATCCCTCAGTCTGCCAGACGGAAAGACACATATTTACTTTGTGTGCTTTCTTTTGAAAGTTATCCCAGGATCTGGCCACCTGGTCTGTCATGTTGGAAGCTAATTGGCTACAGCCTGCCAATTGATGAGATTTGTAGGTTTGAAGCAGAAGTCATTCTGACTTCTGAAATGAATCTTCTCCTTCCTAATTAGGGAAAACAAAACCACTCGTGGTATAAAACAGATTTTTTTTAACGTATGCATTATTTGCCACACAATTCTGCAAGTAGTAACATGGCCAGAACAACTAGAATGAACTCAAAGAGAAACTTCTTAGGGGAAAAAAGAAAAAAGATGCTTTTTTCTTTCTATGCAACTTAACATAAAACAAGGAGGATTAGGGACTGGTAGAATTTTCTACATGTCTTGTAGCCCTTCCTTTATCTTCACATTGGCATGGCATTGTATAGTAAAAAAGAGAGTTCTAATACTTCTAGTAACTAAACATCTTAAGACAGAAATCTGAAACTCATGCTATACCAAATTCTTCACTTTGAAAAGGACTTCTCAGTGTTTACTTAGATTTATGGACTAGATAAATCTCTGAACACATAGAATTACTCTGATTTATAAATACACCCTTACCTAAAAAATTCTTCCCTACTCTGTGGTCCCCTGGCCTTTCCTATTCCAAGTGATAAAATCTTACTTTCAAGGCCAAATTTAAAAGTTACATTCACCCTGGAGCCTTCCCTGATCTTCTGAGATAAATTGTTCCCCTTTCCTTGATCTGGAGGCATTATGTTAAGTACTTAAACTACAGTATTTGTTTGTTTATTTCTCTGATTTAGACCAAGAGATCTCAAAGTTACAGTGATACTTTTTTAATCAGAGAATAGTTACTGATAAGAAAAAAATAGAATTTTTCAGGGAAAAATCGTACGTTTATTAAATAATACAGAGGAATCTCATGGAAACATAGCTTAGGATATTCAATCAGTACTCATGAAAATTGGAGATTGGTCAACACTGTCTTTATCCTCTCTTCATGGTATGCATGGTCTCTTGTCTTTGACTCTTTCATCATTTAAGTTCTTACAGTTCTATCAGCAGAAATGATTTTCCTGCATTTTCACACTCTTGCATATTCTCTATTTTTCATTATGAGAAAAATAATTTGTTTGGCTCACCTTGTTTTAATTTTGCATTCCTGAAAAAGGTAATTTGGTTTCCCTATAGAAACTAAAAATAACATTTTCATATATGTTCCTGAGTTCTTTTTCAGAAATCCAGACCCCCACCAGATGGCTCCTCTGGTATGTAGACCTCAGATAAGGAAAAACTGTGGGCTGAATTCTGACAGTTGTTCTTTGTTCTAAAATTCTTTCTTAGGTGCCTGGAGGAAGTCACACCCATGGGCCAAGGCTTACATTCTTTTCTGTTGACCACAAAATTTTAGAAAAACCTTCACCTCTTTAACCAATTGCAAATCAGAATATCTTTTTTTGTTTGTTTGTTTTGAGATGGAGTCTCAGTCTGTTGCCCAGGGTGGAGTGCAGTGGCACAATCTCAGCTCCCTGCAACCTCCGTCTCACCAGTTTCAAGGAATTCTCCTGCCTCACCCTCCTGAGTAGCTGGGATTACAGGCATGTGCCACCGTACCCGGCTAATTTTTGTATTTATAATTGAGACAAGGTTTCACCATGTTGGTCATGCTAGTCTCAAACTCCTGACCTCGTGATCCGCTCGCCTCGGCCTCCCAAAGTGCTGGGATTACAGATGTGAGCCACCGTGTCCATCAGAAAATCTTTGAGCCCACCTATTCCCTATGAATCCTACTTTGAGATGTCCCACCTTTTGGGGTCAAACCAACGTATAGCCTTCATGCGTTAATTTATGACTTTTATTAATTTATGACCTTTGCCTCCCTGACTATGAAAATCCTTATGTGCAAGCCATCAGGGAGGTCAAGTTTTAAGCATGAACTCCCTGATTCTCGTTGCTTGATGTCCTGCAATAAATGCGTCATTGCAGTCCCAAAGTCAGTGTTTGGCTTTGCTGCACTAGGCAGCGGACCCAAGTTCAGTTCAGTAACAACAGGTTATACACTTTGGTATTAGGCTGTTCACCAGGATAAAGGAGTATCCTGTGAAAGCTACACCATAAACATGCATGACCACCCAACCTGGAGTGCTGTCAGGGCAAGGCTAGAGTTTATAACCAATCTCAAGAGAAAGACCTCAAGCCCAAATTAAATAAAAATACTGCAATACTACAGAACAAAAGAGTTATGTGCCACGTTTGAATTTTGCCCTTGAAATAATTGAGTGTGGACCAGGCATGGTGGCTCACACCTGTAATCTCAGCACTTCGGGAGGCCAAGGTGGGTGGATCACGTGAGCCCAGGAGTTCAATACCAGCCTGAGGAACATGGTGAAACCCCACATCTACTAAAAATATAAAAATTAACCAGGTGTGGTGGCATGTGCCTATAGTCCCAGCTACTCAAGAGGCTGATGTGGGAGGATAATTTGAGCCTGGAAGGGTGAAGCTTGCAGTTAGCCATGATTGTGCCACTACACTACAGCCTGGCCAACACAGGAAGATATTGTCTCAAAAAAAAACCAAAACCGAGTGTGTACTTTGGTGTCGCCTTTTCCCTTTCAAGTGACTGGGAGCTGGTGAGAGCCAGAAAACTTTTTAAAATCTATAACTAGAAGCCGTTTGTTGAATGTGGCAGAGATGCCTATCCATCCTGGATCAACTGCCTATATCTGAACTATTATATGAGAGATAAATAAATGTTTATTTTTTAAAAACAAAGTAATTATATTTGACATTTATTTAAAATAAATATTTGTACAAGGAGGATGCTAGAGTACCTATAGAAGATTTATGCAATTTGGCTTAGCAGGAAAGCAGCAGATGTTGAGAATACAGAAATTACTGATTAGAAATCCAGTGATCCTTATTACACTATGACCATTAACTGAATGTGGTGAAACTGTTACCTATGATCATTTAGAAAGCAAATCAAATGTCTGGAGAGCCCATAACTTTAGTGGAACTCATCAGAAAAAAATCAGAATATTTGTGTGTGTTGGCTGACAGTTTGCATCTTTTAAACAAATCACTGGAGAGAAATAAAGAAATTCTGATGACGGGTTCTCAAGCAGATGTAGAAAGTAATATGTTCTGATAAGGTAAACTCTTTGCCTATATCCCACAATCTAAGTAAACTGTGATGTGAGTTAAGTAATTTTGAGCCTTACGATGTTGGAGAGCCAAGGTTGCTAACCCCTAAACATAATGGGATAAGATAGAGACCTGAACTTTATTAGAGGGCCTTCTCTCTGACTCAAGAGATCTTGACCAGACAATGACTCAGCCCAGATCACAGATTAGATTAAGTGAGTTGTTTTTCAATCCCTTTTGCTTCAGGTAGCCTCAAAGTAGTTGCTATTAAATCGACGAAAAGACATGAGCCAGCTTAACAGGCCAGTAACTAAAAAGGATTTGGGCAGGTTTAAAAGTTATGACGAGGCAAGATCCTTGGCTATATTTAATGTCACATGAAACTGATTACAAACATATAGACTGAAAGCCTACTAGATTTTAGGTACTTGTATTATAAAAGACATTGCCACTCTAAATTACAAATGTTTACGATTAACCTACTCCTAAGTAAACCCCTGAACCTCCAACCTACAAAATAAGATTTTGCAGCCCCCCAAGCATGTACACTCTCCAATGTGTATGCATGTGTATGCATGCAATGTGTATGCATGTGTATGTGTATGCATGGCCACATCAAATGTGGTCAGAGACAACAATAGACAAGAAAGAGTCCCTCACATCTCAGGGAGGACAACAGACAAGGAAGTTCTTCCCAGAAAGCAGATACAGGTGCTAACGAAAATAAGTACTCTATTGCCTTGACAGAGAATCTTCATAATTTCTGTTTCTTAGGACCCCTTTATTATTATGAATGCCCTTTTCCTATTTGTCCTTTTTTCAAAATGGAAAGTTGATAGCTATCTTATTTCTTGTCCACTGCTAAATATGGAAGGCAAAGATTCATGGTAATTGTCTATTATTTTATACATTGCTTGATCCATTATCCATACCTGGTGGAAAATTCTGCATATTACTCAAATAACATGGCTGGATAATAATTGACTAGGAATTATTTGAGTCTTCCTTGGGAAATGGTGAATGAGTGGGAAGAATCATAGCTATGAATGTTTCCATAATCAGAGAGTTGAGTGAAAGATTGCTACTAGTCACCCAGAATCCTTTTTTCTCCTATTATGATACATTTTTAATTAGGCACAAATCTACACAACCTAATACTATAAATACTATAATTTTGACCTAAATATGTCCAAATAACAAACTTCTGGCCTATGGAATTTGAGCAGAAATGATCTGTGCCATCAGTTTTTGTCTTTATTACTATTGACCATAGACTCCCCAAAATATCACTCAAAATATTTGTTAATCAAATAAGGCTATGTTTATGAAACTTACTTCATCAAGAGGCAATGTAATCTGGACAGTAGTGTATTGGAAAGGAGAATTCAGTGAAGAATATTTTTAGACCTTTAAGGCTTGGGATGAGTGATTTTTAAGGTAAGTCTTGCAAGGCAAAGCATAATTGAAAGCATAGTTGAATATTGATGACATGATAATTTTGGATTGAGTACACCTAAGGTAAAAATATTAAAGCAAGCCTTGGCTAAAAGGTTTTTTCTTCATAAGTAAGAAATTTTAGGCTGGCTCATACCTGTAATTCCAGCACTTTGGGTGGCCAAGGTGGGTGGATCACGAGGTCAGGAGATCAAGACCATCCTGGCTAACACAGTGAAATCCTGTCTCTACTAAAAGTACAAAAAATTAGCCAGGCGTGGTGGTTGGCACCTGTAGTCCCAGTTACTTGGGAGACTGAGGCAGGAGAATGGCATGAACTCAGGAGGTGGAGCTTGCAGCGAGCAGAGATTGTACCACTGCACTCCAGCCTGGGTGATAGAGCAAGACTCCATCTCAAAAAAAAAAGGAGTCCATTCCAAGATGGCCAAATAGGAACAGCTCTATTCTGTGGCTCCTAGCATGATCGATGCAGAAGACAGGTGATTTCTGCATTTCCAACTGAGGTACCTGGTTCATCTCTTTGGGACTAGTCAGAAAGTGGGTTCAGCCCATGGAGGGCAAACTGAAGCGTGTGGGGCATCGTCTCACCCGGGAGGCACAAGAGGTTGGGGGATATCCCTATCCTAGCCAAGGGAAAGTATGACAGACTGTCCCGGGAAAATCAGGACACTGCCACCTAAACACTGCACTTTTCCAACAGTCTTAACAAATGGCACACCAGGAGATTACATCCCACGCCTGGCTCAGTGGGTCCCACACCCATGGAACCTTGCTCAGTACTATTCCCAGATTGAAATGCAAGGCAGCAAGCCTGGCTGGGGAGGGGTGTCCACCATTGCTGAGGCTTGGGCAGGTAAACAAAGCAGCCAGGAAGCTCGAACTGGGTGGAGCCCACCACAGCTCAAGGAGGCCCGCCTGCCTCTGTAGATTCCATGTCTGCTGGCAGGGCATAGCTGAACAAAAGGCATCAGAAACTTCTTCAGAATTAAATGTCCCTGTCTGACAGCTCTGAAGAGAGCTGTGGTTCTCCCAGCACAGTGTTTGAGCTCTGAGAATGGACAGACCACCTCCTCAAGTGGGTCCATAACCCCCATGTAGCCTAACTTGGAGATACCTCCCAGTAGGGGCTGACTGACACTTCATACAGCCGGGTGCCACTCTGAGATGAAGCTTCCAGAGGAAGGATCAGGTAGCAATATTTGCTGTTCTGCAATATTTTCTGTTCTGCAGCCTCTGCTGGTGATACCCAGGCAAACAGGGTCTGGAGTGGACCTCCAACAAACTCTAACAGACCTGCAGCTGAGGGAGCTGACTCTTAGGAGGAAAACTAACAAACAGAAAGGAATAGCATCAACATCAACAAAAAGGACATCCACTCCAAAACCCCATCTGTAGGTCACCATCATCAAAGACCAAAGTTAGATAAAACCACAGAGATGGGGATAAATCAGAGCAGAAAAGCTGAAAATTCTAAAAAACAGAGTGCCCCTTCTCCTCCAAAGGATCACAGCTCCTCGCCAGCAGTGGAACAAAACAGGACAGAGAATGACTTTGACGAGTTGACAGAAGTAGGCTTCAGAAAGTAGGTAATAACAAACTTCTCCGAGCTGAAGGAGGATGTTCAAACCCATTGCAAGGAAGCTAAAAACCTTGAGAAAAGATTAGACGAATGGCTAACTAGAATAAACAGTATAGAGAAAACCTTAAATGACCTGATGGAGCTGAAAACCATGTCACGAGAAATACATGACGCATGCACAAGCGTCAGTAGCCAATTTGATCAAGTGGAAGAAAGGGTATCAATGATTGAAGATCAAATTAATGAAATGAAGTGAGAAGTTTAGAGGAAAGAGAGTAGAAAAAAAAATGAAAAAAGCCTCTAAGAAATATGGCAGTATGTGAAAAGACCAAATCTACATTTGATTGGTGTATCTGAAAGTGATGGGGAGAATGCAACCAAGTTGGAAAACGATCTTCAGGATATTACCCAGGAGAACTCCCTCAACCTAGCAAGACAGGCCAACATTCAAATTCAGGAAATACAGAGAACACCACAAAGTTACTCCTTGAGAGAGCATCCCAAAGACATATAATTGTCAGATTCACCAAGGTTGAAATGAAGGAAAAAATGCTAAGTGAAGCCAGAAAGAAAGGTCAGGTTACCCACAAAGAGAAGCCCATCAGACTAACAGCAGATCTCTTGGCAGAAACCCAGCAAGCCTGACGAGAGTGAGGGCCAATATTCAACATTCTTAAAGAAAATAATTTTCAACCCAGAATTTCATATCCAGCCAAACTAAGCTTCATACGTGAAGGAGAAATAAAATCCTTTTCAGACAGGCAGATGCTGAGACATTTTGTCACACCAGACCTGTCCTACAAGAGCTCCTGAAGGAAGCACTAAACATGGAAAGGAATTACCAGTACCAGCAACTGAAAACACATGCCAAATTGTGAAGACCATCGATACTAGGAAGAAACTGCATCAACTAAGGTGCAAAATAACCAGCTAACATCATGATGACAGGATCAAATCCACATATAACAATATTAACCTTTAATGTAAATGAGCAAAATGCCCCAATTAAAAGACACAGACTAGGAATTTGGATAAAGAGTCAAGACCCATCACTGTGCTGTATTCAAGAGACCTTTCTCATGTGCAAAGACAAACATAGGCTCAAAATAAAGGGATGGAGGAAGATCTACCAAGCAAATGGAAAGCAAAAAAAGCAGGGGTTGCAATCCTAGTCTCTGATGAAACAGACTTTAAACCAACAAAGATCAAAAGAGACAAAGAAAGCCATTACATAATGGTAAAGGGATCAATTCAACAAGAAGAGCTAACTATCCTAAATATATATGCACACAATACAGGAGCACCTAGATTCATAAAGCAAGTCCTTAGAGACCTACAAAGAGACTTAGACTCCCACACAATTATAGTGGGAGACTTTAACACCCCACTGTCAATATTAGACAGATCAATGAGACAGAAGGTTAACAAGGATATCCAGGAATTGAACTCAGCTCTGCACCAAGCAGACCTAATAGACATCTACAGAACTCTCCAGCCCAAATCAACAGAATATACATTCTTTCAGCACCACATCACACTTATTCCAAAATTGACCATATAGTTGGAAGTAAATCACTCCTCAGCAAATGTAAAAGAACACAAATTACAACGAACTGTCTCTCAGACGACAGTGCAACCAAATTAGCACTCAAGATTAAGAAACTCACTCAAAACTGCACAACTACATAGAAACTGAACAACCTGTTCCTGAATGACTACTGGGTAAATAACTAAATGAAGGTAGAAATAAAGATGTTCTTTGAAACCAATGAGAACAAAGAGCCAATGTACCAGAATCTCTGGGACACATTTAAAGCAGTATGTAGAGGGAAATTTATAGCACTAAATGACCATAAGAGAAAGCAGGAAAGATCTAAAATTGACACCCTAATGTCACAATTAAAAGAACTAGAGAAGCAAGAGCAAACAAATTCAAAGGCTATCAAAAGGCAAGAAATAACTAAGATCAGAGCAGAACTGAAGGAGATAGAGACACAAAAATCCCTTCAAAAAATCAATGAATCCAGGAGTTGATATTTTGAAAAGATCAACAAAATTGATAGACCATTAGTAAGACTAATGAAGAAAAGAGAGAAGAATCAAATAGAGGCAATAAGAAATGATAAAGGGGATATCACCACCAATCCCACAGAAATACAAACTACCATCAGAGAATATGATATACACCTCTATGCAAATAAGCTAGAAAATCTAGAAGAAATGGATAAATTCCTAGACACATACACCTTTCTAAGACTAAATCAGAAAGATGTTGAATCACTGAATAGATCAATAACAGGCTCTGAAATTGAGGCAACAATTAATATCCTACCAACCAAAAAGAGTCTAGGACCAGAAGGATTCACAGCCGAATTCTACTGGAGGTACAAAGAGGAGCTTATACCATTCCTTCTGAAACTATTCCAATCAATAGAAAAAGAGGGAATCCTCCCTAACTCATTTTATGAGGCCAGCATTATCCTGATACCAAAGCCTGGCAGAGACACAACAAAAAGAGGCAATTTTAGACCAATATCCCTCATGAACATTGATGCAAAAATCCTCAATAAAATACTGCAAACCAAATCCAGCAGCACATCAAAAAGCTTATCCACCAAGATCAAGTTGGCTTCATCCCTGGGATGCAAGGCTGATTCAACATATGCAAATCAATAAACGTAATCCATCACATAAACAGAACCATAGATAAAAACCACATGATTGTCTCAATAGATGGAGAAAAGGCCTTTGACAAAATTCATGCTAAAAACTCTCAATGAACTAGGTATTGATGGAACATATCTCAAAATAATAAGAGCTATTTATGACTAACCCACAGCCAGTATCATACTGAATGGGCAAAATCTGGATGCATTCCCTTAGAAAACTGGCACAAGACAGGGATGCCCTCTCTCACCACTCCTATTCAACATAATGTTGGAAGTTCTGGCTAGGGCAACCAGGCAGGAAAAAGTAATAAAGGGTATTCAATTAGGAAAAGAAGAAGTCAAATTGTCCCTGTTTGCAGATGACATGATTGTATATTTAGAAAACCCCATCGTCTCAGTCCAAAATCTCCTTAAGCAGATAAGCAACTTCAGCAAAGTCCTAGGATACAAAATCAATGTGCAAAAATCACAAACATTCCTATACACCAATAACAGACAAACAGAGAGCCAAATCCTGAGTGAACTCACATTCACAATAGCTACCAAGAGAATAAAATACTTAGGAATCCAACTTACTTGGGATGTGAAGGACCTCTTCAAGGACAATCACATACCACTGCTCAATGAAATAAAAGAGGACACAAACAAATAGAAGAACATTCCATGCTCATGGATAGGAAGAATCAATATCATGAAAATGGCCATACTGCCCAAGGTAATTTGTAGTCAATGCCATCCCCATCAAGCTACCAATGACTTTCTTCATAGAACTGGAAAAAACTACTTTAAAGTTCATATGGAACCAAAAAATAGCCCACATTGCCAAAACAATCCTAAGCAAAAAGAATAAACCTGGAGGCATCATGCTACCTGACTTCAAACAATACTTCAAGGCACAGTAACCAAAATAGCATGGTACTGGTACCAAAACAGAGATATAGACCAATGGAACAGAACAGAGGCCTCAGAAATAACATCACACATCTACAGTCATCTGACCTTTGACAAACCTGACAAAATCAAGAAATGGGGAAAGGATTCCCTATTTAATAAATGGTGCTGGGTAAACAGGCTAGCCATATGTAGAAAGCTGAAACTGTATCCCTTCCTTACACCTTTTACAAAAATTAATTCAAGATGGATTAAAGACTTAAATGTTAGACCTAAAACCATAAAAAACCCTAAAGGAAAACCTAGGCGATACCATTCAGGACATAGGCATGGGCAAGGACTTCATGACTAAAACACCAAAAGCAAGGCAACAAAAGCCAAAATAGGCAAATGGGATCTAATTAAACTAAAGAGCTTCTGCACAGCAAAAGAAACTACCATCAGAGTGAAGAGGCAACCTATAGAGTGGGAGAAAAATTTTGCAATCTACCCATCTGACAAAAAAAAAAAGCATAATATCCAGAATCTACAAAGAACTTAAACAAATTTACAAGAAAAAAATCAAACAACCCCACCAAAAAGTGGGCAAAGGATATGATCAGACACTTCTCAAAAGAAGACATTTATGCAGCCAACAGACACATGAAAAAATGCTCATCATCACTGGTCATCAGAGAAATGCAAATAAAACCACAAGGAGATACCATCTCATACCAGTTAGAATGGTGATCATTAAAAAGTCAGGAAACAACAGGTGCTGGAGAGGATGTGTAGAAATAGGAATGCTTTTACACTGTTTTTGGGAGGGTAAACTAGTTCAACCATTGTGGAAGATGGTGTGGTGATTCCTCAAGGATCTAGAACTAGAAATACAATTTGACCCAGTGATCCCACTTCTGGATATATGCCCAAAGGATTATAAATCATGCTACTATAAAGACACATGCACACGTATGTTTATTGCGGCACTGTTCACAATAGCAAAGTCTTAGAACCAACCCAAATGTCCATCAATGATAGACTGGATTAAGAAAATATGGCACATATACACCATGGAATACTACACAGCCATAAAAAAGGATGAGTTCATGCCCTTTATAGCAACACGGATGAAGCTGGAAACCATCATTCTGAGTAAACTATTGCAAGGACAGAAAACCCAACACCACATGCTCTCACTCATAGACGGGAATTGAACAATGAGAACACTTGGACACAGGGCAGGGAACATCACACCACGGGGCCTGTTGTATGGTGGGGACCTGGGGAGGGATAGCATTAGGAGAAATACTTCATGTAAATGACGAGTTAATGGGTGCAGCACACCAACATGGCACATGTATACACATGTAACAAACCTGCACGTTGTGCACATGTACCCTAGAACTTAAAGTATAATAATATTAAAAAAAAAAAAGCAGAAATTTTAATTGGTTCACCACCTTAACCTTGAGAAGCAATTATTTGCTGAAGCAATGTATTAATTTATTTGTTTCTGGTCCCAATGTTGTTTAGTTCAGAACCAGGAATATATGTTGACTTAGTTCACTTCGTGCTGCTGTTAACAGAATATCACAAATTGAGTAATTTATAATGAAGAGAAATTTATTAGCTCATGACTTTGAAGGTTGGGAAGTCCAAGATCAGGGGGCTGGCATCTGGCGAAGGCTTTCTTGATGCTCATCCCATGGCAAAAGAACAAAGAGAGGGTGAGAAAGAGAGTGACAGATGGAAAAGTGGCCAAACTCATTTTTTATAAGGAACTCACTAAGACAGTAATCACTCTACCTTCACGGCCTGATCACCTCTCATTCGGCCCCACCTCCCAACACAGTTTCACTAGGAACTAAGTTTCCAACACATGTTTTATGAAGAACATACTCAAACCATAGCATAGCATATATACATACATACATATATATATATGTAGTCTCAGAATTGTTTGCCCCAGAGATAAGAAAGTATGTCATTTGAATTCTCAGTAAACTTGGAAGAACATGTCTCTAGTCTTCTTCCCACTTTGTGGTGATTAGGAAATGATACACCACTGCAGTGACACCTTGAATCCATGAGTAAAAGTCAAATGTTGAGAATGGCAGAGCCGCTTACTCATCTAGATTCCCTAGCCACCCTCAAGATTATGACATAGGAGAAAATTGAACGATGTCCTATGTAAACTACATTATTTTTAGTATACTTCAACAGCACATCCTCTATTCTAAGTTGTTAATATTTTGAGAAATGTTTATTTAAGGAAAAACTGAAGCAAGCAAACATTAGAGGAAGGGAAAATGATTTGAAATTTGGAAATTGACCAAAAGACAGAATGGCAAAATCAGACTCAAACTCAGTTCAAGGTATTACGGCAACTAACAGATCAGAATAATATCTATCAGCACCTACTCTTCATTATCTATATAAAATATATAAAGAGAAAATAAAAAATACATATGCTATTAAAAGACAGAATAAATAGTTCTTTGCACTAGAAATAGTACTAGACTGCAAAATACCATGTCGTACTAAACTACAAACCAAGAGAGGCAACTCAGCTCTTAGAGGCAATGATAACTGAAAGTGTTCTATGTGACAAAGTTACAGGATCCAAATTCACAAAAAGTATTCAGGAGATGTGAAAGTAATCTCTCATAAAATCAGGTCAAAGAAACCACTGCTGACTGCCACCTAAAGCCACTGTTTTTAGTAAGTTGCAAGCCTAAAGGGGCAACAGGAAGCAGACATAGTTTTATAACAAAGAACTGAACTAAACTACCCACTGACTGGAAGTCATCTTCAGTATAGCCAGTATGATTACCAACAGGAACATCGCAATGCCACTAATTATAAGTGTGGTTCTCACTTGAGGGTCTGGTTCCAATGCAGGCAGTGAAAAAAGAGAGAATATGAACAAATAAAAATACTTATCTGTCAAAATGAGCCCCCAAACCAAAATTCTAAAATGTAAAAAGAAATAGAATGCTAATACATATAGCAAAATTTTTCTAAAATCAGAATATTAATAAAATATGTTTCACATAAAAAGGTTTTATGTTTCAAATTAAAATATCACATGAGATAGACTGATTTTTCTTTTTTTCTTGAGACAGGGTCTCACTCTGTCATGCAGGCTGGAGTGCAGAGTCGTGATCACAGCCCACCGCAGCCTCAACCTCCCAGGCTCAAGTGATCCTCCCGGCTCAGCCTCCTGAGTAGCTGGGACTACAGATGCATGCCACCATGCCCATCTAATTTTTGTATCTTTTGTAGACAGGGTTTTGCCATGTTTCCCAGGCCAGTCTCAAACTCCTGGGTGATTCACCCACCTCAGCCTCCCAAAGTGCTGGGATTACAGGCATGGGCCACCGCACGTCAGCATGAAATTCTTTAAGAAGTATGTTTATGTTCTCAAAATGATAAATGAAGGAATTCATTCTATTGGTAACATCTTGTTCAAGAGTAAGACATAAGAAATTAAGGCAAAAACAAAAAATGAAAAGATACCAATTTAAGATCGTGAATGTAAGCCTTGAAATAAACACATATACACACTTAATGGGGAGTACACTATAGAGAGCTCACAGCAGATGAGGAAATGAGTGAATGTGTGATAGTAGTGAAGAAGCCACCTAGAACAAAACATAAAGAAATATAAAGATAGAAAAGTAATCAGTCAAGACATATTAAAGGTAGATTAAAAATCATGAATTAATTGGTATTTCAGAAGAAATGGATATTTCAGAAGAAAAGAGACAATGACAAAGAAGGAATGACATTTATCTAGAATTAAAGAAAACTAAGAATACTAAAACTAAAAACATATTTCAATTACTAAGCAAAAGGAAAATATAGACACATCACAATACATCTGAAAAACATTGAAAACAAGAGGAAATACTTTACAAGCTAACAGTGAGAAAAGACAGACTATCCATAAAATAATTGGAGTTAAACTAACAGCAGTCTTATAAACAGAAATAACATATGCCAGCAGTAAATGAAAAAATATATCCCACATGCTGAGGAGATACATTGTTGTTTTAGAGGTATAGAACAGGCCAAATTACCATTAAAGATACTTGGGGGGAGCGGGTGTGGTGGCTCACACCTGTAATCCCAGATATTGGGGAGGCTGAGGTGGGCGGATCACCTGAGGTCAGGAGTTCAAGACCAGCCTGGCCAACATGGCGAAACCCCGTCTCTGCTAAAGAGTACAAAAATTAGCCGGGCAGGCGCCTGTAATCCCAGCTACTCAGGAAGCTGAGGCAGGGAATTGCTTGAACCCAGGAGATGGAAGTTGTAGTGGGCCGAGATCGTAGTATTGCACTCCAGCCTGGACAACAAGAACAAAACTCAGTCTCGGGGGGGGGGGGAAAAAAGATACTTGGGGATATGAAATAAACATATTTGGGGGTATATAAAGATCATGACAGTTTGTGACCCATAGACTCTAATTAAAATATCTATAAAAAATGAACCCAGAAAGGTGGAGTAGAATATACATAACAGCAACAATGGAAACAGAAAAAAATGTGTTAGTAAACTTAATTTACTGTGATGATAAAAAATAAACCGTACAATTTTTATGTCTAGTAAAAAGAGGCAAATGTGAAACACTTAGCAATGCAGTGGAGGAACAGCTCAATTGATATTTAAAGCACTGCAGGGTCTTTGTCATTTCCAAGGGAAAGATAAATACGCTGAATTGCTATAAACTTTGTTCAAGTTTATGTATGTCTAAAATTAATGCAAATATTAAAATAGTAAAACCATATTCATACATTGCTGGTGAAAAGAGCAAATTATTACAATTACTTAGGAAAACTGGCAAGATCTACTGAAGCTACATATATTCCTATCTAATGACACAGCATTCACACTTCTGGACATATACATAAGATAAATGAGCATATGTGTTTGTCCAAAGACCTCAGAATTTTCATAATGTAACAGCCTCGAATTGGAAATAACACAAATGCTCAAACAGTAAACAGTAACTACAAAAGCTCTGATGAAAAAAACTTAAAGGATATCTAAATAAATGAGGAAATATTCCATGTCCATGATTAGAAGACTTACTGTTAAAATGTCAGTTCTTGACAAATTGATTTGTAGATTTAACACTATCCCAATCAAAATCCCAGTGAGCTATTTTTAATATGGAAAGGCAAAAAATCTAGAAGAGCCAGCACAATATTGTAGACAAAGAACAACAACTTTGGAGGATTCGTGCTGTCTGATTTGAAGACTTACTATATTGCTATAGTAATCAAGGCAGTTCCTGATATTGACAAAATAACAGACACATATACAAATGGAACAGAACAGAGCATGAAATAGGCACACACAAATACAGTCAACTGATCATTGACAAAGAAGCAAAGGTAATTGATGGAGATAAAATCATCTTTTCAACAAACATTGCTGGCACAATAGCACATCCCTATGCAAACAAACAAACAAAAAAGACCTTACACCTTTTACAAAAATTAGAACAAAATAAATCATAGACGTAATTGTAAAATGCAAAAATTTTAAACTTCTGGAAGAAAACACAGGAGAATATCTACCTGGCTTTTGGTTTGGCAATGAGTCTTTAGATACAACACCAAAGGCATGATCCACAAAAGAAAAATTAAGTTAGACTTTACTAAAATTTAAAATGTCTGCTTACAAATGACAGAATAGACAGTTAAGAGTCAGGTAAGAGAATGAAAAGAAGTCACAGACTGGGAAGAAATATTTGCAAACTATATCTGATAAAGGTGTATCAAAATATACAAAGAACACTTAAAATTCAATTGTAAATAACCCAATTAAAATATGAGTGAGGGATCCAACAGATATCTCACTAAAGACACTACATATGGCACATAAGCATAGGAAAAAAAATGTTCAACATCATCAGTGACTAAGGAATTGGAAATTAAAACCACAGTGAAATACCACTACATGACTGTTAGAATGGCTAATATCTAAAATACTGATAATACCAAATACTGATCAGGATGTGGGGCAACCAGAAATCTCACTCATTGCTGATGAATGTTTATAGCAGCTTTCTTAATAATCACTGAAGAGTGTCAGCAACCAAGATGTTATTCAATAGGTTGAGTGGATAAACAAACTGTGGTACACCCATAGAATAAAATGTTATTCAGGGATTTTTCAAATGAGCTATCAAAATACAAAGCAAAATGAAGGAAACTTAAATTCATGTTGCTAAGTGAAAGAAGCAGGTCTGAAAATATTATATACTGTTTGTCCAATATTTGACATTCTGGAAAAGGCAAAACAATAGAGACATAAAAAAGATTAGAGGTTGCCAGGGATTCTAGAGGAGGGTTGAATAGATGAAACAAGAGATTTTTAGGGTGATGAAACTACTCTGTATAATACTGTAATGTTGCATACATGATTTTATACATTTATCAAAACCCATGGAGCTTTACAGTTCAAAGATTGAACCTTAATGTATGCAAAGTGATAAAACAAATCATTTAGAGGTTTGGGGAGCCCAGATGGCATCCAGGCTGTGGTAAGAGAATATAACATATTATAAATGTATGAAACAATCTGACTGAAGGGAATAGGAGCAACAGGTGTTGACCTAAGTATTTGGAAATGAAAGGTGTCTGTAAGATTTAAGGCAGAAGGACATGGGTGTAAGCACTCCGTTCTAGTTGACAGCCTTTTTTCTGTAGAGATATAGGTTAACAGTTCTAATACTGGTGTATATGCACCTGGAAGCAAACAGTTAACCAAAGGGATAGCAGGTCATGAAAGCCAGATTTTTCATAGTTGAAGTGGGAGTTTACACATAAGCAAGGGTAGGAGGCTAGGATAATCCACCTAGTTATAAATTAGTTTGAGACATCAGTATATACTCATATTTAGCTTAATATAGATACCGACAGGCATTGCCTTAGTCCATGTGAATTGCCTGTAACAAAATACAATAAACGGAGTGACTTATAAATAATGGAAATTTCTCTCACAGTTTGGGAGACTGGGAAATCTAAGACTAAGGTGCCAGTATGACCGGGTTATGGATGAGAGCCCTTTTTCCAGTTGCAGACATCTCACTATGTCCTCACGTGGTGAAAGGGGCAAGGCAGCTCTCCCGGGGGCCTCTTTTACGAGGTCATTAATTCCGTTCATGAGGGCTCTGTTCTCAAGATCTAATCAGCTACCAAAGGCCCCACCCTCTAATACCAACACTGTGGTGATTAGTATTTAACATATGAATATGGGGAGGGAAACATTCAGACCATAGCAGCTACATATAAATATAACACATTTGTATACACACATGATCTTTCTTGCTTTGACTGCTGAAAGGCTTAGAAGCAAGGACACCCAGTGGCAAAGAGCACACTTAGTGGCCCAAGGTCTGAGTTGAGTTGCTTGCCCATTACTCCAACAGCGCCTTTGCCCCCTTTCCTGCCTTGCTTTCCTTAAGCTACCTGGTGCATGTTTACAAATACACCAATAAAAACAAAATGGCTTTGTGTTCCTCCTCCCTAACAAAACTTGATATTAAAGTGAAATCTTCAGTATTTCATCCAAAGATATTCTGGGACTTATCCACTAAGATATCAATGATGGAAGCACTACTTTTGAGCTGGAGAAAAGAATGAAGTTCTCAATATCCTTAAATCATACTACTTCCAAATTTTATAGATCTTACTTTGGTTTCAGGACAAATTTTACAAAGTACACTACATATCAAATGTTGGGCCAGACATAATAAATATTAAATAATAAGTATAATCTTTTAAATTAAATCACAACATAGTAGGAGGAATAATAGCACTACTACCTATATTTTATTAAACTATGTTTATTAGTATATACTTACATATTTACACATGACTTTTCAAAAAATAAGCAAGTAAAGAAATCTACGCAGTAATAATTATCCAGAAGCAACTTTTCAGTGCTAGTACTAGCATTCCATTTTCATCATTAGAGTGAATTTATTACATACACAATCCCTCTAAATTCTTGCACAAATTCTATTCTTATAATTATTTATACTATTTATTTTTTAAATAATTATACCCAAGCACTTATGGCCTTAATACTCACAAGCCCTGTATAATATTGTACCATTATTTCCATCTCCAGTTTACTGATGAAGGCACTAAGGTGATCACACAGTTTATCAATGGTAGAAATGGCATTAAAACACGCATCTAATGTCAAAGCCCAGGAATTTTACCTTTCCTCCTTGCTGTCACCATAACTTACAACCAGTGTCTTTCGTAATTAGTGTTCTGATATACAGAGGAGCAAAGGAAGAAAGAAAAAAGGAAAAAAGAAAGAGAAGGAAGGAAAAGAGAAAGAGGAGGAAGGAAGGAAGGAAGGAAGGAAGGAAGGAAGGAAGGAAGGAAGGAAGGAAGGAAGGAAGGAGAAAGAAAGGGAAAAGAAAAAGAGAAAGAGGGAAAGCAGGGCAGAAAGAAGGAGGAAGAAAGGAATAAGAGAAGGAAAGAAACTTACTTGTATGTGTTGTTTCTCATATTACTCCCTGCTATCTGGTTTTTTACAAATGTGAATTGTTTGTAATAATGCGTTCAGCAGAGGTGAACTTTGGCTGAGTTCCATTTAAATAAACACAAACCCTATATTTTATTCCTGGATTCACCACTGACTCATTGCATTAAATTGGATAAAGGCATTTCAATTTTGGGAGCCTCAAATTTGACTTCACTAAAATAAGGAGGTTGTACTGGTATCTAATGTCTGAGGTCACTTCGCATTTTAAAAAGCTGCAGTTCATTCTAACCCTATGTAGATTTAGGTTTCTCCTTTGGTGGATATGATACATCATTGAATTGAGATCAACTGATGGGGAAAATTTTGAGGTTATTACTCCGTGTATTTTTGCAAGGAGTCTCACAATTCCTACAGATTCCATCTGCGTCCCTATGGATGCAGGATGCAGCGACCAGCAGAGGGCAGTAGAACTCTAACAATGAAAGCGAAATGCTTGTGCTAGCACTGCACAAATGGCTTCTGGATAATTTTTACTGTATAGATTTTTTTACTTGCTTATTTTTTTAAAAAGTCTTGTGTAAACATATAGATATATGTGTCCTCAGTGAGTAGAAATTAGTTATGATGATTATTACAAATATTTGCTACATCAAATATTTATAATGTAATCATAGCTAATTTCTAATTACTAAATAAAAACAAAAATTAAAAGAATATCCAACTTGCTGTTGTAGAACTCTATAAAAATGAGTTCCTTTTTAAAGAAATCAAATTATTTCAGTTACAATGAGATAATAAAATAGATTGTTTTCATCAAATAAGGAAATAAGAATGTTCATAATAGTAAAAGAAATAAAATTCAAAACTACCTTACCTCTTGCTAGGAAGTTTTTTAAAGTTTTTCTATTATTTTGTATAATCTATGAAGAATAAAAATTAATGAAGGAACAAAAATAAATTTCTCTATATCTCAGAGAACTTGTTAACTCTGTAATGGTGTTGCATGTAAATTTGGGGAAATAATTTTTTAAATTTCATTTTATTTTTCATTTTACAGCCTTACTGAGATATAATTTACATACAATAAAATCTAAACATTTTCAATAAATGTATTCACCCAAGTAAAAAGTTATGGGCCGTTTCTATCACCCCAGAATGTTCCTACATACTCCTTTACAAAATAGATTTATGGTTCTGGAATTTTATATAGATGGAATTATACAATGCATACTCTTTTGTGACTGGTTTCTTTTGCTATTTATACATGTTGGATCATGTGTTAAGAGTTAGTACCTATGTATGACTGAAGAAAATTCCTTTATATAAATATACCACAGTTTATCCATTCACCTGTTGTTTAATATTTGGACTGTTTCAGTTTGAGGTATTATGAATCAAGGTGCTAGTATTTATGCTAGGATCATTTATTTTGGTTGGACATAGATTTTCATATCTTTTGGATGAATACCTAAAAGTGGAATCACTGTGTCTTATGGAAAGAGTTCATCAACTGTGTTAGAAACTGCCTAGTTCTTTTATGTAAGTACTTGTACCATTTTTCATCCCCACCAGCAGTGCATTAGAATTCCAGTTGCCCCACATTCTCACAGACACTTGGTATTGACAGTTATTTTATTTTTAGCCATTCTAGAATTTGTTAGTGGCATTTCATCATGTAATGAAATTACACTGATTTCATTGTAGTTCTTTGACTAATGATGTTATATAACTCTTCATTTTGGCTATTTGTTTATCTTTTTTTCTGAAGTGTCTCTTCAAGTCATTTGTATAGTTTTGTGTTTTTGTTTTTTTTTAAATTTGGGCTACTTGTGTTTTTATTGAACTGTAAGAGTTCATTATGTATTCTGTGTACATGCTCACATATAAGTATTGTGAATTTAAAAATATATATTCCACATACAAGTTCTTTGTAATAATGAATATTTTCTCTCTACCTGATATCATAACTTTCCGTTTTCTTAAAACCATCTTTATAAGAACAAAAATTAATATATTTGATACAGTACACATCATAAAATTTTTCTTTTTTGGTTCTTGATCTTTGGTGGTCTGATCTAAAAAAATCTTTGCTTACTCTATTGTCATAAATATTTCTTCCTATGTTTCCTTCTTGAAGGTTTAGGCTTGGGGTTATTGGCATTTAGTACCATGATCTATTTTGAATTAATTTTTGTGTAGGCTGTGAATTAACTGCTGAAGTGTATTTTTCTCCATATGGATAGCCAGTTATTCTAAAACCATCTGTTGAAAAGATTGTTCTTTCTCCTTCAATTATTGTGGCACCTTGTTAAAAAAAAAATCAATAGATTCTGTGTTGGTCTGTTTCTGCCCTGTCTATTTTGTTCCAGTGATCTTCATTTTTATCCTTATACCAACACAAAGCTGTCTTAATTATGTAGCTTTATAGCAGTGGTTCTTAGCCGGGGGAGATATTGACTCCAGGGAATATTTGGCAATGCCTGGAAACATTTTTAGTTATCACAATTAGAGGGTGTGGCGGATACTACTGGCATCTAGTGGATAGAGGCCAATGATGCTGCCCACCATTCTGCAATGCACAGGGTAGTTCCCACAAGAAAGAATGATCTAGCCCTAACATCAATAGTGTCTAGGTTGAGAAACTCTGATTCATAGGAACTTTTTAAATCAGTTAGTGCAAATTCTCCAACATTGTTCATTTTCAAAATTATTTTGGCTGCTTTAGGCTTATTGTACTTTCATATAAATTTAAATCAACTTGTGCATTTCCAAAAAAGAAAACAACGTGAAATTTAAATTGAGATTTTGTTAAATTTGTAGATCAGTTTAGACAGAACTGACATAGTAATAAGATAGAACCTTCAATCAATGAACATTGTGTGTGTGTGTGTGTAAGGAATACATATATATATGTATATACACATATGGAGAGATACATCATTGTTTGGTTGAGATAAATTAAAGAGGTGTATATACACTCTAATTTATCTCAACCAAAGAAATTTAGCTTGTGATGTATAAGCTTTACACATATTTTATTAAATGATAGTAAATATTTCATCTTTTCCGTGCTACTTAGGGCGTATTTTCTTTTACATTATTTCATTCATAAATATTTACAATATTCCTATAGAGTGAAATACAATTCCCTTTTTGTTTTGACCTTGAATCATTTGACCATACCAAATTCACTTTTGGTTTCTGAAAATTTTTAAGTATAATTCTCAGGTTTTAAAATGTCTTCTGAATATCAAGATTGGATATTTTTTTCAATCTCTTTATTGTTTCTTTTCCTTGCTGTATACTACATTAGCTAAAGCCCCCATTCCTATTGATCATGAATAGAAATGATTATCTTATTCTTGAGCTTAATTTTTTCCATAAATATGATAAATTATAATGATAGATTTCAGAATGTTAGACCAAATACGCATCTCTGGGTCATGATGTGTTATCATTTGTACATAGTAATAAATTTAATTTTCTAAAATATTGTTAAGGGCTTCGTGTCTGTGTTTATGAGAGCTGCAGTTTTCCTGTAATGTTTTGGTCTGCCCTGGCATCATGTTAATTCTAGCCTCAGAAAAAGTAATTACAAGTATTTTATTTTCCTTTGTTTTTGCATGGGTTTGTGTAAGATTGGTAGTATTTCTTCCTGAAATGTCTTTAGAATCCAACAGTGAAGCCATCCTGGTCTGGAGTTTTCTTTGTGGAGAGTGTTACTTGTGAATTTGACTGCATACATAAACTATTTAGATTTTCTACTGCTTATTTATATGTTTGATTATTTTAATCTTTTATTTGTCCATTTCAAGTTGTAAAATTTATTGGGATAAATGTTTTCATCATTTCTTTAACAAAGAGTTTGACTTTACGTTTTTTTATTTGAGTGCCGACAACTTTTAAACCTCGCCTCTATATCTTTCCTTTCTGTCTCCCATCTGGGAAAACCAATATGAAGGCCTTTATGCCCTCTCTTTTGATACCAGTAAGAGTTTCAAATCATGCAAACCCCTGCCTGCACAAGGGAATCCCAGCCCCATCCACAACCACAATAAAATCTCCAAGTCAACCTCCTTTTCCTGCTCTATGAAACCATTTTCAGATAACTTGGATGCCTGCTCCAATCTCCCCAAAAAGCCTTGTTATATATAAGCAATAAGCATTTTCATAACTTGTTGGTGTATGTGTTGGCAAAATCAGCCTTGATATCCAAAAAACATTTGTGGAATGATGTGTCCTGATTCTGAAGAGTAATCATAATACATTTACCGACCATTTTTAATGCCTACTGGATTTCTAATGATGTCCAATTTTTTTTCTTTACTCCTGGCCTCAAGTGATCCTCTCGAGTAGCGGAGATGCAGGTGCAGACCACTGCAGCCGGCAGATGTCATTTTTAAAATCCTCACACTGATAATTCTTCTTAATTGGTCTACCCAGAGATTTATGAATTTTATTGCTCTTTGTAAAGGACAACTTTGGGATTTATTTTCTGTATTAATTGCCTTTTTATGAATTTACTGCCCACATTTTTCTTTTGTTATTTCCTGCATTTTTTTTTTTTTTTTTTTTTACTTTGAGTTTACATTGTACTTCATTTTTTCGCTATTTAAGAAGTAATCTTAATCTTTAATTTTAGGCTTTTCTCTTTTCTGACAAAAGCAATTATGTTATTATAGTCCCTATATGTGCTGTGTTAGCATTATCTCACAGATTTGATTATATTGCATATTAAATTCACTCCATTCAAAATATTTTCTAATTAAATGTAACATTTTAGAGCTATGGGCAGGTTAGAAGTTAAACAGGAACAGCTGTTTAATTTTAAAATATTTGAACATTTCCAACATAGGTTTTTAAATATTTTGTTACAAAATTATGTTTAATACTATTTAAATTTATTGAGAATTTTTTATGCCCCTTCATATGGCCTGTCTAGGTAAATGTTACAGATGCACTTGAAAAGCATGTGTACTCATCTCTTGCTCAATTAATTATTTTATATATCTCAACTAGTTCCAGGTGGTTGATAGTACTGTTCAAATTTCCTGTATCTTCACTGATTTTTCGTTTACATGCTCATCAACTGCTAAGGGGAGAGTGTTGAAATCTCCAACCACAACCCTGGATCCTTCTATATGCCCTTTCATTTATGTCTCAATACATTTTTTCTTTCATGTATTTTGAAGCTCTGCTATTGGGTTCATGTATTTTTAAGATTGTTGGGTTGTCTTGATGAACTGAACTTCTTATCATCATGAAATTTATCTCTTTGTGTCAGGTACTTCTTATGCTGAAACCCACAGTGTCAGATATAGTATAACTACTTCACCTTTCTATGTCTAGAGTGTATATGTCTCTATATCTCTATTTTTTAACCAGGCTTTTATTTTTAACCTATCTGAGTCTTTAAACAATCTTTAAAAAATGTTTCTTATAGATGGTGTATAGTTACATCTTGTATTTTTATAACCAGCTAACAATTTCTGCCCTATAATTTCAGAATTAATGCCATTTATGCTTAATATAATTACTAATATGATTGGGATTAAGGATACTATTTGCTGCTGCTTTTTCACTTATCATATACTTTTTTTTCTTTTTCTTTTTCTATTTTTCTGTGTACTTTTGGATTGAGTGTTTTTAGTTTTCTCTTTTGTCTTCTCTATTGAGTCATTAGCTATGATATTTTATTATCTTATTGATTACTCTAGAATTTACAATATGAATCTCTAACTTGGTAGTCCATCTTCAAATTATATTTTATTCTTTCATCTATAATGTGGAAACTTCCAACAGTATTCATAAATTATTACCTTCTTTCCTTTATGCTAATGTTGCTATAACCTTTATATCTATATAATTTGTAAAATCTGCAGTACATTACATTCATTTTTGCTTTATGGAGTCAATTGTTTTTTAACAATTTTAAAATAAAACTCTTGCTGTATTTATTATTTGGATATTTTTATTTCCTTTTATAGATCAGAGTTTCTGTATGACAGCCTTATTTTTTACAGGCAGTTTTGTTACTTGTGGATCTGCTTGATCCTAAGATTCGATGTTAGGCTTCATTAGGGCATATCTGGAACAGCCTTTACTCTAGAACTAATTTAGCATCAAATTGTAACCACTGGGGGCTGTCTACTAAACACCCTGTGTATTTAACTAGGTTTTTCTACACAACTCAATAAAAACCCATGGTAATTATCGCACTTAGAGTTTTCTGGTAATTGTTCTTTCCCTGCTAGTTGTTTTTTTGACTGGTTTCATGGTGTCTCATCTGACAAATATGCTGCTTAGAATTTAGCCAAGGCTTTAAGGAGAACTTTACAGATTTTTTGAACTCTCTTTTCCGTAATCACCTACTCTGTGTTACTCTCCCCTAGCAACACCCACCACTGCAACCTCCCTGAATACCAGTCGCTGTCTCCTCAACTCACTGAGAGTGACATACTTGATAAACACAATTGTGAGCTTCTCCTTCACTGATTAAAATAATAAGGTTGTTTTATTTTAAAAGTTAAGTTGATGCTAAGATGAATGGAAAATTATAAGCTTTAATAACCAATAATCAACTAATCTGGTGCTTTCATCTAGCAATTGAGATTGTACTACTTGTAGAACCTTCATATTTAAAAGTAGTTTTAAGTGCTTCACTTAGTTCAGGCTACAGCTATTCTGAGGAAAAAAAAAAAAAAAAAAAAAAAAACCACAAACCTTGCATATTGAATCAAGATATAGGATATAATCAGTATTTGCCTTTGCTTTTTGCATGTATGTATTATCTTAGGCTGTGTTGTAGGAATATCAGGTAAAAAAAAAACTTGGTAAAAGTTAAAGCTCTAATAATCTGGAAAGACTCATTGGGATTCTTATAAACTGTTTCCCATTTTTTCTGTCTTTTGTCTGTGGAGCCTCTGAGATCAGAGCCCCTTCTTTGGTTGCTTCTTGAATTACACACAATATAGGTATACTGATGTCCAGATCAGCTATAATATGAAACTTCTAAAAATAACTCCTCTGCAGTAAATTTTATCTGGTAATTCTATTTGAAAAGTAGACTCCTACCTATTTATTACATTTACAGGGTTTGTGTAAGAGATAAAAATAGTGTTCTCAAAATAGTAATCTCAAAGTAATAATTATATGTTGGCACAAAAGGATTTAGAATTGTAAAAATGTTCAGTATTTGAATGGTTTATGTAAGCCACGGCAAAGAATGTTTACTTCTCCTGAAGGGTTTTACCTGTTACTCTACACATTCAAAACTTTCTTTTACTATCTTCTGGCCCAACCATACATTTTTGCTTTAAGCAAAACTATATTTTGTTTCATCGTATTATTACTATACTGTTACTATTACTGTTGTTTATGAGCCATTCAAGTCAGTTTGCTTTATTTCATGAGTTTCAGATAATTTGAAAGCTTAGTTCTGAGGAATCTAATGTTCTGTGGTAGTTGGATTAATAAAATATTTAACACCCATATTAATGAGAAAGATGTATTAATGTCCATCTCTATTTACAGATATTCCCCTTGGGAGTTTAGAGGAAAACAGAATTATGGAACACTAGTCTCTCCCTTGGCGTGAAATCACAGGGCAGCGTTCAGATAGTTACCCACAGCTTTTTAGCAAGTGTGGAACGTTAGTTCTTCTGACAGTCCATCTTTTACCATTTCTACTTGTGTCTCTTCCTAGGCTTTCAATTCTAAGGATCAGAGAATCTTTTAAGTTTTTTTTTGTTTTGTTTTGAGAGCTGGTGGTTCTATCTAGCTGGTAGCCATAATTGATTTTAATTTTTAGCTTGTTTACTTTCTATGGCTCATTGAAAATATTAGCAGATGCTGGATTGCATCTAGCAGTTTCCTACTATAATTTTAGATGTAAACCTTGTTATTAAAAAAAAAAACCCTCCATTTCCTTTTCTCTTCATCTACTTCAGAATATTATCTGAAAATTTATCATCTAATTATAAAATCTCCTCTGATTCAACTGTATTTTGTTTATAATTTTGAATCTTTGTTCAATTTACTTTAAGGGAGAGAATTCTGAAATGGCCTTATATATGAAATAAATTTTGTATATTTTCTTCTTACTCTTTCGAGAATATCTTTAAAATCATGCACAGCTGGGTTACTGAAATTTCTTCATAGTCTTTTTCATCTTATTAATTCTTATTATATTTCCTTATATGAGAAGATGACTGTTAACTTGCTGATACATAGCTGGTGGCACCCAAAGCAGTTCTGATTTTTTTTTTTCCAGAAAATTTCTGCCTAAATTCCTGAGGTTCAAAAGGAAAACTTAATTTATGAACTCCAAATTGGTTCTAGAGCAAAGTTTATATTCAGCTTCTATAGAAGAGCCTTCTGGTCTTGTAATTTCAAGGGGATATTGTGCAATGCACTTCTTTTTCAGAGCAAAAAAAATGTCGAGGAAAAGATAATGCATGTGAACACTTAGGATAAGAAGCAAAAGGATGTAAGTATAGAGAAGAAATTCAAGGAAAGTATATTTCAGAAGACTTGAGCAGGAATGAACTAGAGAGTTTTTTAAACAAGCTATTCTGGAGTCAATGTTTGGTTTTGTGGATTTGGATATTAATTAAAATGCTGATCATTGCATATTTAATATTAATTTTTTCTCTTTCTGAATTTCTTAAAAATGTAATAATTATGAAATATTAACATTCTTCAAAATGATAAATTAAAAAATTTTTTAACCATTCACCAAAGAAGACACAACAGCTGTGAATATAATACAAATTTATGAAAGAGTCAAAGATTTTGCCAGGAAGATATTGCAGTTTTGATGTGGACAAACCCATAATAAACAAAAAAGAACCTCTAAAATCTGTTACATCTGTGTGTTTATAAATGATATTCTGCGTTACCCAACCCAAGTCAAGGCCAGGAAGAGACGGTGCAACAGTGACCCAATAATCACTGTGGAAATGTGAAGTAGAGTGACCTTGTACACAAATTGACATGACAGCACGTCTCTTCGTGATTTTGGAGATGAGCCAAGACACAATTTGATCAAACATTTCAGTATAAATTACCTGCAGCATAATGGGGCTGCAACAATGATACTTTTAGGCTGGTTTGGACTACATTGGAGGTTTATCCAACTGACACCTCCATCCATTTTCTAGGGACCACTCCCTGACTCAAGTCACCAGAAACAAGACGATCCATATAAAGCCATGACACAAATCTTTTTCACTAAGAGAAAGACAAAAATAAAAAGCAAGCCAAGTCGCTGAAGTCAGCATGTTAGTGGCAAAAATATTTAACAAATAGTGCACCACCAAACTGGAGCATCTAATATACTAATACTACTTAGCAACAAATTATAACAACATACATTTTGTAATAAGAGCTCAATGAAATAAGTTAGAGTTGAGATCATGTAGAACCAGTTGCACCTGGCAGAAAATCTGAAGGACAAAGGAAACTGGCGTACAAAAGGGCTGGGTGGATTTGTTGGTCAAAGATACTATATTACCCTATTGGAGAAAACTACGTTGTTAAAAAAAGAGACCTCTATTCAAAACTCAAATCAATAAGCTTAATTTATTGCTGATGGAAGTAAAGGAAAAGAGCTATGTTGATCAGATGAAGCCTCACTGAGCATTGCAAACTAATTTTACATAGGGTGTTGGGGAAGAGCTTGAGATTGATTCAGGTTGTGTTTATATGGGAGCGAGAATGGATTGATATCAGCTGTAGAATCATATTTTGTGTTAGTTGTAGAGGCAGGAGTGGTTTGTTGTCAATCTTAGAAGCATAGTTTAATATTTTACAAAATAGTGGTTCCATGTCAGCCTTAGAAACATGTTCACTGGAGGTGAGTTGACTGCCAGTTGGGTGACTTTCAAGGCATGAGTTAGTACTAATTGACTGGCCTCCAGGGGCATGTTTACTGAAGCAAATTGTCATTGCTGAATTGTACAGATTTAAATCTAGTTCTGAGTTTTACTTGTTACCATGGCTATGAAACATTAGTTGATTAGACAGGTATAAAACCAGTCCTGGTAGTTATTTTCCCCATAGCAATAACAATTTGTCTTAACATTTTTTTAAAATGTCAACGTTATACATAAAAACACATACAATTTTGGTATTTCTACAGGTCCCAGATAATAATTAGGAAAACAAATCATGACTGAAACTCTAGAGAGATAAGAATAAGAATCAGGAATAGAATTGAATATTTATATATCAGGCAGTGTTTGAAACACTGTACATGTATTACCTAAAGCAATTCTTATAGCAACCCTAAGAGACAGGTATTATCAACATCTTTCTACATGTGACATGACTGGAACACAGAAAAGTTAATCAATTTGAATAAGTTCTCATAGCCATAAATGGTAGAAGTCAGGATTCAAACTTGGAGGGTTTAAAACCAGAGCCTCTTTTCTTATCCGCCTGATACAATGAATATGAGAACAGGGACTTATGATGAAGGAATATTTATTCCTCTCTTTGTGACACAAACTAAAGAGGTAGTCTCTCCTCTTTTACCCAATCACATAAACACACACACACACAAACACACACACACACACACACACACATCCGTGCCTGCACAAAGGCCCCTTAATTGTTAAGGGAATTAAAATATCAAAGTCACTCAATATTATGGCTAAAGTCTATATATTCACTACTCACATGAGACAAGTATTTAATCACAGTAATAGCAACTTTTAATAACATATTTACTTAATGAATACTATGTTTCAGATGTTCCATTAGGAACTTAAGTATACTACTCCAATTCTCTGTACCTCTAGCAGTTAAATATTATAATAACCATATTTGTTCATGAAATGAACTATAGATAACTTGGCCAAAGCCACCCATAGCTTGCAAAAGGAAAACCCAGATTTACTATGTTTTGTCATTCGTCACTTGGCTATATGCTCAACAGGAACCAAGGTGGTTTCTCTCTTGTTTAATGCTTTATCCCCAAAATCCAGCATATATGTTCTTCCACAGTAGTACCCCATACTATAAAATAATATGTTCTCAATTAATAAAGATTAAATGAATAACAGTGTCCCAAACTCTTGTTTTTCACTAATGTTGTTTTTCACTAATTTCACTAATTACTGAATCTATGAATAGGATAATGATTATGAAGAAAAATGTAAAAGTACAATCTCTTGAGCTGAAGAAAAAATACAGAGTCATCATGCTCTTCATAAGAATTCTATCTAAATGGAATGACGAACAAGGCTGATTTGATGCTTAGTTGCAGAGATACTAGTCAAGTTTATTTTAATACTTTCATTGTATTTTATTTATGTAAAAATATAATAATGCAATGGCTCCTCCTTGCATATAGAATCCAGTTTCCCCCATCAGCATGACTTCTGGCCTGGCCTTTCTAACTTTGCACCTCTAGCACTACAGCAATCTTGTAGTTCCTAGAATGTATTGATATATTTGTGCATGTGATTTTTCCTTCTAAGATACTCTCCTCCTCATTCCTCTCAGATCTCTCCTTTCCATCCTGCAGATTACATGCTAAAGATTCTCCCATTTGTCATTTGTTTTTAAAATAGTCTTTATTTTTTAGAGCAGTTTTAAGTTCATAGCCAAACTGAGATTCCCCCAATACTCCCTGCCCCCACACATGCCTAGCCTCCCTCATTACCAACATCCTTCGCCAGAGCGGTACAACAATTACGGATGATGAACCTACACTGGCACATCCTTGTCACCCAAGGACCGTCATCTACATTAGGGTTCATCCTGGTGTACATCCCATGAGTAAGTCATTTTTCCCGTTTCATTTTACACCTTGTTATTTCTTCTAATTATTTCTCCTCCTCCCTCTCCTTCTTTCAGTTTTCACTTCTGAGATGTTTGCTGCACTTAATACCAGGTTGTGTAAATTTATTATATATATTATTGAGTTGAATAAATGAAGACGACTAGACCAGTATACTATAAATCTAAGAGATGCCAGAACCTATAAGTAAGACTAGATGGCCCTGATTGAGTTGATTGGAAGAATTCAGGAGACAGGGAGGCAAGAATTCAGTCTCATCTTTTTATAGGATTAGTAAGAAATTTTTAAAAAATGGTAAAAATATTGCTGTATTGGTATTGTCTACCTTCAGTTGGATTTCAATATTACGAATTAGTTTTTTAAGATGCAAATTTACTGGTTTATCTTTGCTGGTCAAAATCTATTAGCCACCCTTAGCTCTAAGATAGAGGTTTTTGGTGTTTGTTTGTTTTTGAGTTTAAACAACAGGAATTTATTCTCTCACAGTTCTGAGGCCTGGAAGCTAAAATAAAGTTTTGATTTCTTAACTTATGTAGAAGCTTGTCCTATTTGATCTTTATTCTCTCCTTCAACATGCGTATTGTCATTCATTTTTTTTTTGTATTTAAATGATGTCAGGCAGCACAGTATTATTTGGACTGAATAAATGTGCTCACTTTTCGGTACATTTGCATGTAGAGTTAATTCTGCATGGAAGCTTCTTCAATGAGTGCTCAGTTACTAAATGATTCATTTGTTAAATCACTCCTAACATTATTCCCCTGCTGATAAATCCACTCTTACATTAATAATATTTTAAGCATATCTTCATTATACTATCACATTGCTACATTTCCGTGCATCTTTCTGCTGCAAACTCCCTGAGTGGACTGGTGTGTGTATGCATGAGTGTGTGTATGCATTCTCAGATCTTGCTATGATAATCTAAAAGTCTGTAGGCACAAAATAAATAGATTTTTATACATGAGTGAATTTAGATATTTCATGATTACATATTTGTTTTGTTCTGATGAACTTATTTTTTCTTAGTGTATTGATTTTAAGCTTCCACAGATTAACAACTGACAAATAACCTTGATTTAAAATAACTCATACATTTTGAAAATTAGTCAATTAGGATTTTTCTGCCTTTCTATTTGCCTGAAAATTGAACAGTTTTAATCTTTCTGTAAATATTTATCTATAATTGTATCTCATGCACAACCATCTGTAACAATATTTACATATTAACTACATTTAAATATAGAACTAGTGCCCACCTATGGTCCCTGCTACTTGGGAGGCTGAAGTGTGAGGATCGCTTTAAACCCAGAGGGTCAAGGCTTCAGTGAGCCATGATTGCGCCACATCACTCTATCCTGGGTGACAGGGTGAGACCTTGTCTCAAAAAATAAACTGGATAAAGAAAATGTGGTACATATACACCATGGAATAATTTGCAGCCATAAAAAATAATGAGCTCATGACCTCTGCAGAAACATGGGTGAACCTGGAGTCCATCATCCTTAGCAAACTAACGCAGGAACAGAAAATCAAATACTGCATGTCCTCACCTGTAAGTGGGAGCTAAATGATGAGAACATATGGACACACAGAGGGGACACACAGAGGGAAATAGTGGGGCTTATCAGAGGGTGAAGAGCGGGAGGAGAGAAAGGATAAGAAAAAAATAACTAATGGGTACTAGGCTTAATACCTGGGTGATGAAAAGATCTCTATAAGAAACCCTCATGACACAAGTTGACCTATGAAACAAACCTGCACATGTTCCCCTGAACTTAAAATAGAAATTAAAATTATATACCTTTATATACACATATATTCACACATATATATATGAATATACATATTTACATATATAACTTAAAATTTCAAAGTCTCTATTAAAGTCTACCTATGTATTCAGCCATAAGCTGTGGCGCTTCTCATCAGGCACTTGCATCTGCTCTTTCCATGTTTTAAAAAACATCTTCATGTCTAAGATTGCTAATACAAGCTTTCGTATACTTCAGATACAAGCTTAAGTTTTTTCTTAACTTGCCAGACTACTCAAATCCTTAAGGTACTTTATGCCACCTCTGCATATTCTTGTACCAGTTACACTTTTACATGCTTATTTGATTAATATCTCTTCAAAATTGTGTGATCTCCAAACCCTGGGCCGGGTGTATGTCCATGGTCAGTGGTACCAGAAGCTCTTTCAGGTTCACAATGTAGCCCAGTTTGGAGGCAATGAGAAATAGACAAGTGTGGGAGTTTGGTAAGAAGTCTATACAAGATCTGATCCCTGGAATTAGTTAATTAATAGTCATTCTATTTTTTTTTTTTTCTTGATGGAGTCTTGCTCTGTCACCAGGCTGGAGGGCAGTGGTGCAATCTTGGCTTACTGCAACTTCCAACTCCCTGGTTCAAGGATTCTCCTGCCTCAGCCTCTCAAGTAGCTGGGATTACAGGCATGCACCACCACACCCGGCTAATTTTTGTATTTTTAGTAAAGATGTGGTTTCACGATGTTGGCCAGGATGGTCTCTATCTCCTGACCTCATGATCTGCCCGCCTCAGCCTCATAAAGTCTTTTTTTTTTTTTTTTATTGAAACCTAATGCACCTATTCAATTTGAGGAGCCTCACCCATTTTGATCACTGGTGAACTCACAGGACTTTGCACAGTTTCCTGCATACAGTACACATTCAATAAATATTTTTGCTACAATAAACAAATTCATACTTTCTCCTCTCTAGTATTTGTAACGGGAACTGAGTAAATATTGTCAATCCAATTTAACTAGCTCTATTTCAGTCAAGATCGTCTCATGCTTCTGGAACCTGATTATTTAAAGTCAATGGAACAAGAGTAAAAGGGATATTGGAGATGAGGGATGGTGCGACCACAAGATCAATGTCTCCTTTCTCCTTGATTGAATTGCCTCAATTTCCATCTGCCTCTCATGACATTGACATTTTAGTTACCCTTTTGAAGTTGATTTATCTTTAAATGCAAATTGACTGTACTATACAGTGACTGTGTAGGATAGAATTGGGCATGCTGTTAAACAAGTTAAATTTGTTCATGAAATGCAACTTGGAAAGTGAGATGTGTATTTTAATGAATGACAGAGCTTAGGATGAACTTTATGCTGAATATGTAATGTGAATCTATGGCATTTTTCTTTTTGGAAAACACGGAAAGAACTTGAGTAGTAATTTTCTTTGAAATTAATGCCATGATGAACATTATCATTTCATCACCACAAACACTTAAATCAAATTAGAAATGAGAAATAAACTTTACCCATTGTATTTCTAATTTAATTTAAAACATTGAAACTGGAAGCATAGTTTGAAGCACATAAATACAGGTATCAAGTGGAATGTCTAACCATTTTCTGTCTTTGGCTGATGTAAGTATGTATTTTGGCATCTAAAAGAAAAAATAGCAGATATTTGCTGGGTTCAACAATCTTCTTTTCCAGGAATACATGAAATGAGTTTCTCCAGGGCCTCCTTTTCATGGCGTATTTCCACCTCAATAAATATACTAAATAAATTACTTGTGAAAATGAAAAACTAACTCAATTAACCAGTTATCCAGATTATTTCTGTCTCATCATCTCCATAGTTATGTTGAGCAGAATCTGCCAGAAAGCCAAGTCTGGTAGCATTCTGAAATTTTTTCCTATGTTAAATATTCCTTAATAAAAAGGAGGGGCTCATTTTAAGCCTTCTAGGACAGACGGATATATGGAGAGAATAAATGATTTCTATTACCCATTGTTTGTAGTATATTAAATATTATCTATTTTGAGGACTTTGTAGGTTAACATAACAATAAAGAATTGTTATAGTAGTGATTTAAATTTTCTGTGAAATATGCCTCAAACTCAATCTTAAACACCTCAGAAATACAGTTCAAATCAACTGATTTACTAACCAATAATTCAAAAGTTGTCAAGATTTGATGTGATGCTAAAATTAGCATGTAAATTTCTCCTGACCTACTCAACATACAAATATATTTAATAGAGGCCAGAAGCACAGGAGTCATCCTAAACTTTCCTTCACTAACATCTCTCCCACCCATCTGATCATTCATTACATGATGCTTGTTTTATATACTAAATATTTCTCAATCCTGTTATTTCATTTCCAGAAAAACTATCCCAGCTGTTATGGCACTAATTCAGGTCATGAATATATCTTTGTGCTATAAATTATCCTGACTAGAATGTACTATTTATGTTCTCCTACAATAATCTGTACAATAATCTACACTGTAGCTGGAAAGACTAGCTAACATATAAACCTGACTACATACTCTCTGTTTAATGGCTCTGTATTGAGAATAAAGTCCAGATGTCTTTACATATTATAGGAGGCCTTCTGTCACCTGGTTCCTACCTAGTTGTCCAGTTTCACCCTGTCATACACTTTACTATGCAAAAACACTGCACTGCTTCTTGTTTTTCTTACATACCATTGTATTTCAACTTTCTCTGCTCTAAATGGATGCCCCTCTTCTCCTGCAACAGGATAGATTGTGTGGGTGAGGGTGTGAGGCTCACCATTTCTTCAATGTATACATTGGCTTTTGGAACTTGACTGTTGCAGAGCCAAGTGGTGCACTTCCATTCATAGATTTACATCTGTTTGTTTACATAGGTTTGAAGAGCTCTGAGACAAACCTTACCTCAAGGAAAGGAGTCTACATCAGAAAGTCCCCATCTTTACCGCAGTTTTATGGGCAAAGCCAGTTCTCATCAAAAAGTTGGATGGAGCGTGCATGCCTGTCTAAACACAGCTTCCTGCCAAAGTGACATGAATGTGGCCTAGGGAAAATGCTTGGGTACTAATCCAATGTCTTAGTTCTTTCGTGCTGCTATCCCAAAATACTTCAGACTAGGCAATTTACAAACAACATAAATTTTTTTCTCACAGCTCTGAAGGCTGAGAAGCCCAGGATCAAGGCACCAGGAGATTCAGTGTCTGGTAAGGGCCTCTTCTTCCAAGAAGGCACCTTATTGTTTCTTCTTCTAGAGGTGATAGACACTGTGTCATCACATGGTGGAAACAAGAGAGGCCAAAGGGGCCTAGCTAGTTTCCTCCAGCCCTTTTATAAGGTCTCTAATTTTATTTATGAGGGCTCTGCCCTCATGACTCCATCATGTCCTAACAGCCCAGTCTCTTAATACTATCACATTGGCAATTAATTTTCAACATGTGAATTTTAGAAAACACATTCAGACACAGCACTTCACCTCTGAGCCCCAAAATTTATGTACTTCTCATATATAAAATGTAATTATTCCATCATAATAACTTCAAAAGTCTTAATTCACCCCATCACCAACTCAAAAGTCTGAACTTCAGGGTCATATCTAAATATCACCTAAATCAGATACGGGTGAGAATCAAGGTATGATTCATTCTGAGGCAAATTTTCCCTTCAGCTATGAGCCTGTGAAATTAAACAAGTCATGTGCTTCCAAAATACAATGGTGGGATAGGCATAATATAGACATTCCCATTCCAAAAGAGAGAAATAGGCAAGAAGAAAAGAGCAACAGCTCCCAGAAAGTCCAAAACTCCACAAGGCAAACAACATCAAACCTGGAAGCTTCAGAATAACCTTCTTTGTCTGCATGTCCCACTTGCTAAACACACTGAGGCACAGTTGGGCCCCCCAAGGCTTCCATCAGTCCTGGTCTCATAGCTCTGCTGAGCATAGCTGATGTGGCACCTCTCATTTGAGTTGGAGTCACATGTCTGTGGCTCTCCCAGGCTAGTGTTGCACACTGGTGGAGGTCTGTGATTGAAGGGGTGGTCCTGTACTCATGGCTTCACTAAGCATTACCATAATTGCCATTCTCTGTGGTTGCCACCACCCCATGGTTTTGTTGAACATTGCCCTATCTGGTGTTCTCTGCAGTGGCTTCACCCCTGTGGCTGTTCTGTACCTGGGCCCTGAGGCTCTCTGAGGCATCTCTTGAAATCTAGGTGACGTTAACATGCCTTCATAGTCTATGCACTCTGTGCACCTATGGAGTTGACACCACTGGAACACTGCCAAGATTTACCACTTCCTCCAGCATGGTGGCCTCAGCCACACCTGCATTTACTCGAGTAACAGTTGGGATGGCTAAGGAGTGCTGCAACAGAATGCATGGGGCAGAAACTTGAGGCAGACCTGGGAAGTGAGTCCAAGATCCCACAGGAGCCTTGGACCCATCCCTTGAAACCATTTTTCTCTCAAGACCCTGGCACTCTGGGCCTGTGATGGGAGTGACAATTTTGGAGATCTCTGAAATGCGTTTGGGATCATTCCTCTACTGTCTTGATAAATAGCATCTAGATTAGTTCTATCCATACTAATCTCCTTATCAAACGTTTGTATGGCCACTCCTTTGGTGTTCTCTCCAAAACACACTTGCTCATTTTTCACAGGCTGAAAATTCTCCAACTTTTTACTTGCTTCTCTTTTAATTATAAATTCCATATTTAATTCACTTTTTCCTTCTCACATTCTACTATAAGCCGTCAAGAGAAGCCATGCAACATCCTGAACTCTTGCTTAGAAATTTCTTTTACCAAATATGCTAGTTCACCTCTGTCAAGTTCTGCTTCCCACAAAATAATAAGACATAAAGAACAGCCAGGTTCTTTGCTACTTTATAACAAAGATAATCTTCTCTCCAATTTCTAACACTTTTTTTTTCTGATTTCTTTCTAAGACTTCATCATAATTGCCTTTGCTATCCATATTTCTATGACCATTCTGTATGTAATCTCTAAGAAAATTTGAACTCTCCCTATAGCCCCCGTCTTCTTCCAAGCCCTCATCAGAATAACCTTTACCAATTACCTAGCTCCAAAACTGCTTCCGTATTTTTAGGTATTTATTATGGTGACACTCCACTTCTCAGTACCAACTTCTTAGCTCATTCATGCTTCTATAACAACATATCTGAGACTAGGTAATTTATAAACAACAGAAATTTATTTCTCATAGTTCTGGAGGCTGGGAATTCCAAGATCAAGGCAGGTTCAGTGTTTGGTGAGAGCCTGGTCTCAGCTTCCAAGATGGCGCCTTGAACACTGTCTTCACATGGCAGAAGGAATAGAAAGCAAAAAAGGGGCCTAGCCAGTTCCCTTAAATCCTTTAATAAGGACATTAATTTCATTCATGAGGACAGCCCTCATGAATTAATCACCTCCTAAAGACCCCACCTATTAATATTATTAAATGGGCAATTAAGTTCCAACATGTGAATTTTAGATAACACATTCAGACCATAGAAGCCAGTAAAGCTAAAACGATGGGACTGTGGAAGTGAGAAGAGATAAGAAGGAAGATTTTTCTCTTCCTCCCTATTTCAGAACCACTTTGCTTCACGTAAACAAAGGTGATCTGTACTGAACCAGAGGAAAGTGGAAACACAAAGCAGCCAAGGAACATTGTGGGCTACCCTGTCACCAGGGAATCCTTGGGCTTGACATTACAGACAAATACAAGTAGGGTTCCCAGGAGCACTAAGGGTTGCACAACTTGACTTTAGGAATGTCTTGAGCTCTATCTTCCTTTTAGGATTTTTATGGTTTTAGGGCTTACATTTAAGTCTTTAATCCTTCTTGAGTTAATTTTTGTATAAAGTGTAAGGAAGGGATCCAGTTTCAGTTTTCTGCATATGGCTAGCCAGTTTTCCCAACACCATTTATAAGATAGGGAATCCTTTCTCCATTGCTTGTTTGTGTCAGGTTTGTCAAAGACCAGATGGTTGTAGATGTGTGGGGTTATTTCTGAGGTCTCTGTTCTGTTCCATTGGTATATATATACATATATGTATGTATTGGTAACAGTACCATGCTGTTTTGGTTACTGTGACTTTGTAGTATAGTTTGAAATCAGGTAGCATGATGCCTCCAGCTTTGTTCTTTTTGCTTAGGATTGTCTTGGCTGTGTGGGCTCTTTTTTTAGTTCTATATGAAGTTTAAAGTAGTTTTTTTTCCAATTCTGTGAAGTAAGTCGGTGGTAGCTTGATGGGGACAGCATTAAATCTATAAATTACTTTGGGCAGTATGGCCATTTTCATGATATTGATTCTTTGTATCCATGAGCATGGAATGTTTTTCCATTTGTTTATGTCCTCTCTTATTTCCTTGAACAGTGGTTTGTAGTTCTCCTTGAAGAGGTCCTTCACATCTCTTCTAAGTTGTATTCCTAGGTATTTTATTCTCTTAGTAGCAATTGTGAATGAGAGTTCATTCATGATTTGGCTTTCTATTTGTCTGTTTCTGGTGTATAGAAATGCTTGTGATTTTTGCACATTGATTTTGTATCCTGAGACTTTGCTGAAGTTGCTTATCAGTTTAAGGAGATTTTGGGCTGAGACGATGGGATTTTCTAAATATACGATCATGTCATCTGCAAACAGAGACAATTGACTTCCTCTTTTCCTATTTGAATACCCTTTATTTTCTTTCTCTCGCCTAATTGCCCAGGCCAGAACTTCCAATACTATGTTGAATAGGAGTGTTGAGGGAGGACATCCTTGTCTTGTGCCTGTTTTCAAAGGGAATACTTCCAGTTTTTGCCCATTCAGTATGCTATTGGCTGTGGATTTGTCATAAATAGTTCTTATTATTTTGAGATCCATTTCATTGATAGCTAGTTTATTGAGAGTTTTTAGCATAAAGGGGTTTTGAATTTTGTTGAAGACCTTTTCTGCATCTATTGAGATAATCATGTGGTTTTTGTCATTGGTTCTGTCTATGTGATGGATTACACTTATTGATTTGGGTATGGTGAACCAGCCTTGCATCCCAGGGATGAAGTTGACTTGATCGTGGTGGATAAGCTTTTTAATGTGCTGCTGGATTCAGTTTGCCAGTATTTTATTGAGGATTTTTGCATTGATGTTCATCAGGGATATTGACCTGAAGTTTTCTTTTTTTGTTGTGTCTCTGCAAGGTTTTGGTATCAGGATGATGCTGGCCTCATAAAATGAGTTAGGGAGGATTCCCTCTTTTTCTATTGTTTGAAATAGTTTCAGAAGGAATGGTGCCAGCTACTCTTTGTAACTCTGGTAGAATTCAGCTGTGAATCCATCTGGTTCTGGAATTTTTTTTTTGGTCTGCAGGCTATTAATTACTGCCTCAATTTCAGAGCCTATTATTGGTCTATTCAGGGATTTGACTTCCTGGTTTAGACTTGCAAGGGTGTATGCATCCAGGAATTCATCCATTTCTTCTAGATTTTCTAGTTTATTTGCATAGAGGTGTTTATAGTATTCTCTGATGGTAGTTTGTATTTCTGTGGGATCAATAGTGATATCCCCTTTATCAATTTTTATTGCATCTATTTGATTCTTCTCTCTTTTCTTCTTTATTAGTCTGGCTAGTGAGTCTATCTATTTTGTTGATCTTTTCAAAAAACCTGCTTCTAGATTCATTGATGTTTTGAAGGGTTTTTCGTGTCTCAATCTCCTTCAGTTCTGCTCTGATCTTAGTTATTTCTTATCTTCTGCTAGCTTTTGAATTTGTTTGTTCTTGTTTCCCTAGTTCTTTTAATTTTGTTGTTAGGGTGTCGATTTTAGATCTTTCCTGCTTTCTCTTGTGGGCATCTAGTCCTATAAATTTCCCTCTGCATACTGCTTTAAATGTGTCCCAGAGATTCTGGTACGTTGTGTCTTTGTTCTCGTTGGTTTCAAAGAACATCTTTCTGAATTTTAGGCATATAAGAAACTCAAAACAAAAACCAATAAATAAATAATTCAGAGTAGATACTCTCTCTTGAGAATCAGAAATGTTTAAGGAGAAGAAAAAATTGAATTTCTGAAGCCAGGCACAGTGGGTCACGCCTGTGATCCCAGCACTTTGGGAGGCAGATCACGAGGTCAGGAGATTGAGACTATCTGGTTAACACGGTGAAACCTTGTCGCTACTAAAAATATAAAAAAATTAGCCAGGTGTGGTAGCGGGCACCTGTAGTTCCAGCTACTCTGGAGGCTGAGGCAGGAGAATGGCATGAACCCAGGAGGCAGAGGTTGCAGTGAGCCGAGATCGTGCCACTGCACTCCAGCCTTGGCAACAAAGCGAGACTCTGTCTCAAAAAAAAAAAAAAAAAAAAAAAAATTGCATTTCTGATTCCATTCTGATTCCAAGATAGGAATCATAAAGTGAAAGAATAATGAAAAATACCTCATTGCTAATTAAGGTCAGTTACACCAAAAAATTACCTGCACTTACCTAGAATGTTTTGCCTGCCTGATCTGCCTTGCCTAAATATTACTCATTTTGAGTCATTATGTCTACAATAAGTTTTCCAAATTAGCTAAATGCTTTACCTATGGTCTTCCACAAAGATAATAAAGAAATATTGAAGAAAATATGGAAATAAGGAATTAATTCATTCCCTCCTCTTGTGCCCTAAGAACACCATTGATCCACTCTTAGGAGCATCTTTTTATAAGATTTCCTTGTTCTCTGGGGCTCATGTGGCAGGCTTCCTTCTCCATCATTGCTGGAATTCTACTCCCTAACTCTTAGGTGGATGATCTTTTGCTACAACCAGCACTCTTCAGATTTCAGCAACCATCTTTAAAATTTATTTTTTCTTTCTGTTATAATTTTTGGTTATCTGTACTCTGAACTTAAGCTACTTTAAAGCTTGTTAGCATCTCTTAATAACAATTGCCTGGAATTTGCACAGAAGATAATCTCTGTCGGAAAACAATAGAATCCATGAGATTTAAAACTACAGCAATGATTAAAAAGTATTATTTTTAGTGGAAATACTGAAGTCGGGCAAGGATAGGCGGCTAAGGAGCCTTTGAAAGTGGTCAAAGTCCTCCTGCCGTACTACCCCGCCCCCCACTTTCTGTCTCCCCAGCACGCACAGACAAATAGGAAGCACATCATCTTAACTCTTACTTCACCAAAAATTTCTGACAGACATTTTGAAAATGTAATCTTTTTATTTATTGACATGAACCAGAGGGAAACTGTGATGAAGCCAAAGAGTTAAAGAACTTTTAGAAGATATATTAATTGGTAGAATTGATTTCAAGTTGTTTTCCAAGCATGCTGAGTTTGTAGAATATCTAAATGGCAGTGATTCAAGGATTGTAGCAGTGAAGGTTGTCCCATCAGCACCATGTGGCCATTATTAACAGTTTGTAAGGGATTTGATAGAAATATATTTTGTATTTTCAGAGGGGATCTGTTATGCAATGAAAAATATGTACATCAGCTTTCATGGTTACAGTTTTCCAACTTTTTTACTTAAGAACTCCCAATTTTACGTTATGACGGCCTTTTTAAAGAATAACTTTTAGTATAGGAGCATACAGTTTTTCGAGAAACAATTTTACCTCCTGCTCTCCCCAACAAAAAAAGTTCCTGAAAATAAAATAAATTTTAGCTGATTTATCTTTTTTCTGATAAGCATATAGGCCATGTAATCATATCCTATCTCTGTACCTATGCTAATACCTCTAAGTACAAGCGAGTTTTGTTTTGTTTAATACATAGTTAGAACTTAGCACAAGGATCTTACAACTTGTGGATGCTTAGCAAACATCTACTAATCATGATGATACTTGTCTGAGGCAATAAATCCAGTCCTTTAACCGTCTCATATTACTGACAAAGAGACTGAGATGCCAGGATGTTATGCAACGTACACATGTTTCAGGGCCATTTTCAACCATAATGCTAATAAATATTTGTTTATAGACTGCTAATGTTCAATACATTACAAACCTAAAGAAGATTATTTCATAAGATTTTTATTTCAATAGTTTTAGTCAAAGAATTTGCAGCCAAATTTTCTTCTGGAGTGTTAATGTCTGTTTCCAAAGTGTATCTGTCAGGATCCCAACAGGAAACAGATTGTACGTTCAAATTCGAGTAATTCGAGGAATGCTTATTTACAAAGAAACTACTTACAAAGGTGTGGTATAGGCATAAGGAAACATTTGAGTAACTTGTAGTTAGTTGCAGTGAAGTAGAAACTGTTGATACCCAAGCCTTAATGAGAAGAGGAAACTCGGAAGAGAGTATTAGGGAGAAGTTCACCTGGAGAAGCACAGCAGCAGTGTTAGGTGCAGGAACACAGCAGCCCTCAAAGTGACCTTGCAGTAAAGGAGATTAAGTGAACACCCTGACCTCACTCGCCCTTCTCTTCCAATCGAGGGCCAGGATATCCCTATACATCAATCCAGCAGGAAGCCTTTGTTCCTCGTGGTGCACAAGGTCAGTCTCCCAAGGCAGAAACCAGGATGAATAACTGGGCAGAATGTGGGCATGGGAGGCAAACCGAAGACACCTGGCACACAAAGGAAGAGTTGAGTGCTGGGGTGAAATTTTAAATTATACTGTCTCAAATGAAGGATTTGGGGTAATACATTTGACTCTAACTACATTTCAATTACTCATTTTTTTCAATGAAAAAAATTGAAATTAAGTTGAGAGATACCATAATTTGCAGTACACATTTAATTCAGATTTAAAATAGAAAAAATAAATGTTCATCTACACAGCCAAAAATATGAAAAGTACAAATTTCTATGGATTTGGGGTTATAAATTTAATCTACCAGTAGATTTGGGGAAGGTGGTTCAAGGAAAAGAAAGATCCATAATTTATAACTAGAAGACTACCAACCAAAACCACAGAACTTGAAAATTGTTCTCTGGGGAAATGAAATAAAATGACTAAAAGATGCTAGGGTAATTGTATGCATTTTTTCCTCTTCAGATTAATGCCATACTATTTCAGCATTAGTGATGTGGGATAATCCAGGCTGCCTGCGCCTTGTGAACGCACACCCAACTGATGACTAGCAGTCCCAATAGCCTATGTTTAAACATGGCCAAGTTATACAATGAGACTTCAAGTCAGAGAAAAGCCTTTGCAGTAAGGGAATCTGTAAATTAACCAGCCTAGCCATTTGTTCATAAATATGAATGGGCCCATAGGATCACTCAATTTTGAGAAAACCAACAACAAAAAAAGAAAGAATGGGCAACTGGAAAAACAAAGCAAATCAAAACAAAACTGATACTAAGGAAAATAAATATTTTAGAGAACACAAAAAAATAATTCTATTTGATGTATTATGATGTTGAATACATAAAAGAGAATAGAATCCTTCGATGAAAGGCCATTTAGAGAGTTAAACAGATGTCAGTAAAAATATAAAAGCTGAAATAAAAAGTGGAAGATTTGTCAAGAAAAGTCAAATAAATTTTCCAAAAACTAAAAGAAAGTAAGAAACCTTCAAGAGAAAGGTTGAAACTGAAGGAAGAGCAATGCAGGATTTTAACATTCGTACTAGGAAAATAGAAAGAAAGAGCAAATGACTAGGGAAGTAAACAATCAAAGAAATAATAATAATATAATAAAAAACATCTTCTGGAACTGAGGAAAATCATGCAAATATGGAGCCAACCTCATTAACTTTTCTCACGTCAAGGATCCTAGTACCTCATGACCTACTTGTTTCAATTGCTCTTTAATACTTTACATCTTTTGTAGTTGTTTTCAGTGGGAGGTAGCTTGATGGGCACTATCCTGTCATGTCCTGAACCACAAGTCCGTTAGTCATTATCTTCTTTCTACCTCCAATACTTAGTTAAATTTACAGAACATTTTACCACATGAGTAGTTGCCTGCATTTCGTCTTATATTCATTTCTTCTTTCCCAGTCCCAGTCCTTCATGTTGAAATCTACTCTTCAGTAGTTTTTCATCATGTGCCATGAGTTAAAAAAATACTAATGTTTGGAATGCCTGAAAATAATTTTATTTTACTGTCATTATAAAGTATCTAGGTGTAGTAATATTACTTTTTAAATCTTGTTTGGACTCCAGGTTTTTTGTTTAAATCTAACAATACATATCTTCCTTTAGAACTATATCATTCATCATTTCCCCGAATATTGCCTTTTTCCTCTTTCCCTTTCCTTTTATAATTCTGATTAAATTTGTGTTGGTCAACCTATGTTCATCCTGTTTCTTAACTTCCATCTCTATATAATGTGGTTTGAGTCATTCCTTCAGACCTATCTTCCAGTTCTCTCTTCTGCTCTGTCTACTTTAATATTTAATGTATTTTAATGACTATATTTCCATTTCTGTAATTTTTAAAATGATATTGCAAACCCACCTGTTTTATTTCCATAATTTCTACCTTTTGCCTTACGGATTCTATGCTTTTATTTATTGTTATTAAAAAACTGTAGATGATTAAAGTCTCTTTTTCAGAGAGTCTCTAATATCTGTAATTCTTCATATGTAAGTTCTTCCATTTTTGTATCTATTGTCTCTCATGGCACTTTGTAAAATTTTACTGAGCTTATCTTTGGAGAGTTTTTAGTGGTATTTACAGGTTTTCTAGAATATGGAGTCATTCCTATTATGTGGTTTTACAATTGTCTTTTAAAGGACCTAACACATTTCACTTTAAGACAAGTAAAGTTTTTATGGTTATTGATATTAATTACACAGTTTGAGATTACTGCATTGCATGAAGAATTTTGGCTATGGTCCAATTTCTCTCTGAATGAGTGATTCTTTCTCCAGCTGTTACTCTAAATAAAAGATAAGCTGTCTTCCTTGTTCCTGGCAGCATCTTGGCACTACTGGGTGAAAATTTTCTGACTCCTGTTTCATGGAAAAAAAGCGACTACCTTTATGTAATAGACAGGGCAAAAACTTTGTCTCTGAGTTACATGAGTTTAATAATCCTGAATTAGGAATATTTCACAACTCAAAAGCCAGAACTTTTATTTGTGAACATTTGTGCATTACTCAAGCACTTTTCAAGGCTGCACTTTGTATACCTGATTTCAATGTACTGTGAGATACTAGGCTTTAGGTATTTCTCATTATTCAGATTTTACTTTCTTTTTTGTGGCTGCAATCCAGGAATTTCATGTTCCAAATTTATACATCAAGTACTTATTTTTAAAACTTTTGGTGCATTTTATCTTCCATTTCTACATGTTTAGAGTAGTAGAGGAGTTATCCTCACTCACGTCTCACACTGCTGGATTATGTTGCATGACACATTGTAAAGGTAGAGCAAAGTAACTTCTCATTCTTTAATTTTTTGTGATTTTTTATCTTTGGCGTACAAAAATATATTATAAGGTTTCTTTTATAAACATTAGTTAGTCTCTGTTTTCTGTTATTCTTGTAATTCAGATGAACTTTACTTCGAGGTTAAGGGGAAAGGGCTGGGCATGCTGTATTACACTCACTTGGCAAGGTGATATTTTCTATTAGCTAATGGATTGGCTAAAAAATGTTCAGTCTTCTCATCGATTAATTTTTTTAAAAGTTTCTCCATATCTGACCTGTGTAGAATGTATAGAAATTTATAAGCCTGAAGCTACCCAAAAGTATATCTCTGTTTCAACTTTAAGAATATTAGCATTGGCTAGAACGTCATTAAATAAAAAGTAAAAATAAATATCAATAGTCTTCATTATGTAGTCTTATTCTGTAAAATTGTTGTTTTCTGAAATAAATTCTAACTCAATTGGTCATATATTCAACCCAAGAAATTTTTTTTGGATTGCTTTAATTACAATTTTGATTGTATTTGATTACTTATTTATGCAAGTAAAATGTAAGCATTTATTATTATAATTTATATTTTAAAAGACTTCCATCACTTTCTGGAAATCAATATGTATTTTCTCCTGAAGGAAATACATACTCATAGAAAAGTATAATACAATGCCTACTTTTCATTTTGTGTTACTAGTACATTCATGACTCTATACAAGTTTTTCTCTCTCAGTATAGTGGTACTAAGTTTATTGCTCCCTATCCCATTCCTAATAGTAGTAAATAATTATATGATTATATTACAGATGGGAACATTTATTTACTCTTTTCCAGGTACTTTGACCTACTTTTGTGATTGCCACAAAACCCTGAAATGTGTTTCTCTCCCAATTTTGCTCATGAGGACAGAGAACTTGGAAAGGTAGTTTCTTGCAGATCACAAAGCTAGCAGATTGCCAAGTGAAGTCCCTAATGTAGACCATCTATCTCCAAAGATCACGCTCTTTTCCCTATAGTGGGATGCCTCTCATGTTTACCAATTAAAAAATGCTGCACTTTGGTGAAATCACATCTTATTTATCTTGCCTAAGTTAAATTCTAAATCATAATTGTGTTTCAAGTAATAAAGTTATGCCACAGTCACAACCCAAATTATTTTGAGTGGGTAGCTAGATGGTGTTTTGTTAAAAGTGGGAATTTTGTTTGATTTTGTTTTTATTGTCATAATGTGTTTTCTGGCTATTGTTACAAGCTTATAAATTATCATGATTACATCTCGTTTTTGGCAAAAATAAAATCCAGTGACAAACCGGAAACTTGAAGGATGAGCTTACAGCTATGCCGCATGCATAGCTGACCGAAGATGTCAGATAAAGGCCACTGGAAAATCTGCCTCATTTCTTTTCTAAATGAAAGACAAAAGCTTTCATTTAGAGGGCATGTACAGTGATCCAGTAATAATAGGATGTTTCTCGATGGACCAGATTTTTTTTTAAATTAATGTGATGTGTTGCTAAAGATTCTTCTTCACATATATGTTTCTTCTTATTGGGAACTGCAATGTCACTATGGAACACTCCAAGAATGGCAAAACAGAAGTTTATCATTTCAGATCTTTCAGTATTTCTTTGTTGATTTAAGTGAATCACAAGACCTGGTTTAGTCCTGCAGTACCAGATTCAAATAGTTATAGGAATTGTAAAGTACCAAGTGCTTACCTTTCTGAGCTTTTGGATTCCTCATGCATTGTCTTTCTTATGTTCTAGAACTCAAGAATAAGGGGACATGACATCTAGATTAAAATTAAACCAACACATGCCTGACACCCAAGACTACAGCTTCCATTCTAGAATTTCATTCTAGAAGCATTTCGGGAAAGAACAATTATTATTCTGTGCCACTATATACCAAGCACTGTCCAAGGCTTTTTACTTATGGTGACTTAATTTAATTCTCCAATAAACCCATGAGAGAGGTAGACTAGAGCAAAAGATACTAAGGCTCAGAAAGTTAATAGCCCACGCAAGATCACAAAGTTAGTAACTGGAGGAACTGAAATTCAAACACAGTACAGAATAACTTCTACGTCTGTGTACTGCTAAGCTTTTATCATTAGTTTTCCAAATATCAAACAGAGTTCATTACTACAATGTCTTGGGCCTCATTCAAAATAAAACTTGGTAATGTACTTTGATACTTTGCAATGGTTATTCCTCAAACCTTAATTTTTGTTTGAGGAATGGACTTTGTTCTCTCTTTGGAAATAAGAAGATAGATGCCCATAGGAGGAAGCATTCCATTTCTCCCACAACAAAAATAATACACAACAGGAAAAAGATAGTCTCTTCAATAACTGATGTTGGGAAAACTGGATACCCATATGCAAAAGAACGAAATTGAGTCTTTATTTCACACCATATACAAAAATACACTTATTTTACTGTGTACAAGCTCCTTAGTTTGAGGTAATCCTATTTGTTGATTTTTGTGGCCTGTGCTTTTGGGGTCAAATACAAAAAATTATTGTCCAGACCAGTGTAGACGAATGTTGTGTAGTTTTTTCTCCTGGGGTTTTCTTATAGTAGTTTTACAGTTTCTGGTCTTATGTTTCAGTGTTTAATACATTGTGAGTTTATTATTGTGCATTGTGTGATATAACTATCCAATTTTATTGTTCTACATGTGGATATCCAGTCTTTCCAACACATTTATTGACAAGACTCTTTTCTCATTGTGTATCTTGGCAACTTGAAAATCAATTGATTGTACATGTGTTGGTTCATTTCTGGGCTTTCTAGTATGTTACATTTGTTCATGTATCTATTTTAATGCCAGTAACATGCTACTATAATTATTATAGCTTTGTAGTTTAGTTTGAAATCAGCTAGTGAGATACCTCCAGCTTTGCTCCTTTTACTCATGATTGCCTTAACTATCCAGGGATTTTTTGTTTGTTTGTTTCATATAAGTTTCAAAACTTTTTTTTCTATTTCTATGAAAACTGACATTGGAATATTGATAGAGATTATATTAAATTTGTAGAATGCTTTGTGTAATAAGATCATTTTAACAATATTAATTCTTCCAATCTATGAACAAAATCCATTAATTTTTGTCATTTTCCATTCCTTTCATCAATGTTTTATAGTTTTCAGCATACATGTCTTTTACCTCCTTGGTTAAATGTATTCCTATTTATTGTAACAACTGTAAATGGAATTTTTCTCTTCATTTCTTTTTCAGATAGTTCATAGTGTGTAGAAATACTACTAATTTTTGTATGTTTATTTTGTGTCATGCAACTTTATGGGATTCATTTACTACTTCTAACAGCATTTTGGTAGAGTCTTTAAGGTTTTCTATATATGAGATCATGCCATTAGTAAACAAGGACAATTTTACTTTTGCTTTTCTATTTTGATGTTTTTTATTTCTTTCTCTTGCCTAATTGCTCTGACAAGGACTTCCAATACTATGTTAAGCAGAAAACATAAGAGTGGGTATCTTTGTTTCAAATCTTAGAAGAAAGGCTTTCAATTTTTCACTGTTGAGTATGTTACTTGTGGCCTTCTCATATAGGCCCTTTGTTATGTTGAGGTATATTCCTTCAACACCTAATTTGGTGTGTTTATTTTAAAAGGATGTTGAATTTTGTCAAATGCTTTGTCTGCATTTAATGAGATGATTGTATGGTTTGTCCTTCATTCTGTTAATGTGACATAGCACATTTATTGATTTATGTGTGTTGAAAACCCATTCCATATCACAGATAAATCCCATCTTTTTGATACACTCTTGAATTTGATTTGTCAGTATTTTGTTGAGAATTTTTGCATCTATGTTCATTAAGGATATTGACCAGCAATTTTCTTTTCTTGTAGCATCCCTATCTGGCTTTAATAGCCAGATAATGCTGGCCTTGCAGAAAGGAGTTTGAAAGTATTTCTTGCTCTCAATTTTTTGGAAGAGTTTAAGGATTGAAATTATATTAATTCTTCTTTAAAAGTTTGGTAGAATTTAGCACTAAAACCATCAGGTCCTGGGCTTGTCTTTGATGGGAAACTTTTCATTACTGATTCAGTCTTGTTACTCATTATTGGTGGTGTGTTCCAATTTTCATTTCTTCACAATTCAGCCCTGGTATTTTGTTTCTAGGAATGTGTCCATTTCTTTTAGATTATCCATTTTATTGGTATATGATTGTTCATTGTAGTCTCAGATTTCTTTTTAGGTATCATTTGTAATGTCTCCTCTTTCATTTTTTATTTATTTTAATCTTTTCTCTTTTTTTCTTAAGTTTAGCTAATGGTTTGCTGATTTTATATATTCAAAAAATAAACTCTTAGTTTATTGATCTTTTGGATTGTTTTTCTAGTCTATGTTTAATTAATTCTGCTTGGATCTTTATTATCTCCTTCCTTCTGTTAACTTTGGGCTGAGTTTCTCCATTTTTTCTTACTTCTTTGAGGAATAACATTAAGTTGATTTTTTGAGATCTTTCCTCTTTTTTTAATGTGTTTATTGCTATAAACTTTCCTCTTAGGACTGCTTTTGCCAGAGTTGTTATTCCATAAATTTTAGTATATTGTATTTTTATATTTTGTCTCAAGAAAAAATTTAACAATTCTTTTAATTTTTTTTATTGAACCATTGGTTGTTCAGGAATACGTTTAATTTTCATGTATACGTGAATTTTTTTGAAATTCCTCCTGTTGTTGATTTCTAGTTTGAGACCATTGTAATTGGAAAAACACTTGACATTCAATCTTATGTAATTTGTTAAGACTTGTTGTGTGACATACCATGTGAACTATCTGGAAAAATGTTCCATGTATGCTTAAGAATAATGTATATTCTGTTTCTGTTGGATAGAATGTTCTGTATGTGTCTGTTAGGTCTATTTAGTTTAAAGTGTTGTTCAAGTCAGTCCAGTGTTTCCTTATTAATTTTCTGTCTTGATGATCTGTTCACTGTGGAAAGTGGAATACTGAAATGCCCTACTAGTATTATATCTCTCTCTCTTCATTCTTTAATATTTGTTTAATATATTTAGGTGCTCTGATGTTGGGTGTGTGTATATTTACCATTGTTATATCCTCTTGATGAATTGACTCCTTTATTATTATATAATATTCTTTTTTGTCTCTATTTACAGTTTTCTCAACTTAAAGTCTGTTTTGCCTGATATAAGTACAGCTATGCCTGCTTTCCTTTGGTTTCCATTTATATGTAGTATCTTTTTCTTTCCCTTCACTTTCCAACTATGTATGTCTCTGAAAGTGAGGTGAGTCTCTTCTAGGCAGCATATAGTTGGGTCATGTTTTTTGATTCATTCAGTCCGTCTATGTCTTTTCATCACAAAATTTAATCCATTTACATTCAAGGTAATTATTGACAGGTAACTACTCAATACTACAATTCTGTTCATTATTTTCTGGTTATTGTATAGATACTTTGTTTCTTTCTTTCTCTCTTGCTATCTTCCTTTGTGGCTTGATGTTTTTTTGTAGAGTATGCTTTGAATTTTTTCTTACACTTTTTGTTTTTTTGTTTTTGTTCTTACACTAAAGACTTTGGCTTTGTGGTCACTATGAGGCTTACCTAGAACTTATAACAGCCTATGTAAAACTGATAGTAACTTAATTTTGATTGCATTCAACAACACTACACTTTTACTATCCCTCCATTTTATGTTTTGGAAGTTATAATTTACATCATTTTGTAGTGTGCATCTCTTGAAAATTTATTTTAGCTATAGTTGATACTCACAGTTTTGTATTTTAATTCTTGTGCTAGAAATAGAATTGCTTTACATGCCATTATTACAGTCCTAAAGTATTATGAATGTGGCTCTATATGACTTACATCTTTGAGTTTCGTGCTTTTGTATGTCTTATGTTATTAATTAGCAGCATTTTTTTGGCGTAAAGAATTTTCTTTAGTTATTTCTGTAAGGTAGGTCTGGTGGTGATGATCTTCCTTAGCTTGTATTTGTCTGGTAACATTTTATTTCCTCCTTATTTCTGATATACAGATTTGCTGCATAAAGTATTCTTGGTTGTCAGGGTTTTTTTTCCTCCTTGAGCTCTTTTAATATATGATTCCATTGTCAACTGTCCTGCAGTTTCTGGTGATAGTCATATTGACACTCTTTTGTATGTAATGTGTTTTTCATTTCCTGCTGTTCTCAGATTTTTCTTTGTTTTTTGTTTTTTTTTTTTTAAATTTTGATTATTATGTGTCTTGGTGAACACCTCTTTGGGTTGAGTTTCATTGGAGACTTCTATGCTTCTTGTACAGGGGCAGGGGAAGATGTTATGGGGTAATTTATAAATTAAAGGAGATTTAAGACACATACAAATCAGCAATAAGCTATGGAATTTACTTGATCCTGTATCAAGCTAATCAACTTTGAAAATAAATTTTGAGACAATCAGGGTAATTTGAACACTGACAAGATACTTTATGATATTAAAGAAATACAATTTATTTAGTTTCATATTGATATTGTCATTATAATTTTTAAGCCTTTATATTATAGAAGTACAACTTGAAATATTTATAGATGAAATGTCATATTGAGTGAAATCTGTTTTCAAATAATATGAAATAGGAAGGGAAGATTGACCATGAATTGGAAACTATGCATAAGGGAGTTCCTTATGTAATTGTTTACTTTTGGATATGATTGAAATTTTTCCTAAGAAGAAATTACAAAGAAAACAGAAGGTAAAATTGCTTGATGTGCCTATTTGTAAGCCTATTTTTGCTTCAGTGTAATGAATGAATGTTAATATCCTGGGTGAATTAAAAGAGTAGCAGAGGAGATTTGGGAGACTTGGTTGGTAGGCTATTGATTAACACATATCATCCCCTGATCACATTACATATTAGGAAATATCTTTTAGTTTTTCTTATGAATTTGGATTGTGTAGTTACTACACAGAAAGACTCTGGAATTAAGGAGTTTAATAAGACTTGGCTTCACATTCTAGCTCTTATACTTAGTAGCTATTTGGCAGCTTCCTGATGGCAATGTAGGGCAATGTAGTTATGAGGTTAAACTCATAAGAATCTTTTGCTCTGAACCTAGTCACAGTATATAACAGAAAAACAAAGTTTCCTTTTTATAGATTACTAGGTTCATCTCATTAAGATGAAGAGTAATTTGGTAATGTTGTACCTTGAATTACACACACACACACACACACACGTTGCTTAAACTTCCACCCTGGAAAATATAAATTTGACACTTTAAGTTGTCAAATAATACAGGGGATTGTAGCTATTGTTTAAAATCCTTCCCTTAGTTTCTTCTATTATTTCAGAGCCAACTCAGTACCCTGGGTAATGGTTGTGGACAAGACTATAAGTTATCACTTAATTTTGATTATTACAGCAGCTCATTTTGCAACCCTGTCTTCTGCCATTGATCCCAGATTTCCTCATTCTTTAAATAAAGTAAATATCTGGAAAGTACAGGAAAGAATTTTTTTTTCTTTTTGAATTTGGCAAGTGGAATAAAAAGAAAGCCAAAGAAAAAGTCTGTCAAAAATATTTTCTTCTCAGTTTCATTGATGACATTCCTGTCAGGTTTTTGGAAAGGCCATAACATACAGATGTTAAATGCTTACTTGGAATTGAAAATTCATGTCCATTCCTTGTGGTAAGGAATGAATCAAGCAGTCTGTCTGCAGTCTTGCCCTGATTTTTATGAAACTGACCATACTGAGTTTTACATTAAGTTTTACGTTGAGCAATAAATAAGGTCAACATCACCAAAGTTTTGCTGCAAAATAACTCTTAGTGTTGCTTTGTGTGACTCAACAATAATCCATTTTTAATGTATAGTTTGGTTAGAGAGTGATGTGGAAAAGTAATCAATGGCTCTATAATGGAAAATAAAAATGACTATTAATTGTGTGGGACAGATTGCTGAAACCAGACAAGGGCCCTGTTTTAATAAATTTTGAAAAGTGGCAAGTATACTGATTGCACATGGGAAAACTCCTGAAGAAAATATCTAAGAAAGAAATAAATCATGAGATTCAAAGCCACACTCGAAGCACTGCCATTCTTAATATCTACCTAGTGACTTCAACCAATATAGAAAACCAAAAATTGCATACCTCATGGTAACCATCTCTAGCCTGATCTAAAGGTTTCTAATATTCTGCATGTATTCAAACTTCTTTATGACTTTTATTCTCTTTGAAAAATACTGCATGAAGAAATTGAGATTCCTTCTTTCCTGAACTTATTTATACTGAACTTATTTACACTAAGTAAATCCATCCAGGGAAATTTTTTAATGAATATTCAGTTATTGAGAGCTATCATTTTTTTATTCTGTAGATGAGTATGTGTACAAAGTTAATCTCTACTAGGTTTACAAACAGGTTTAATCTCAATATGTATGCTAGACATCCTTGACAATTCAGCCTCCCTGCCTGTCAGGACACTCTCACTGCCCAAGAATCTCTGCTTCCATTTTCCTTATTCCATCAGCGCTTGGAAACCATGCTTTGGTTGTATTTTCTTGATCAGGTCCCAGTGATTCTGTTAAAGGGAGTTTTCCAAGAATGTCAGTAGGTTTTAGAAACTACCAAGTATTAAAATTTTGTCTTCAATTTTTCACACAAAAGTAGAATTTATAAAAAGAGTGCTACTGTTATATTTAGTCATGAAACAAAAAGAGGGATGATTAATTTTGCTTGACTAGATCAAGAAATTCTTTACTGATTTGAATCTTGAGGATGAGAAGATAATTATAAGTCTTAAGTGAGGAGAAAAATGAAACAGAGTGGAAAATTTGCATGATTATTTATGCCACAGGCTTTTCCACATAAACTAATAGGTGCCAATTAGTTGTCTTATCCTTAGCATTCACCTGGACACAAATTGTCTCAAGAGTAGACAATTAAAAAGAAAGATCTTCTTAGATCTATGAAAATGTAGAATGAAACAACATCTGTCAGTAATGTGATTGGTTGACATTTCATAATGGCAACAAGGTGAAATGCAGGATACAGAATTTATTTCAGTTACAGAATATGCACAATCACCCAATATTTCTGGAAGAAACTTGTTTGCAGGGATTAATTGAGAGACAAAAATCAATGCAACAAATATTATTTGAGTGAGTAGCATGTAGATATAAGTAAGGAAGCAACAATTAAATTTTAGAGTCAGAATGTGTTACAGAGGTAGCAGGTAGCCTGGGTCCATTGCTGAGACATGATTTCATTTTTTAATTTTTCAAATGAGCTCAGACAAGGAGTGTTTATGAATAATTAACATCAAAAAATTTAATTCTTGAGGGTCAAAATGATATGCATTGATGTCATTACAGTTCTTTTCAACAAAAATTTGCATTCTAATACAATGAATGAGAAATTAGAGTTGCTACTTCGACTTTTAGATATTGTAATGAACACCTTAAAAGCCTTCAATAAAAGTATTTTATGCGGAAGGTGGAGAAATATAAATAAAATCTATATTTCAATTCATTTTCCATAAATAGATCGTTTCTTATCTCTTGATGTGCAAGTGAGTGGGAGACAGAGCACAAAAATATTTCAATTGATGACTATTTCTAGCAAATTCATCTTCTCATTTTCTCCAAGAATGCAACTTGATATACAATACTTAAGTCAAAAAAATTATATAAATTCACCAAACTTATGACAAATCTGGCCCAGTTATCTTGTGTATTAGTTAGAATTAAGTTTGGTTGTAGCAAAACTCTACCTTGTCTGTAACATAAGAAGAAAACAATAGTATAACTCTCTCTTATAGGAAAGTCTTTGTAGGCATTCAGGTGTCGTATAACACTTTCATGTTACTGTTACTCTAGGCATTGCCTCTACTCTCAATCTACACTCATCTTGCACCAAATCAAATATACTTCCTATGTAAGTTGGTGTCTCCTATTCATCCATCACACTGCTCCATCTTTAGGAATGTGTATCCCTGTAGTTGCCACTTTATATGTGCTTTTTTCTTTTTGGTTCAAAATAGCCCCTAGGCTACATCCAGCTTCAGAGGAGATAGGGAAATAGTAATTTTTCTGGTAGCCATATGCCTAGATACTCTGCCTCATTCAAGCTAGCTGTGTAAAACATAACAATCAACAAAATCTTAGTGGTCTTTGCCTCAAGGAATTTTTCGTCTCATGGATTTGATGAACACATAGTCATATTATTGAGCTCATATGGTGTATTAGTTTTCTGTGGCTCCTGTAACAAGTCACCAAAAAATGTGTTGCTTAAAACAACAAAAATTTATTCTCACAAAGTTCTGGAAGCCAGAAGTCTAAAATCAAGGTGTCATCAGGACTGCACACCTTCTAGAAGCTGCAAGAGATAATCCCTTCTTTGCCTTTTCCACCTTCTGATGGGGGTTGGCATTCCTTGGCTTATGGCCACACTGTTCTCCACTCGGCTTCTATCTTCACATCACTTTTCTGTTTTCTTCCTGTTTTGTCTGTCTCAAGTTTCAGTCTGTTTTTTTCTTACATGAACACTTGTCATTGGCTTTAGGGCCCAACTGGATAATCCAGGATGATCTCCTCATTTCAAGATTCTTAGATTAATTACATCTGCAAAGATACTTTTTCCAAATAAAATAACATTCACAGGTTCCAGGGATTATGATCTAGATATATCTTTTTGGGCACCACCATCAATCAACCCATATGTTTTTCCAACTACATAAAAACAATTACATTTTTAAGCTCAATTATCATTCCAGCACAAATTTCAGATAAAGTTGTTTTTCATCACTATATATATATATATACTTTCCTTGTTCTCATGAACTATAGGTAGTGAACAATTTTACAACCTCTTCCCCAAGACATATTATAAATGTTAATAAGTGAAATAATCACAATGAAGTAAACTTAAAACATTTAAATATTTTACTATTTCTTTTCTTTCACCTTCTTAAAAAATAATTTCAAACAAAAAGGGAGTTCTGCAGTTGGGAGCAGAATGCAATCTGTATATATTTCTTTTGTGTCAGGCAAATACATACTCTGATTTATTGGGCCTTAATCTGGGATATTTTAGATTGCAGGACATAACTTGCACTAGATGCAGAAAACATTTATTTATTATTACTTTTAGCTGGAGAAAGAGAGATCTTGAATCCACTCAGTAAAGAAAAGTAAATTAAGTTTGTTTGATGAGGGGCATAGGGAGAGAGAGAAGAGAAAAGAGTTTCATGAGGCAAAAATTCCCAATATTCTGCAGCATATTTGGTTAGGATAAGATAAAATTCAGAAAATAATAAAAATTGGAACAAAACTTCCCATTCTATAAATAAAGTGGAGACAAATGATTCATAAAACAGCATATTGATATAGTATATTTTACCTTGAATTGTCCCTTGTATGGTACAAACTATTATGTGATAGCATAGTAATCATGTTATGTGAGAGCAAAATGTAGAAACAAGATAACCATATCTCTAAATTTTTATTATATAAGCTTGTATAAATAACTTTTTTGATCTATCCAATGCTCAAATTTTATGTGATGTTACATGAAGCATAAAAAATATAGATAATTATGATGTGGCAAATAAAAGTTATACCTAATTTAACTCATTATAAATATTTATTTTAACTAAGATTGAACATTAATATTCTTTAGACCTGTATAACATATATTTAATCTATTGGGACAGCAGGTTCTGAGGTAAAGGAATTCCTCATGGTAACAGTCAGTTTGGTGACTTGGTGAACTTCTCCTCTCTGAAAAGAACAGGGATGGTTGATAACTTACTGGGGTAATTGTCAGGAAGATTTGTGACAAATCTAAGATTTTATAATTCACAGCAAGTAGATGTGAATGTATAAAAAGAATTTAGCTTGGATTGAAAATACTGTGCAATGGAAGTGAATAATTTGAAGCAAAGGATAATGAAGAAAATCTTTGAGGAATACTCCATTCTCAGTTGTCTGCAGATGTAGCATATTGCACAGTATGCTACCTATCCCACACGAGCCAAAAGCTTCTACCCTAGCTCCCCACTGTTGTATCTGGGAAATACCAGCTACATTTAACTACCTAATTTAAACTTCACTTGAAAGGGACATCTTCTGTATGAAATTATAATAATCTTATGAATGTCAAATATTTGGAACTATCTATTATTTCCGAATATCAGCCCCCTCGTGTCTTTCAGTGGGTAATTAAGGTTTGACTACAGGTTTATGTCTTTTTCTGTAAAAGGTATTGCTTTCTGACAGCTCCTTAAATTATCATGTGGAATGCAACTGTTGAATGCATAACTGAAACAGAGATATAGGATGTAAAAATCACACAGTATAATTTTCTAAAATGCAAATCACTTATATTCTACAGCTATTATGGAATAAAAATCCTAGTAAGAAAGTTGCACAGGAAGTTTCAGAAAGAAGATGGAAAAAACAGATTTGCTCCCTTTCTGTCTGTCTCTGTTAGTGATTTTCCAGACACAGTACAGAGGTTCTGGTTTGAAACAGTTTTAGGCAGGGCTTCAGAGAGGTTTTATTCCATAAAAGCACATTATTTCCATTAAAGTCCACAATAAGAGCTGAAGGATATGCCATTCTTTCAAGAGAAGCAACACTCGTAAATCTTAGTAACATAAGCAATTCTAAAATCAAATCAAATTGGAGTGCAGAACCATTTGGGAGCTGCTTTTCACATTTCTTTTTTTTTTTTTTTTTTTTAAGGAGGCAAAGATTTTCAAAGAAATAGGACTGCATTTTCAGCCTACATACTATCTCACATCAGTAATATCTGTTGTTTTTAACCTTTACCTTGTCTAAGTGATGTGTGAACATAAAGTCACCTGAGTGACCCATTAACGCACCACAAATTTTGTGATAACATAAGCAGACTAATGTTCTTGTGAACCAGTAATGAACATTGCTTCATCAGACTTCTTGATCTCCGTAATTTTTCAAGGTCAGAAACTGAAATGTGATTTATAGTTCTATAAATTTCATTGCTTCAGAGTTTTGGTTTTCTCTAATCTCAGCTGTGAAAGGAGAGCTCAGAAGTTCCTTTGCAGATTTTCTTTTAACCAAAGAAATGAATGCATAAATAAACCCCAGCTAAAACTTTCATGTGTTTAATGTCCTAGAAGAACAAAATGATTGGCTTGGAATTAAAGGGAAATGTAATGATTTTTTATATGTTTTGCAAGATGAATAATGAAAAGATCGTGTAAAATAGTGTATGGTGTGACGAAAAAAAATCCCCAAAGTAGTATTTCCAATGTCAACATTTTCCCATGGGCTCTGTATTAAGCCCAGAGAAATCCTTTGTATATGCTTTGTAATTTTTAACTGAAAAGAAAAAGTGAAAGAGAAATATGTTACTTGGGCCATTAACTTGGCATATCTATTGATCTCTTATAAGTAACCTGGAGCCTAGGGATTGCTGTAGTCAATATATATAGAAAGAAAGACTCAACTGGTGGGATTTCTTTATTAAGCACTTACCCTCTACATTCTGCAGAGTAAATGCCAATGCTGCATGAAATTAACAGAATTCCACAGCTAGAAATGAACAGAATGATTTGATACCTGTGCTTGGTATTTCTGGAAGGGAAAGATTTTATGAGTTTTGCAAGACAGACCAAAATTTAAAACTTAAAGAAGGAATTTGAGTTACTTTGGTTGAAACATTACTGTCTGCAAGTGTGGCAGTATGCTTGGTTTTTTCACAGCCTGTGGCAATGGGACGGTTTTTAATTGTAGGTAGCTAATCCCTTCAGTGGAAGTGGGAATTGTTTTGTTATCAGTTAGCCATTTGGCAAATATTCTGAAATTAGCAGGGCCTTGAACATTAAAAAGACATTATCATATCTTAAAGCAAATAATGAATGTGAGTTTGGCTACCTAAAAATTTATTTAAATAAACAAATTCTAGGTGTTTTTTTTTTTTTTTTTTTTGGTATGATAGGACAAATACAGTTTCTCTAACATTCTTAATGTGATACTCAACAAAAAATTCCAAAAATTAACTCTGAAGTAGATTTTAGGAAGCAAATAACTGCAAATATTTGAAATTAAATTTGTTTTCTTATAAGGACTGTGTAACAAGTAAATATACATAAAAGATGCTCTAATAGAGTTTTAAGATTTAAAGCAACTTTTAGTGAGACCCAAAGTTTGAGGGATATAGCACATTTCTAAAATTTTAAGTCAAGGGTAACAGAGTCTAGATATCGGAAACTCAGATATTCTTGCTTTGACTTACCATCTATTAACTATTACTAAATAATTCTGTTTTTCCAGCCCTTACCTGTTAAAAAATTATAATGAGTGAATGATATTAAATGACCTGAAGTTTTCCTTCTATCACTAAAATGTTTTAATTATGTTGATTAAAATAAAACATGATTTAACATACAATATTTACTTTTCTATATAATCCTTAAAATTTGGGCAATTTATAAAGCAAAGTTAAATACATGAAAACTTCCATAGTGTAAACCATAAAGTTTCTGAGACAAATCCCAATCAATTTAGAACTTTATTTGGTCAAGACTGAGGATGCGTGGGAGACAGATCTGTACCTTTCTCCAATGATGATTTTCAGGGCTTCAATATTTAAAAAGGAAAAGCAGGCTGGAGGGGAAATAGGGAGGGTCTGGTCACATTACTGAATCCACTTATTGCAAGATAAAAGAAGTAGTAAGGAAATAGTCAATTATGTATTTGTCTCAAGCTCTGTAAATAGGCATTTTACCCAAGATAAGGTGAACATAAAGTGGAGATATTTGACCTTTAATTTGTAGCTATCTGCTTAGGAACAAAAGCAAAGTCAGTTGCTTGCATGACTCAGCTTTCAGCTTAATTTTTCCCTTTTGGCATAATGAATTGGGGTCCCAGTTTTTATTTTCCTTTCGCAATAGAGATTACAGAAATACCTCAATTTTGCTTTAGATTATCATTAATCCAATTATTCATTTATTGTGTCAGACATTCGGTATTATAGGCAGGATCTTGTAGTTCAGTCAGAAGATAGTCTACAAATACATAATTATATGCAATGTAGTAGGTGATGCATTAAAGACAATTTAGTATGATGAGTAAGAGCACAGACTCTGGAGTCATTCTATCCCTATGTCTGCCAGCTACCTGCTGTGTGAACCTGGTCAAGTTGCTATACTTCTCCAAACCTCAGTTTCCCAAAATGGGGATAATAATGATGATTAAATGAGACAATTCTTTGTCTCATTCTTAAGAAATATTTAATACATGTTAAGCGTTGAGCTCAGTTATGCTCTTGGATTTGCTATAGGAGCACAAAAGGGAAAAGCCAATTGCTATCTGCTTAATTCCAGGAAGAGGAGGTGCAAGGAAGTGTGATATTTGAGCTGGCTTTGAAAGAAGAGAGGAAGTTAATTGTGTAGATTAGAGTCAAAGGAAGTACAACCAAGATAAAATACACACACATTTACTGAATTAAGAAGAACACATTCTAAGTTAAGGGAATGTAAATGGTTTATTGGCTGGAGAAGTACGTATGTATGTACTGGTATAAAAAGAGAGGGGTTGGAAATTGACTGAGGCTACCGCTTTACCATAAATGTGAAATGCTATGAAATACCTTGTGTACCAAGAATTTGGAGTTTAATCCTTCTGGAAACATCAGTGAAGCACCCAAGGTTTCCACATAGTAGTAGGATGACAGTATCAAAAGACTTACTGATGTAGGAAGGTCATGTTCAAGACAGTATGGAAAACCGATGAATGGAATTGAGATTGGCAACAGTGAGATGCCAGTTAGACTATTCCAGGCAAAAACTGATGGAGGCCAAACCCAAGGTTGAAATAGTAGAAATGGAAGGAAGAGCGATTTAAGAGAGAGTTCTGAGGTAAAAAGATGCTTGTATTAGTGTTCTCCAGAGAAACAGAAGCAATTGTATGTGTGTGGGAGGCAGGGAGAGAAAGAGACAGAGGGTGGAATTTATTTTAAGGAACTGGCTCACATGATTATGGAAACTGTCAAATCCAAAATCAGCAGGGTGAAATAGCGGGCTAGCAACTCAAGAAAGAGCCAGAGCTGCGGTTCAAGTCTGAAAGCTCTCTGCCAGCAGAATTTCCTCTTGTCCAGGGTAGGTTGGACTTTTGTTCTATTCAGACCTTCAACTGATCATATGAGGCTCACCTACATTATGGAGGGCAGTGTTCTTTACTCAACGTCTACTGACTTAAATGATAATCTCCTCCATAAACACCCTCACAGCAACACCCAGAATAATGTTTGACCACATATCTGGGCACTGTATCCCAGCCAAGTTGGCACATAAAATTAACTATCATGGGCATGTATTGATGATTAATTGGAGAAAACAAAAATGAGGAGAAGAAGAAGCTGAAAATGAATAAGGTGTCCCTCTTGGTACAGGAAGAAGTATTATCTGAAGTAAGAGAAAAGGAAGAGACAGACTGTGGATGGAAGAGTTAGAGCTGAATAATTTTGATTGATTATATTGAATTTGAAATGACCGTGGATAATCCGAGTGAAATGTTTCTTAGAAAATTTGAGGTATTGGTCTGAAGCTTAGATAAGAAGACAGGGTTAAGAATAAAGACTCAGACTAATACCCAGCATCTATATGAAACTTAAACAAATTTACAAGAAACAAACAAACCCATTAAAAAGTGGACAAATACATGAACAGACGTTTTTCAAAAGAAGACATACAAGCAGCCAACAATGCTACAAAAAAAAGCTCAACATCACTGATCATTTGAGAAATGCAAATTAAAACCATAATAAGACACCATCTCACACCAGTCAGAATTGCTATTATTAAAAGTCAAAAAATAACTGGTGCTGGCAAGGTTGTGGGGATAAAAAGGAATGCTTATACACTGTTGGTGGGAGTGTAAATTAATTCCACCATTGTGGAAAACAGTATGGTGATTTAATGAGCTAAAAACAGAACTACCATTTGATTTATTAGTGGATATATATGCAAAGGAATATAAATCACTGTATCATAAAGACACAGGCACACACATATTCCTTGTAGTACTATTCACAATAGCAAAGACATGAAATCAGCCTAAATGCTCATCAATGGTAGACTGGATAAGGAACATGTGGTACATATACACCATAGAATACTATTCAGCCATAAAAAAGAATGAGATCACGTACTTTGCAGGAACATGGATGAAGATGGAAATACTATTCAGCTATAAAAAATAATGAGATCATGTACTTTGCAGGAACATGGGTGAAGATGGAAGCTATTAACCTTAGCAAAATAATGCAGGAGCAAAAAACCAAATACTGCATGTTCTCACTTATAAATAGGAACTAAATTATGGGAACACATAGACATATAAAGGGAAACAACACACCCTGGGGCTTAGTGGAGGGTGAAGGCTGGGAGAAGAAAGAGGATTAGGAAAAATAGCTAATGGGTACTAGGTTTAATAGTTGTGTGATGAAATAATCTGTGCAGCAAACCCCCATGACCCAAATTTACCTATGTAACAAACCTGCACATGTACCCCGAGCTTAAAATGAAAGTTAATAAAAAGAGAGTAAAGACTCAGAAACCAATGGTCTATTCAGCTGAGAACATAGATAAAATTTATGAAAGTAGTGATTCTCAAACCTAAAGCTCATAAGAATCATCTGTGAAGTATTTTAGAGATACAGATTCTGATCCCCACCCTTGGAAACATTAAGTCAGAATTTTCAGAGCTGTAGCTCAGGCATTCAATTTAGCAAGTCCCATAAATGCAGCCAAGTTTGAGAGACTCTAGCTTAAAGTTTGAAGACTGCTAGCTTAAAGAACAGATCATGAAGCAAAATAAGAGACCAAGGAAAAAGGATAAAATGTAGAGAGTAGCATATTTTAAAGAGAATAGATTAGGAGAACCCATAAAAGTAATCAGCAGGAAATCAAGGAGGAAGAACGTTATCTGGAAACCAAATTAAGGAGAGCTGGGCTAATAGTATCGAATGCGGAAATTATGTCAGGAAAGATAAGGAATGTGAAAGACATTCAACTTAGTTTTCTGCAATTAAAGCTCATTTTGATCTATTACTAGCAAAAGGAGTATTTGGGTCTTAGGAGTAGTAAACTCCGTTTTCTATTTCCCAGTCCCACTTTCACGTTCCCCAGAACCAAAGGCAGCTTTTTTACCAGATGGCAGCTGGCCAGGACTTTTTTTTTGTTCCACTGAACTAGGAAGTAAGACAGGCACAAAACAAGATATAAAATCAAAGAAACAGACGAAGTAAACCATGTCATAGACGTCAGCCTGATCATTATGTTTAGAAACCAGCAGGATGACACGAAAAAGTCACTGTATGTATCTTCCAGCTGGAAAATGTTTCTAACTAAAGAAAGGAGGCCAGAGAATTTTCAAAAGAGTTGTTGAGACTATAAGCAGTAAAGGGAATGTCACAAGTCCTACCTCAATGTCACTACAACAAATATCAGCCTTATGTCAAAAGCATCCTGCATTCACTTTGCCTTACATTAAGACTTTGCCTCAGAGCCAAGTCCTAAAGGGAAGATGCTATGGAACCACAATTACGATATAATCAAAACTTGGCTCTGAAAGCTTAAGTCCATGCAATTAAACTTCCCAAAGCCAACCAGGCCATTGTCTCCTCTGCAGGAGAACAACCATTCATAACATTTTGCCCTCACTCTGGTAGGCCAGTAGTGTCTGCATTGCTTCAGTCAGGAAATTAATAGAAACTCACTGGAATTGAACACATAATTGCACTCTGATCCACCAGGTCCTACCCACTGAAGTAACCAGTACATTTGAAACATTATTGGGACATTCAGAAAGTCATCCCATACAGAAAGCTGGGATACCTGTACTTTACTAAATCTTTAATTTGCTAATTTAGAGGCATATATATATAAAATATATAATATATACTATATATTATACTATATATCATATATACTATATATTATATACTATATATCATACTATATAGTATATATTATATATACTATATATCATACTATATACTATATATACTATATATCATACTATATACTATATATACTATATAATACCATATATTATATATACCATATATACTATATATTATAGTATAGAGTATATATGCTATATATACTACATATTATACTATATATTTATAATATATAGTATATTGAATGTATATATTGTATATATTATATACTATATATTATACTATATTATATATTATATGCACTATATAATACTATATATTATATAACATATAGCATATATAGTATATCAAATGTATATATTATATAGTAATCTACTATATACTATATATCTACTATATACTATATATCTATGATATATAATATATACATTTGATATACTATATATGCTATATATAATATATAATATATAGTTATACGTGTATATATAATATATAATATAGTTATATGTGTACATATAATATACAATATATGTATATATTATATAGCATATATACTATGTAATATATAATAGCTTATATAATACATATATTATATATGCATATATTATATATGTATATATTATATGTATATAGAATACATATATTATATATAGTATATATTATATGTATATAGAATACATATATTATATATAGTATATATTATATATACAGTTGAGAAGTCTCTTGCTTGAAAAAATGAGTGATCCTGTCTTCCACCTTTTGTGATATATATATTTTTTAACTGAGAGGAGTTTCGCTCTTGTCACCCAGGCTGGAATGCAATGGCGCAATCTCAGCTCACTGCAACCTCTGCCTCCCAGGTTCAAGCAATTCTCCTGTTTCAGCCTCCCAAGCAGATGGAATTACAGGGGTGATCCACCACACCCAGCTAATTTTTGTATTTTTAGTAGAGATGGGCTTTCACCATGTTGGTCAGGATGGTCTTGAACCCCTGACCTCAGGTGATCCACCCTCCTCGGCCTCCCAAAGTGCTGGGATTACAGGTGTGAGCCACCACACCTGGCCTGTGATAATTAATTATATTGGAAACGTTTCCTGCTTTGGAAGACTATCTGAAACAAAATTTCACCAACAGTAATATATTGAGAAAACGTGGCTGGTTTTAATTCAGAAGACTCTCATTACTGCCGATATCTTTATTATACCGGTCAAATTAAACGGTTCTGGAAAGCATCATCAATCCACTCTTTCAATATTTCTCTAAGTCAGTCAAATGTCTATTTCCCTCTAATTCAGTTCTTCTCCTGTGTAGTAGAGGCATAATGCTGAAGCTAATGCTTTCTGTATACCAGAGTTTAATCAAATAAGCAACACTCAGGTACTGATTTGAAAATCGGGATCTTGCCTGATAAAATGAGCTCCTCCTCACAATTCAAGATTGCACCATTCACTTTCTATGTTTTCCTAAATTACTAAGAGTAAGACCCATACACATGCGGTAAATTCCTACACAAATGGTCTGTTTATTATCCATTAATGACTGCCTTAAATTTCAATCCACCAGGATGTCACTGCAGATTAAAATTGACAGCCAAAGGGGGCTTTGGTGTTCAATTCAAATTTTTGAATTCATAGAGTTGAATGAGAGAATTGAAATAGAGAAGTAACTTTTCCACTCCCACATCCAATAAGGGATAGAGCCAGGACTTGAATTCAGATATTCTTGAGTACACATAAGCTTTCTTTTTCCTACTATGTCAAGGTACTTCTATAATTCTCTAAGCAGTTTATGACTTCATGCTTCTTCCCTGTCTGACAAGTTCACACTGCCCCAACTAGCATACATTTTTTCTTTTTGTGCAGTTCCTTAGCATCTGCCTTTTCATTTTGCCCCTCCAGAAACTCCATTCTTGATCTCTTCAATGTGATTTATTTCTCAGTATGTCTGAACACATTTACATTTCTATCCTGAACTTCAACCCTGTCATCAAAAATAACATTTTGCCTAGTTCTTTTCTCAGAGGCAGATCAGTTTTGCAGGGATCTGAGGTAATCCGCACTTAAAGTTTTACTCTGGGGTGACCCTAGTCTCTGCAAAAACATATTTTCTACCTTGGTCTTTGGGTTATGAAATTCTTAGTGGTATGATGGAAAGATTCAGGAGAGCTGAGAAGTTATCATGGATTTAATATATTTTTGTATGCCCAAAAATGCAGAGCCATGTTATATTTAGACTATTGCCATATAAAACAGTTGTTTATTGCTTCATATAATGTATATGTTATATGCCAACTCTGATTTGAATGGAAGTGTATTTGTTCCGTGATAGATGTTCTCCTAATTCTAGAACTCTAAAAAAGAGAATATGACATGAGCAGTAACTCACCTCATAACTTCCAGAAACTTGTTCATGTATATTACGGGGTTCCATTGAGCTGCAAGTAACAGTAGAAACAGACATACATATATTGGTTCACCTAGATATAAAAAGTAAGCAAACAGTAATATACATTTATACTATTTAATTATAAAAGGTTTTTTGTTAATTTTACATTAACTATCCAGAAATGTCCAAAATATTGTTACTGAAATCTCAATTTTAATTACTAAATAGTTAAAAAATATAAGATTTATGTATTTGCACAATTTCATTCCTGTAATCTAGTCAGAAAAGGATAAGGGACCGATGGCTGAAAGCTTGGGAACCCTTGCATCATCCACAGCTGGCTTAAGACAAGAAATCCAACAAGGTAGCTTATAAAAATCAAGAGTGGAATTTTAAAACTAAAAACAAATAAGTTAAAAATATATTCCTTTATAAAAAAGATAGACTTGCACATTCAATAAAATTCACTTACAATACTTTTATCCAGTCACTTGAAATTCACTGTGGGAATGTTTCACATGTAAATCCTCACACTTTCTCTCACTAGATACCTCATAAAAGCAGCAAAACAGCAACAGCAAACAGAGGCCATGTTTACGTCCTGGAAAGTAGCCTTCTCCTTGGCCTTGATTAATGATGACAGTTCAAATCTCTCCCATCGCATTCTTAATGCTGAAGAGCTGCTTGTATGTTCCCTTAACCCAGCCACAGGGGATTTATGGGTGTGCACACATACCAGGTAAGAAAAACAGAAGGTTGGCAGACCCGAGTGAAGGCAGCAGATGCAGTTGTAGACACCATGGTTAGCATTAACAAGCACAGAAAAAATATTTCTATTTTCCTGTAAAGCTGAAGCACAGACTAAACAAGATAGACATACAGATAAAGAAGACCAACCACAATAGCACTGTACCAGGAAATATATTAGGTGCCCATCCAATTGTCTTACGTGGTCAAATACAAAAGTAATCCGCGTACAGGGTCAATGGTAGCCTTCATTCCTGACTTTTTCTGGTGAGATTTTCATTGAAACCTGAGTACTCTTCCCACATTAAAATGTCTGCTTTTGAAACTAAGTTACTACTTATATGAAAACATCAAAGAAGCATTAGCATGAAAGAGGGAAAGATCATTATGTCATCCAGCTCACTTCCTTGCCAAGTAATGAATATCACCCTCATTCCTCTTCCCAAAGTATTGGTCAAATCCTGTTTTTAAAGCCTCAGAGATGGGCATCCATCCTCTCCCTCAGAGGATATTTATTCCACATTTTAATAGTTTTCACAATTAGGAAACTTCTCCTGAAAGTCTGTCCAATTTTTCTTTGCTTAATTTCTTTCCATGGCCATTTAGTAATGGCTAAGAGTTCTGAAAATCTTTCAAAGGCAGTTGATCTGGAAAAGGGTGACTGAAAGTTTGCATGATGAGACTGGGAGAAGCAAGCCGATCAGGAGCATCTGAAACCACTTGGATTTCCACTGTGACTTCTGTGTTTACCTTATCACATTATCATATCTATATATAAAACCATGAACTTGAGTTTGTGGAAATTATCAGAAATCTTCCACAGAACACTGTTTTTTGGTTTGAAAAAAAATTAACACAGGTCATAGAATAATACTAGGGAAAAAATCAGTTATTTGTAGCCAACTTAACCAAGTGTGTGGTCCCGTATTTTTTCCACTATAGTGGGTGAAGGTTGGTGAGGGCATTAAAGGAATGAGTAAACCAGAGAAATCATTTACTCCTCAAAACAGTCTTAAATACCCAATTCAAGGAAATCAAAATTTGGTCATCTAATGAGAAAAAAATGGACACATTTTGAAGAAGTCATAACTTAATGTTCTACATTCTTGGATTTTATCTCTCTAAGCCCTTTATTTCTCCTACCTTCTAACCAACTAAAGACAAAAATAACAATAAAAACTCAAAGCATAAAAATGCCTTAATTGAAACAACAAGCATTTCTAGTCATTTATAAAACTATAAATGCCTAGAATACAATTACAAATCAAATTTAATACTTTGTGTCATTTTATGTTCACCTTTTGAGGAATTAAAATACATCCAATAATAGAAAAGATAGCCAATATATTTGGCCATAGAGCATCTTTGGAGGGCATAGTGTTATTTTCTGTATTTATCTATTATATCCATGCGATTTGATATAACATGTGTTTCCACCAAACCCTTAATAAATTTATTAATTTAAATGGTCCCTTGAATGCAATTTAAGTACATAAAATTAGTTTTAAAGTAATTTTGAGCGCTTCTCATTATAAACCATTTAAAATGTAATAGAACTTTCATTAACTGCAATATCAGGATCCACAGTCTTGTTTTCCTAATGATGACGTTTATTCACGATGACTTCAGATACTAAAAATTCTTTTTTATTGTTTGCTGACCTTTGCATAACCTTTCTACAGCTTATTAATGAACATTTTCCAATCTTAGGGAGTTCCTAGGAACAGGGGGATTCATCCTGGTGCAACATTCCATGCTGTTGAGGATGCTAATATGCAAAAAGTGTCAGGGTCTGTTAAAGTTGCTGCTAACACAGTTGGCAAGTCATTGTGCAGCCTAGAAAGGGGCACTTTGCTGTGGCACAAATGAGGAATATTGCAAATAAGTACCTCATCTGAGCAGACCAAATAGAGAAAAATGCCTGCTCTTCTGGGCTGAGGCAGAGTCCAGATAGGACACAGAGCACGGTGAACACAGTGCTCCCTGGGTTTTAGCTCATTGTACCCACTTGGCCAGGTGCCTCTGTTCAGGACATAGGGTACACAGCCCATGCAGTGGCTCCAGATTCCACATATCACCTGAATTACAAATCAATCTAATGATAGGCAATTTCGGAATGCTCAAAAAAGACTTCCAAATCCTGCATTGCCTAGATTCTGTTTTGTAAAATGGGATCTAGTTCCATTGTAACTTGAAAACTGTGATTTTTAAACTGAAATAATCAGACACCGTATCTTCTCTGAAGGCTTTTGTCAGCATAAAATAGTGGAACAATTAAATGCTTGGAAGTTAGGTAAATTTGTGAACCAAACTTGAACATGTGTGGTGAGATATTGGTCAAGTTACTTAAAACTCTCTTAACCTTTCCTGATACATAAAATTGAGATAATAATGGCTGATGGGAGGACTAAATGCAATAAAATATGAAATGCTTGTTAAATAGTCCATGGAACATAGTTATATACAATATCTGGCTTCAATCCTACATGGCAAAAAGATAGATATATAATCATCTGGCACATAAAGTTGACTGTTCCTTTCATTAAAGCCTGATTTTGAATATGAGTCATTGTGCAGTTGCTATGGAAATCAGTGAATAGTAAAGGTAATTACTTTAACAAATTCTTTCATAGCACATTCACCGCAAAATACTTCTGTCTCTAAATAGTCTGAGGTATTTGGTTTCTCTTGGAACGTTCTCTTAAATGTTCCAAGTATTTAAATTCCTTCTCTCTTGCCCCCAACCCTCACACTGGACATGGTATTTATTAACAAAAACAATAAATTAGATATTCTCAGAGATTCACAGGTAAGACTAAATGAACCCTATCTTTTTATATGTATGTTTAACTCTGAACAAACTATCTAATACTTTGACTCTGCTTCTTATATATTCTGCAGCACAGTTTAATACGTCTTCTCAGTCAATTCACAGATATTGCTGAGCGGATGGGGTTAAGGCAGGTGCACATAGTAGATATTTATTGTCTGCAGGAAATTAGCCTAGCCAAATGCATAGTACTAAATAGCTATTTCGTGTCTTCTTTTTATAATTTGGTTTTATTGTTACTTTTCTAATAAAATACTTGTTCTTTCAAATTGAGTTTATATTATAAACATATAAAGGTTGAAGAGTGTTTTATGGGCTTCATGACAAATAAGCTGTATTAATTTTATACAATATCTTTAAAAGTCATATCTGTTTAAATGTTTCATGTTTTTTTTTTTTTTTTTTTTTTTTTTTTTTTTTTTTTTTTTTTCCTACTAAATAGAAAGGTTAATTGGTTAAAAAAGTTCTGATAGAGGAGGACCCTACTGAGAGGTTGGCCTTAGAGGTAAAATAATAATAGCAGTAGTCTGAGAAAGCTATAAAGAAAGTGAGGTATTTTCTTACCTATACTTCTTGGTCCACAACAATCAGTCCTGCCATGTACATGTAGAAACCAATATGTTGTGAGAATTATCAATGATCATGCGAAAAGTAAGCATTCATGATGATTCACATTTTTTTAAAGCATGTTCTAACATTTTACTTTACAAATATAAAGAAGGAAGAGCTGGATGTTTCTGTTATTCTCTAAGATATTTTTTAATTGTGCCAATATAATTAGAATATGGAGTTTTAATACATAATTACAATACATATTTAATACTTCTGTCAAAGATTCATTATCCTCAGGATCCTTAAAGGAATTTTATAGTCACACGTTAAAAAAAAAAGAATTACAAAACAAATTGTGTTCATTCACTCAAAAAATATTTATAGAGCCCTTATAATGCATTGTGACATTTGCCTGAGGACATATGTTAAGTAAAGTCATCATGCTGACTTCTGCCTTCCTGGGGCTTTCAATCAGGGAAGCGTCTCATTAATTACAGGATCACATAAAAACGTACAATTGCAATTCTGTGAAATACTCTGAGTGTGTGGCATGCAGTTCAAAGTCCCTGGGGAAGGGAGAAATATAAGGAACTAAAGTAAACCAGTGAGGCTGAATCCCAGAAGGCAGAGTTCTGGAGAACAGGTTACAGCTTTACATAAATATCCTGTAAGAGATAAAAAGCCACTGGAATTATTAAGCAGCAGAAACACTGGATTTTTCTTTTGAAAAAGTAATTCTGGCTGCAGAATGGAGAATGCCTTGGAGAGAGAAAGACTGAAGGCTAATGCAGTAGTTCAGATAAGAGACAACCAGATTTTAATCTACACATCTCCATCAGAACTCTTTTTGCACATACCTCCATGGCCTTGCTGCCCTAGGCAACAGTCAGCAGGCTGCTAAACATGTGAGTGAGCCACAAGAACAACTTGGCCCAACCCCACATAAATTGTTGACCTATAAACATAAGCTAAATAAATACATTTGTTTAGCAATAAAAGAATAAAAAGAAGTAACTCCTCTTTTTAAGGTCACTGATGACCACCACATTGATTAATCACATGGTCAAGCATTCGTCATATTACCCAACTGCTCAGGGGCATTTGATGCAATTGATGATCACTCCTTCCTTCTTCTTCTTTTTTTTTTTTTGAGAGAGAATCTCACTCTTTCACCTGGGCCAGAGTGAAGTGGCCATAATCTTGGCTCACTGCAACCTCTGCCTTCTGGGTTCCAGTGATTCTCCTGCCTCAGCCCCCACAAGTAGCTGGGATTACAAGCACCCGCCATGACTCCTAGCTAACTTTTTGTATTTTTAGTAGAGATAGGGTTTCACCATGTTGGCCAGACTGATCTCAAACTCCTGACCTCGTGATCCGCCTGCCTGGGCCTCTCAAAGTGTTGGGATTACAGGCGTGAGCCACCGTGCACAGCCCACTCCTTCCTTGTTGACATTACACCCCCGTCCTGCTCTGATCTTCATTGTTGTTCCTCTCAGTCTTCTTGGCTGCTGCTTGTTGTCCATGGTAAACCGCAGTACTTTAGGACTTTTTTTTTCTCACATATTTATCTTCTCTCTTTATACTTTTCTTGGTGATCACATCCAATCCCATGATTTTTAATACATCAACACACTGAAAACTTAAATTTTAACTTCATTTCTAATGTTGTCTAAACTAAATTTGTATCATATGCCAGCTAGGCCAAAATATATCTTGAATCTGATCTCCACTGCTGACACTTTATTTCAATCATTCAATTCAGATAACTTCCTACATTGTCTTCCTTTTCACCCTTGCTTATATTCTAATTTCAATACAGCATCCAGAGTGAGTCTTTTCAAATGTAAATCATCAGGCAGGGTCTTCCCCACCCTCCCCACCCACTGACCCTCTGGCGGAAACCCACCGCGCAGCCTTCTCTCCTGCATCCGTTGTGCTGATTGGTTGCAGCGCCGCATCTCTCTGCGGTGGAGCCCCAAGAGAAAAGTAAAAGACCCTTGGCCACAACCACTGCTAACGTCCCTTCCTCTGCTGTCTCCAAGTTGGGGAGGGAACATAAACCCTGAGATTGTCCCAGAGTTGTGGTGGGCAACCTGGGAGTGCCAAGCCATGAACGCAGCCAGCTCTCAAGTGGGGAAGGAACTCACATTTTCAGATCATTGATAGGGAGCATGGCTGCAACCGTGGGGAAAAGTAAGACAGCCACAAGACTGAGCAAGAGCCTGCTGACTGACCATTATGCCTAAGCACCACCTAATGAATCACGCTCCAAAGCTTCAACACCAAAAGTACTTCGTTAGCATACCAGCCTGTGTACCAAAGACAAAATGTCAGCTACAAATGAAGACCCTGCACAAAGCTTTGGCCCTCTGGAAACATTAACAAAATATAAATCAAATCATATTACTCTTTTGCTCAAAACTTGCTAAAGTCTTTTAGTCTTCTGTTTTTGTTGTTGTTGTTGTTGTTGTTTTCTTTTCTTTTCTTTTTCCTTTTGAGACAGAGTTTCCCTCTTGTTACCCAGGCTGGAGTGCAGTGGCTGAGATCTTCACTCACTGCAACCTCTGCCTCCCAGGTTCAAGTGATTCTCTTGCCTCAGTCTCCCAAGTACCTGGGGTTACAGGCATGTGCCACCACTCCTGGCTAATTTTTGTATTTTTAGTAGAGACGGGATTTCGCTATGTTGGTCAGGCTGGTATCGAACTCCTGACCTCAGGTGATCCACCCTCCTCGGCCTCCCAAACTGCTGGGATTACAGGCATGAGCCACAAAGTCTTAAAAGCTGTGTAATCTAATATCCCTGTATCTTTTGTATCTCTTCCTTGCTAACTCTACTCCTTTCTAGTTCTGAAAAAGCTAAGCAAGCCCAGGGGATTTTGCATTTGCTGTTCCCTTTACCTAAAATGTCCCTTCCCTCCAATGTCACAAAGCCATTTCCTCCAATTCTCTCATGTCTTTCCTCAAATATATTTACATGTAAACTTTATCGACCACTCTTGATAAAATCATACCCCACACAAATCACTTCCTAATGCTCTTACTTGTTTTTTTTTTCATGAAATTTATACCACTATTTATCTCACATGGAATTTATACCTCACTTTATTTATGTATTTATTTGTTTATTTTATGCCCCCTTCCTTAAAGATTGTGAGCTCTATAAGATCAAGGAGTTCATTTTAGTTGTTACTGTATGAGACAGTTTATATTGCAGGCATCTAATATAATATCTGTTGAATAAATAAATGAATAAATATATAAAATCAGGTTAAACATAAATTGCTGAGGATTTTTACACTTGCATAAAGTGTACACTCAAAAGATTACAGTTATAAATAATTATCGATACATATTATTATATTTAACTGTCAAAAGTCCCCAGGAGGTAAAAAATATTAGTCTATTTTGCAGATAAGAAAATTGAGGCTCAAGAATAATTGGAAATGTGTCCGCGATTCCACAGAATGCATGTGTTTGAGTATAAGACCTATGTCTTACAGTTCCTTTTCACACTATCTCCCATAAACAACCTGAATATTGCAAGCAGTTTGACTGGCTTTGTGTATTCAGGTACTTACATTTAAAAATCCTGGCACAAAAGTAAGGTAATCGCTTGTGGAATATGAGAGGGATAGAGTCAGAAAAATTTCCCGTAAAATTCTGGCTCAAGCAATAACCCAGTTTGTGACCTTGAACGCACTTTTCACTTCTCAACTTCAATATTTGCCTCTATAAAATGATAATCTTAAAATGTGCATATTACACAGTGGGATATGAATGATTAATGGTTACTGTCTGCAAAGAATTATCTAAGTGCTAAATAATATTATGGTTACTAACAGGTTTGGAATTCTGGTTCAGAACTTTTGGCTGCTTATTCAAACCTTATCTAAACTATCTTAAAATCTTGAGTCTTTAAGACTGGCCTTACTAAAGCTTTTTCCTTGCTTATAGTCTAAAGTGATTTCTTAAGAAAAGAATTTATCTTATGAATCTTGTGAAATTTTCAAATTTCTGCTTTTAAAGTCATCCTTCAAAAGGAAGATAAGAGGCATTTATCAGGAAAGCAAAACAACCTACTGAATAAGGGATTGCTTTTGACCTTGACATTGATGTCAGCATCCTGTAGTAGATGCTGCTAATTTTTTGAATCAGTGGTTGAGTCAAATTTCACAGTGTCAGTAAAATTTCTGAACACTTTCTGCTTAAAGGGATACAAAATCCACGTACAACCAACAGGAGAAGAACCACCGGGAATTGGGAAATTTTTAAAAGCATTCAATGTAGTCATTCAGTAACTTTCCTTTATATGGATTTTAGATAATTCATGGTGGTGTCAGTCTAAGCACTATTTTTCTCAATGCAGAAATTATTTTGACAATCGTATCATATCATATATATCACATATCATTTACTTAGATATTTACTGATTGCTTAATGGATGGCAAGGACTTGTTAGACATTGGACACATAGAAATAAAGACATACCAAACATTACATTAAAATGTCAATGGAAGTAAACATAGGAACTGGAATGAAATTACCCAATTTAAACTAAGAATATAACTCCTTTGGCTTTTGAGAAGCACAACAGACTTAAGCAACAGAGTCAAGCCAAATTGCCTGGTTCAAGTTCCAGCACTGCCACATATTAGCTGGGTGTCGTTGGACAAGTTATTTAATTTCTCTGTGCCTCATTTCTCTATTACAAAACAGAGATTTTAATAGAATTTACCTCATAAGGCTGTTGTGAAGATCAAATTAATTAATATGTATAAAACACTTGGAAAATCTTAGTAGAAAAAAAGATTTTATATAGCTAATGGTTTTTATTATTATTTCAAATATAATGGTCTTTCCATGGTAGCAACATAAAATCCAACATCTTAGTAAAAAAAGGTTGGAATAACTATATAATATCTCTAAGTAACTGATAGTGTTAATACATTATTAACATGATTGAATATTTATGAGTTTTATTCGGGACTTAACCACTTATTAGTTGTGTGAACTTGGACAAGTTACTCAACCTCTCCATAATTCCATTTTCTCCACTGCAAACAGGGGGTAATATTTGTACTTAGCTCCCAAAGTTCTGATGAAGGAGGTTTAAATTAATTAATAAAGTAAAGCACTTTAACAGAACCTGGCACATCGAGCCACTGTGTTAGTTATTGTTATTATTACTAAGGTCAGAAAATATATTACAATCAAAAGGAAAGCGACCAGAGTTTGATAAGTAATTAATAATAATCATCAAATATCAAAGTTTGAAATGCTTAATCTGAGACAAACATAATTATTAGTAAAGAATGATCAATGAAAAATAAATATTTGTGACACCTATAGTCAATGGAGTAATAAAAAAAAACTTACCAGCTGACAGTTAATAGACAGTATGATCTTTTGGAGTATCTTTTTGTACAAGCTTCTCTGGTAGACATCAATCTTTTCACATTACCTAGCACCTACCAAGTAGCCTGAAGCACTTAACAAGCTGTTACATGGGGTGGTTTAAAGTAGTAACAAGAAAAGGAAAAAATAAAAAAATAAAAAGCCAGAAGGAAAAAGTGCATTCTGTTTTGCTGAGTTGCACAACCTGGCTGATGGCCTAGGAACTACACTGGAAGTCGCTGAGTCTGGTTTAAATGCTTAACTCTAAGTCCCAAGGAAGTTCGAGAATCCAATGTCTACCAATATTTTAACATAACTTACATAAATCTTCAGTAAACATCAAGTATGTTTGGGGGAGATAAGTCTGATTACTTACTGGCAATGTGTAATTACAAATTCTCCTTATATTTTCACAAATGGCGTTATTAGAATGATCACTTCCCACTTTGATGTGTGTAGTTATTATGACTCCACTTATAGCCCTATCCACTCACCTCTCCTGTTCTTTCTAAACTTACTATATCCTTGTTTATAGCCTCTCACTCTCCAACATATTACTGGCCTACTTTCAGCTCATTCCTAAGAGGAGATAGTATTTCCAGATCTGTGCACACTGAAGATATTCCAAAAAGATTTCACCCTTGTTAAGTCCAGAATGATAGGAAATTTCCTAACATTGCAGTAAATGCACAGGCTTTTATTTACTCATCATGCTTGTTGACAGCCATTTCATGCTGGAATGGACAGTCTAGGGGTGGCCCGGCTCAGAATCTAAACACAGAATAGCTTTTGTGGGGCAGCACGAATCTTGCCAAATTATGTGTGGTTTCCCCTTAAAAATTGTTTATTAAAAGTCTTACCAATAGCGAGGTGTAACCCAGAGACTTTGGCAATGAAATTCTACTCATACAAATCATAGAAATATGTGTCTTTAGGATTTTTAAAAACAAAAATCTCAAATCAGTTTATATTTTTGTCGCATTTACACTTGTTAAAAAATTTAAAAAGGTAAATCAGGGCCTCTTTTTTGTTGCACAGCCAGTAACGGTTACGGTCAAACGAGTTTTGATTTAGATAAAAGGCAAATTGCATCTCCATGTCTGGGATAAGCCTGTAAAATTCATGAGTGAAGCAGAAACTAATCCTTGATCTGCTTCTCCTCCTTTCTTGTACTGCTGGGGTGAGAACATAGCAGCAGTTACAGAATCTGCCTCTATGTTAAAGAAAGCTGTGAGAAGTTGACATAAAAACTGCTAAAAACCTCATATATATGTTTATAAAGGTATATAAAATTATAAACCTATATACGTACATATGTTTTTGGTTTTCTTTTTTTTTTTTTTTTTTTTTTTTTTTTTGAGACGGAGTCTCGGTCTGTCGCCCAGGCTGGTGTGCAGTGGCCGGATCTCAGCTCACTGCAAGCTCCGCCTCCCGGGTTCCCGCCATTCTCCTGCCTCAGCCTCCCGAGTAGCTGGGACTACAGGCGCCCGCCACCTCGCCCGGCTAGTTTTTTTGTATTTTTTAGTAGAGACGGGGTTTCACCGTGTTAGCCAGGATGGTCTCGATCTCCTGACTTTCTTGGTTCCTCAATTTCTACAAACTCTCAGTTTACTTTATTAAGAGTTATCAACAACAATAACAAAAAAATGGTAATCCTGTACTCCTAGCTAAGTGGGTTTTTCTACTCCCAATATTATTTTGTCAGTGATAACTCACATACTGCTGCTTGATAAAATAATCTATTCCAGACAGCCACTTGGTGACATGAAATCATTTAGAAAGAACCAAATAGATATGTGGAAAAATATTCAAGAAAATGTTTAAAAGAAAATAATTAATGTTTCTTAGTAATCGAAAACTTGACTTTGAAAAAAAAGATGAACACATTATTTTGAAAATGTAACTTTAAAGTGTCTAAATGCAAGCTATCATTATGGAAGATATCTAATTTAAAAGATTAATGTTTACAGTGATCCATGCAAAAGGTGCCTTGCTGAACAATTGCATATAAATTGAATTTCTGAAAGTTGAGTTAATGTATAATTTCTACTTACGGCAGAGATCTTAAAAGAAGGATCTTTATTTGTTGTTCTTGTTTTTGTTATTTTCTGTGATAATTTTCTATCAGAATATTTTTAAACTAGGCATTTCTATAATATAAAAATAATAAAAATTATGGGACAAATCCATGTTGTAATATCCATAACCTATCAATTAAGTGATTATAAAAAAGTGTATCTAAAATTGGAAATGGCTGGAAAAGTTTTCTTTGAACTTTTGATCTCATAGAATTTTCCGTCTTCATTCACAAAAGGCATTTTGAAGTTGATGTGGTTTTGCTACCTGTGAGCAGCTCCAAATTCCACATGACAGTGCCCAAACTGCTTTCTTGGAAGGGCCTTCAGAAATGGTTTCTGAATCAACAAACGTTGAATCTCCTGCGAATAATGGGCCAAACCATTATTCTCACCTGCCTGTAAATAGAAGTTAATGTATTTTCCATGAGGACCCAGTACAATGGCATTTAAAAAAAAAATAAGCCAGCATTATGGGGAGTATTAGGAAAATAAGATATTTTTCAACACTGGTAATGTTACTGTTACTTAGATCCTTTTTTCAAATAGTGACAGAATGTACTTTTATTCCAAGAAGGATTCATAAAAGTGTAACAGGTACAAATAATTATAAAACACTGTACGTTTCTCAGGGTGCAGCTTTTACAAGATTGTGTATACTAAGGGCATTAAATCACCATAAGTATAGAAGTACTTCCTTTCCTCCTGGCAATTTGGGCCAGAAAAACTGTAACAGTATTTGGAATATGAGTCACAGGATGTACTTTAGGTCAAGACAACACTTAAGGAAGGCCAAGTCAATACTTTTCTGACTGTGAATGTTTGGGGATTTCTTTTTTTTCTTTCTTTCTTTTTTTTTCTTTGTTTTTGGTTTGTTTTCATTTTTTAATGCATTGATTTTATGTTTTGACTTAAAGTTCTTCATGTTCCTAGAATTTGGGCTAGCACACACACACGCGCACACACACACACACAACCCAAAAAAATGAGAAAAAAAAAAAAAAGGCCCTAACCTTTTTTGCTATTATTTTTTGTAATTTTAGAGAATTCCCTTATGTATGCATATGGTCTAGTATTTCCTTGATCAAAGGACCTCATCCAAAGTTCAAGATTAAAAAAAAATTTCCAACTTGAGCACATTTAGGAAATTGTGGTCACAGCATATTTTATGGAATACATTTTATTCAGCCGTTCCAAATTACTTAAATTATGTTTCTAAAGATCTTTTATTGAAATTTTACTTTGAAAATCAGAATTTCTGAGATTGGAAACCTTTTTACTCATCTTACTGATCTGAGTCAATGTGCAATAAACTTTTGTGGTAATTGTCAGGACATGTATTATGTTTAGAGGCAAGTGTTGATACGATATGTTGTTGGCATGATAGGAGATTTGAAGTCAGGAATCAACATTATGGCTGGTAACATCTCCTTTATTTTCCAAGGCACCTATCACCATGACAATAAGATCTGTAAACAGACATATTAACTTCAAATCTATACATAATATAATGAATCCTGTTGCTGCAGGATGCAAGAACAGGGAGGGAAAGGAAGAATATGCCATGATTGGAAGAGGTGACTAAGAGTGAGTGCCTTCCTGAGTCCCTGGCTTCCCTATGATGGTATATTTTCTCTAAACAACCTGATCTTGGTTCTTTGGAAAGGGTTGGGTATTGGCAATCAGAACACAGATGAGCCAGGAATTCTAAGTGCATTCAGTAAAAATTATTACAATTAGTGGTAGTGGCTCATCACTTTGTTTTTCAGCATATCTCATTTGGCAGACCAGGGTCAAGCTGGAATGTACAGAATAACACATTTTAAAAAATTAAAATATGGTAGACTTAATTCTATTTTAGAGAAAATAAGCTCTTTTCACAGGGTATTGACAAGAAATCTAGGGCATGTTATAAAATCTGTCTCAGATAATATGAATTAGTAGTATCATCTGTATTAGTAGTTTGTCAATTACAATTTTAGAGTGGACAAAATAAAAAATTGTATTTAAATAAGAAATGACTACAGATTATTGTTTAGTCTCCCATAAAGAAGAAAATAAAATGTGCCGATGATTACTTGCTCATCATGAATATTTAGTGATTGCTAAATTATGTCTCTCTACTTGTTCCATAATGTCTCCAGACATGTGGTGGCAGTATGCATTGAAGGATTGCCTGAATGGAAAAAATGTTCGTTCATAAATGAACAACCCAAAGTAAGTCGCTTGATTTTCTCCTCCCTCAGCCCCAGGGAGAGCCATATTGAGTTTCCAAATCTCCAGAATTTCCTTATCATCTTATTTTGAAAAATGAACTGTCTTTAATTTCTGTGAATCTAATATATAACAAATGCTGACCTTTGTTTCAAGTTGAAGGAAATGAATTTAGATAGGCATTTTTGGTTGTATTCATCCCTCCTGAAGGCAGAGAAAACTTCTCTATTTTCCTTATGATGATCCTTCTTTCATTTTCTTGTCCATAGAATGATTGAGGGAATCTGCCATTGTACCCAAAATTCTAGTTAACAAACATCCTACCTAGGACTTTGTAATCATCTTAACTCACTGATTATAAATCTTCCCTAAGCACGTCATTTAACAGTTTGCCTCAGTTCTTCTTGCTAGCATTTAACACAAGAAGACCCTGCTCTTAACATTAGTCTTGGTAGAATAATGATGGGGATTTACTCATTATTATGAATTTGTCTATTTAATATGACCAAAAAATTTCCTTTCCTCTAAAAAATCATTCCCCTTATTAGGAAATAATGGAAACTTTGCATTGTAAAAGTAATACAAACTCAAAATAGAAAATCTGTTTTTAAAAAGTAGAAAAAGGAATTTTTTTAAAAAAACCCAAGTAAGTCTACCTAGAGACAATCTTTTAATTTGTACTTTTCATGAATCTTTTTAGATAAAAATAAAAATATTGTGTTAATACAAAATATGTGACATATAATTTTGCATCTTTTATATCTTAATTTATGTTATCTTCTTTTCTATGTTGTTAAATATTCTCAAAAAAGATATGTATATATATTTATATATTTTATATTTGTATAGTGACAGAGTCCTATTCTGTTGTCAGGCTGGAGTGCAGTGGCACAATCATGTCTCACTGCAAAGTCAAGCTCCTGGGCTGAAACAGTCCTTCGATGCAGTTAAAACTACAGGCACATACCAAACACACCCAGCTTATTTTTAAATTTTTTGCAAAGATGGAGTCTCACTATGTTGCCCAGGCTGGTCTCAAACTTGTGGCCTCAAGCAATCCTCTTGCTGAGTCTCTCAAGGTACCAAGATTACAGGTATGAGCCACTGTGCCCAAACAAGAAATATTATATTTCATTATATTTGAATGAATATAAAATCACATTGTTTAGATACAGCATTCTTTTACTATGTTTTAATAATTTAATTTTTGCATTTTATTATTAAATATATTTGAGATTTATTTTGTTGTATAATGAAGTGAGAATCTAACATGAACTTAAAAAAAAGTGTTTTCAACCACTTTCTTTTAAATATAATCTTCCTAAGTAGTTTCATACAACTTTCTTATCTTTGTATCCAACATTCTCAAATCTGCACTTTTTCTCCTTTATTCCATGGCATTAACAGAGTGATCTTTTAAAAATATAAATTTGATTATATGCTACATTGTCTGAGCAATTTATGTGATATAAACAAGATGGCAGAAGGGGTGGACTTTGAATAGAAAATAAACCAGTATATCAGCTTTGAAATTTTGAGTTGCTTGTTAGATTTCCGTATAGAGATGCTAATTTTGGTGTTAGGGAATGGGTAACACAGATAATTCTTAAAATACATTACTGTATTGAAAACTTTCTGGACAAGTTCAGGGCCTGAGTCCTAGAGCACTGCACTACTTAGAGGTAAGGTACTTGAGGAAGAGCTGACAAAGGGGTTGAGAAGGAGCAGCCCGAAAAGTAGAAAGAGAGCCAACAGAGTGATGTCAAAATGCTCCAAGAAAGAGAAGGTACCAACTGTGGCTGCTTAAGGTAAAGCATGATGAAGTCTAAGAACTGACCCTTGGATATAGCAACTGATAGCTGGTGAGCTTGGGGCATTAAGCATTTTGGTAGAATGACATTGAAAAATCAATTGGAGTAGGTTTAAGAGATCAGGGAAAAGACTGGCAAAATGAGTACAAACCCTTCCAAAGAGTACTGTTGCAAAGGTAAACAGATAAGTGAAGTGATAACTAGAGTTGGCTATAGAGTCAAAATAAAAAAGCACTTTCTTTTTTTAAAAGGAAAAATAAGGCGTGTATGTGTTCTAATGGGAATGATTCAATTAAAGGGAGAAAATTAGGATATAGAAAACTGAAATGAGTAAAGGGGCACTTTGCTGGGAAAGAGACCTAAAATAAGAGAGAAGAGATAGAATCTATTATACTGGTGAGGAGTTTGGCCTTGGATGAGGAAGAATAGTTTACATAATGTAACGAGGGAAGCAGAGCATATGGGTGACACAGGCGAGTAAGTGTGAAGATGTGCTGGTGGGGCACGTGGAGGATGCTTTATGATTACCTAATTTAATTTTGGTCAAGTATAAATCAAGGTCATCAGCTGAGAGTGAAAATAGTGAGGACCTATTGGAGATTAGAGAAGATGTAAGGTCCTGAGACTGACTGAAAGAATAGAACAAGAATATTCAGCCGGTAGCTCTATGGGTATTCCAAATCTATGTCAGCAATTTTAAGTAAGGCCATTCACATGGTTTTGCATTTTGGCACCATTCTATTGCATGGCTATAGAAATTGAGTGGGCAGAGAGTTAAATTTAACCAGGGTCTAGGTTTTGCCAGGCAGTTGTGGCAAAGGTATAGGGAAGACAGGAGTTGGTGGTGTACAGGTGTGATTATAATGATTGATGCTAAAAGATAAGCTTAGGAAGAGGGAAAGTGGTACTTGGAGAGGGAAGCAAAAATGCTTCATGGACCATAAGTTGCTGGAGAAGCAGAATAATTGTCTACATGTGTTGGAGAGAGTAAGATAGAGCAAGTAGGGAGTAGGCGGATAGTGAGATTTCTAAATCTGAGGTCCCACAGGGGATGTTGTTTCAGTAATTTTACATCATTATTTATGAATATTGGAGTGGATGCTTGATAAGGAACTAAGAGGCCAGGGTGTGAGAGGTATCATCTATGTGAATTTCCAAGAATCAAGAATCATGCGAGGAGAAGTATTGAAGAGAATGGTGGTAAGCCAGCTATGATTAATTCTCAAGGAGTCAGAGAGGAGTGACCTAGAGATCTGTTGAGATCATCTGAACTGTGTCATTTGAACGGTTGTTTAGATATTTTTCTTAACTATGTATTTAATGTTTCCATTGGCTTCAGTCTCTTTTTTCAATCTTCATAAACCATTTTATCATTGACATTTTTGTCATTTTCTAATGAATTCAAGGAGAGTTTCTTGCTATTGTTCTTCACCTTGCTAGTATCCTGTAATGCCACTTATGTTTTTCATTACCTCAAATGGAGATTTTAATTCTGTTAATCTTGAAATTTTACCCTTATGAATTATCATCATTTTCTTCATTTTATTTCTCACATTTTCATTTCAACTAGTCCTCAGATTACAGTTTTCTGTTCCTATTTCATAGATTCCAGGTCATCTTGTAAAATACTGAAAAAGAAGAACAGCTTCTGAAATATTATGCTCGTCTCTATAGTGAATCCTTTCTGGAGGTAAACTCCCCCTTGAAATGTTTGGGTGTTGTTTCTTTTGCTTCCTTCTGTAGGACGACATCATAGGCTCCAGGCAAGTTTTCTTTAATCAACTTGTCCTCATTGAGAAGAGAGGTCCTATACCCAGTTTTGTCAGCAGACTATGTGACTAATCGAATCTGTCTTATTGAGTAAATTTACTTGAATCACCTTCATGTCAGCTGGATCAAAGACCAAAATGTTTGCTCTAATTGCCAGTTTAAGACATTCTTTAATAAGCACATGAAAAATTGCTCAAGAGTATTAGTCATTAGCAAAATGCAAATAAAAACAAAAATTAGATAGCACTTCACACTCGCTAAGATGGCTATACTAAAAAAGATGGATGATAACATGGCACATGTATACATGTGTAACAAACCTGCACGTTGTGCACATGTACCCTAGAACTTAAAAAAAAAAAGATAGATGTTAACATGTGTTGGTGAGGATACAGAGAAATCAGAACACTCATGCCAGCATAACTTGTTTTATCTTGCTTCAGTTTATTGCACTTTGCAGATAATGTTTTCTTTGGATTTTTTTTTTTTTTTTTTTTTTTAGCAAATGAAAAGTTTGTGGCAAATGTGTCAAGCAAATATGTCAGTGCCATTTTTTCCCAAAAACATGTGCTCACTTTATGTCTCTGTGTCACATTTTGATAATTTTCACAATATCTAAAATTTTTTCATTATTAACATCATGGTAATTTGTAATCAGTGATTTTATGATACTATTGTAATTGTTCTGGGGTACTTCAAACTGTGCCCATAGTAGACTGCAAACTTAGTTAATAAATGCTGTATATGTTCTGAGGGTTTCTCAGTCTAGCTGTTGCCCCATCTCTTTCCTTTCTTGGGCCTCCCTTTTCCCTAAGATACAACAATATTGAAATGAAGCCAAGTAATAACAAGATAATGGATGCTAAGTGTTTAAGTGAAGGGGAGAGTCTCAAATCTCCCACTTTAAATCAAAAGATAGAAATGATTAGGCTTAGTAAGGAAGGCATATCAAAGGCTGAGATAAATAGTTTAGATGAAGCTAACACAACATTCATTCTGTAGCCCATGAATCAGGAGTCTTATGATTCAAGAAATACATATTGTAAGGCTACAGCTGTTATAGACTGTGATTCCACTGATGAATCTGAGCAGAGTAAATTAAACATCTTCTAGAAAGAATTTACCTTTCTAGATGCCATTAAGAACATTCATGATTCACGAGAAGAAGTCAAAATATCAGCATTAATAGTAGTTGGGAAGAAGTTAATTCAAACCCTCATGGATGACTTTGAGGAGTTCAATATTTCAGTGAAAGAAGTAACTGCAGATGATGGAAAGAGCAAGAGAACTAGAAGTGGAGCCTGAAGATGAGATTAAATTGCTGCAACTTCATGATCAAACTTTAACAAATGAGAAGTTGCTTCTTATGGATGAACAAAGAAAATGGTTTTGCAAAATGGCATCTACTCCTAGTGAAGATGCTGTGAACATTATTGAAAAGACAATAAAGGATTTAGAATATTACATAAACTTAGTTGATGAAGCAGTGGCAAGGTTAGAGATGATTGACTCCACAATTTTGAAACAGTGGATAAAGTCCTATCAAACAGCATTGTATGCAACAGAGAAATATTTCATGAAAGAAAAAAATCCATTGATGCAGCAAACTTCATTGTTGTCTAATTTTAAGAAATTGTTTGTTAAGACTCACTGGCTGAAGGCTCAGATGCTCATTAACATTTTTATCATGAAGTATTTTTTGATAAAGGCATGTAATCTATTTTTTAGGCATAATGTTATTGTACATTTAATAGACTATAGTATAGCATAAACATAACTGAGAAGCCAAAAACATTGTGTGACTCACTTTATTGTAATATTCACTTTTTTGCAGCAGTATAAAACTGAACCTGCCATATCCATGATATATGCCTGTACATTGCTGGTGGGAAAGCAAAATGATGTAGACCCTTTTGCTTTTGACAATCTGACTATAATGTTTTTCAGTGTGGAACTCTTTTAAATTTATCTTACCTGGAGTTCTTTGAGCATCTTGTATGTTTAGAGTCATGTCTTTCATCAAATTTAGAGAACTATGACCGTTCTTTTTAAAATATTCTTTTTGCTCTTTTTTCGTCTCTCCCACAGAACTCCCATTATGCATATGTTAGTGAGCCTGATAATGTCCCAAAAATATCTTAGATTTCTTTCATTTTCTTTATTTTTATCTTTTTTGGCTCCCTGGAATAGATAACCATAATTAATCTGTTTTCAAATTTGCTGATTCTTTCTTCTTTTTGCTCAAATTAGCTATTAAATTCCTTTAGTGAACTTTTCATTTCAATTATTGTATTTTTTGACTCCAGAAAGTTTGTATGGCTCTTTTAAAATAATTTTTATCTATTGACATTTTCTATTTTGTGAAGTATTATTTTCCTGGTGTCCTTTCATTCTGTGTCCATGGTTTCATTTAGCTATTTGAAAATATTTAAATAGTTGATTTAAATCTGTCTAGTAAATCTAATGCCTGGGATTCTTCAGGAGCCTTTTCTACAGTTTATTTTTTTCCTATGAATAGGTCATACTTTCTTCTTTCTTTGAATGCCTTGTGATTTTTTCTTGAAAACTAGACATTTTCAATATTATAATGTGACAGCTCTGGAAATCAGATTATCTTCACTCTCAAGTTTGTTGTTGTGGGTTTTTTTTATTTTTTAGCAACTTTTCTAAATTATGTTTTATAGTCTGTATTCTTTGTCTTGTGTGACCAGTGAAGTTTGTGTTTTATTAGCATAGTGGTCAGCTAGCATTTTAACAATTTTCTTAAAATTCAGGAGCTGAAAAAAATATATATATATATATATATATAAATATATATATATACACACACACACACACACACTTTTTTAGTCTTTACATATCACCTGTTTTTTACACTTTTTCAACTCTTTGACAAACTGTTTACCACTCAGATTCAGCCATCACTTCTTGACTGTGTGGTGCCTGAAGGTGAGCCAGAGGTAAAAACTTAGGGTTCTCTCAGACCTTTTGCTTATGATATTTCAGACTGACTAATGTAATAATTTAGAAATCAATTTATTGTTAGGACTAAAGAGCCTGATCACTACTCAGCAAGCCCTTTTGCTTTTTTGCTGCATAAAAACAATCACCTCGAATCTTAGTGGCTTAAAACAATGTATTATTTCTCATGATTCTCTTAATCAGCTGAGTAATTCTGCTGATCTGAACTTGTCTCCGCTGATCTTGTCTGGGTTCACTCAAGTGTCTACAAAAAGCTGACAGGTAATCTAGGGTTGATTGGTTTAAAAAGTCCCAGGAAGGGAAGCCTCGCATCTACTATAAGTAATTTGTTATTCGTTAGCAGGATAGCTCAAACTTGTTTTGGAGGTTGATGGCAGGGTCAGGAGAGAGAGAAAGAGAGAGAGAAAATGTAAAAGCAAGCTAATCTTCTTGAAGAGTGAAAACTGTGAGAGCATTCTATTGGCAAAATCAAATCATAAGGCCAGGCCAGATATATATATATATATATGGGGAAAATGTGCTATTTCTGTAACTCAGGGTCTGTAAAGTCATGCAGCCGAGTATAATGCTCAGGGGGTGGAGAATATTTTTATAATCAATTTACCAAATGAACTGGATAAAGCTACATGCTGAACCTGCAAAATACATTATATTCAAGTTGACTAGTATGTTTTTTTTTTTTTTTGTATCCAGTGATACTCTAGAAGATTCTGAATTCCCTTTGAAAGATATTTTAGAAGACTCACATTAGAGCATTTAATACTAATTATATATCTCACAATGAATAAATCATGCTGCGGCTGAGCACAGTGGCTCATGTCCATAATACCAGCACTTTGGAGGTGGAGGCAAGAGGATCACTTGAAGCCAGGAGTTTGAGACCAGCCTGGGAAACAGAGTGAGACCTCATCTTCACAAAAAATAAAAGATTAGCCAAGCATGGCGGCATGTGCCTGTAGTCCTGGCTACTCATTAGGCTTAGATGGGAGGATCTCTTGAGTCCAGGAGTTCAAGGTTACAGTAATCTTTGCATGCACCAATGCTTGCCAACCTGGGCGACAGAGAGAGACCCAGTCTTGAAAAAAAAACATGTGATGACAGAGTCATTTGAAACTGGCTAATTCAGGGTTAATTTCCAAACAAATACTTGGTAGTAAAAAAAAAAAAGTGTAGGTTTCATAAAGAACAAATATTCTGAGTTTTTGAGAATTCAGTCTGTCAATCCTGCCAAATTTTGCTCTGACATATTCCATGTAAACAGACAACTATAGCAGGCTTGAGCAGGTGCTATTTGTGAAATATAATAGGATTAATTCTTTGTAGTTTAACCAGCACACGCCATATTACAAATCAAGTTAACTCAATGTCAGTCTTCTAAGGAATTATTTAGCTTTAACAAATGATAATCTGTTGCTAAGAGAGATAAAATAATAATAACAATTATAGCAGTGAAATGTTGTAACCTTCTGACAATGACCTCATTGACATTTCAGTTTCTTCCATGAATTAAACTTGTCAAGTTTATATAGACAGCATTTGAACTGACTACATTACACATGTGCTATTGTAAAGCTTATGCTGTATTTTTTAAATAAAATGTAAAGAAGTATGTCAAACAAGGTGGAAAATCCTGGAATGATATGTGCTAAACACTCCTAATAGGTCAAAACAACAGCTTTAACTATCTCATTTTAGTGATATAAAACTCAAGACTTAAATGGAAGACAGTTTATGATATAGTTCAAAATTATTTATTTTTTCCAGTTTTAACAAATGTTAAAGATTCAATATACTTAATTGAGAAATAAGCTATATAGTATATCCTATAGCTTTACAGAGCCAGAAGTATGCTCAGAACATTTCTCTTGTGGAAAATAAAGAAAGTATACATACTGAAGGTGATTAAATTGAAGACTGACAGACCTGCAGCCTTCAAGAACAGATGATTGACCACCATTTACCCTTGGTATATTACACACAGGATATGCTTCAAGTGTTGTCTAAACAAAGAGAAATTTCACAGTGCTCAACAGTGTCATATTTAATACAAATCTCCTGGGGTAGAGCCTAAGCAATTGGATTGCTATCAAGAACAGAATGTGTTACCTCTAATGAATGTCCTAGCCAAGCACATGGTTACAAATGGAACCCAAGATTACTGTGTTAGGATTGACCAGAAGAAGATGAAGTTTCTACCAAAAGTCAGAATGATTAAGTGAATAAATTAGAAATAGCCTGAAGGATTGGTGAGTTTCACTTTTAAAAGACTTCTTAACAATAAATTCAATCAATACATTCCATGCATTAGTTACTCTTCTACACAGTTATGCCAAATAACTAAATGGTCTTATGACTTTGAAAATGCTATTGGTTATACTCTTGGCACTATCAGAGGTTGTAGCCTTTTCCTGTTAAATACTACACAAATTGTCTATAACCTCAACACCAAGCATGTTTTCCACTTATTTAAATAATTGTTCTTCACTTTGATTTACCACTGTGTCTCATCTTTTCTGTTGACTTACAGTTGTCATTATTGAACTACAAAGGGGCCAGGAAATTGTAATAAATGGAAATACACATGCAATAAACAGCATCTGTTTTAGAGAACTACCTACCACTTGGCTAGTTTTATTTCCTGAGAAAATAACTATAATCTTTTTATTATAAACCTTACCAAACTCATGTTTAAGCAGCTATGAAATCTGTGTATTTGCTCCACTAAGGGATGACTTATTAACTATGTAATTCATCTCCTTTCTCTAGCTCTTCATGGCAATAGAAAAGGTTTCAACAAAACACCTAGTAACATAATGTTCAAGTTTTAATACTCAACTCTGAAAGTAGTCACAAGAGTCTGCTGTGCGATCGTTGTGAAAGCTTGTCCTTGGCTGCTTGATTTTCAATTATACATGTGATCTATAAAAATACAGGAATTGTATTTGAATAAAGAATTGTAAGGTCATCCAGATTTGTGTATAGGATTCTTAAATACTTCCACTTGTTCTGTGGTATTGAAAGGTAAATGAAAACAGGACAGGATTCTAAAAATGGCACATCATATGCCCTTGTACAACTCCTATTTTTGAATGCTGTGCCCCCAAATACAACCAAGTCTGTATCAAAGCAATATGGCTTAACTAGTAATTTTTTTATGTAAGAAAATTTGTAAGAAGATATTCTTGTGTGCATTATAGTTCACTTAAGTTTGATTGTACCTTAATTAGTAAACTGAAATTGAACAAAAGTGTATTAAGTGCATATTAAGTAGCTTTGTAATTATGACATGTTTTATATACCATAGTGCCATAGTTTCATAGTACTTCAGCTTGGGGCATCCTTAATATGAACACCAGGCCATTTCAAGAAACCATTTCTGCCTTCAGTTATGAATTATATGTTTTAGTAACTTGACTCCCTCTCTCTTCCTAGTAATTCCCAACAATCTGGATACTTACTCAAAGGTTTGTTCAGGAAGAGGCCAGTTATGTTAGTACTCTACTTCTCTCTGGGTTGTACTCTAGTCATGATTCTTGCAGAGTACCACTGATGAACAATTGTCTTTCCCCACAGTCTGAAATTGGCTGACCATGGAACATCTAACCCGAAAACATGCATATCCCTTTCAGAGGGCAAAAGTAAGTACAGGGTCTTATATTGTCTGGACTGCTCACTAAATCAATTTTAACTTTGATTAGTAGAATGGGATATCATAGCAAAGAATCATGGTAACATACAGCATGTAAATGTTAGTGTTCAATTAGCAATGAAATTACTATTTCAAAAGCTTCTAAATGTGGAAGTATTGTCATTTTAACGGACAATATACTGATTTTCCACTAATATATTTTGGTATTTTTACTTCCTTTATTATTTTAAGAAAACTGGTATGTTATGTTGTGTGATTACTTTTAAAAATTCAAACAATGATTTTACTCAATTTGAAATTTATTTTCCTAAATGTAATTTGCATATCAAAGTGATCTCCAGGGATAAAACGATTCATAAATTAAAGTTTTGTACTGACACCTAATAAGGAAAATTGTTTCTTCTAGCCTAACACTAAACTTACTTATTCTTAAAACTCACCACTACATATTTATTTCATATACAGTTGGGTCTCCATGTCCATGGGTTCCCCATTAATGGATTCAATCAACCACTGATTGAAAATACATAGGGAAAAAAATGAATGGTTGCATCTGTAGTAAACATGTGCAGACTTTTTCTTGTCATTATTTCCTAAAAGTGTAGCAAAAAAACTATTAACATAGAATGTACATCGTATTAGGTATTATAAGTAATCTAGATGTGATTTAAAGTATATAGGATAATCTACATAAGTTATATGCAAATACTACAACGTTTCATATAAGGAACTTGAACATTGGTGAGTTTTGGTATCCATGGGAGTCCTGGAAGCAATTCCCCAAGAAACTGAGGAAAGACTGTATATTGATAGATTTAAGTTTAAATGAGTGGAAGCATACTTAGTTATACTTACATATTAATTTTATGAAAATTATAAATCAGAGCTGAATTTTAATGACTGATTGATTTCCTTTTTCAATCATCTTCTCAAAATAAATACCTCAAAATCCATTTGCATTGTATATCACAATTTCTTCTTTATTCTATCCTAAGACTAAATCATTAATGCAGTCATTTTATTTTGAGGTTTTGAGAAACAATTAGATTAAAAGTTGAGAAACATGAATTTTATTTTGCTTTTTCAATGAAGATAATTCAGTCTTTTAAAACTCAGTTTTTCAGATGGGTAGAAACTATTTTAGAAAAAAATTTGAAAGCACATTTTCTCCCCAGGGTCCCTGTATTTTATTTATTTATTCGCACAACAGGATTTTTACATCAGTATTATAAAGTGAGAATGGGTATGTTACTTTCTAAAAGCTAAACCAAATCAAACAAACAGTATGAATATCCCTTAATTTTTAGCATGAGGTCAAGGTACAAAAATAAAGATGCTCAAAATCTAGTCTAGGAAATCCTGAACTACTCTAACTTCTTGGTGATCTTTCTACTATTTGTATGAAACTTTTTAAAGGTAAGAAGCCATTTTCCTTATAGGAAAGAACTGTTTGTTCTTTATCATACCAACAAATAACCACCAGAACCAAGCTGTTAAACATTCAAGTAAATATGTATGTGTCAGTCCATTTTGTGTTGCTATAAACAAACACCTGAGCCTGGGTAATTTATAAAGAAAAGAGGTTTATTTGGCTTATAGTTCTGCAGGCTGTACAATAATGGTACCAGCAACTGCTTGGCTTCTAGTAAAGCCTCCGGAAGCTTTTACTTGTGAGAGATGACAACAGGGACCAGATGTGTCACATGATGAGAGAATGACCAAGAGAGAGAGAAAAGGAGGTTCCAGGACCTTTTAAACAACCAGCTCTCATGTGAACTAACAGAGTGAGAACTCAGTCATTACCCTGAGGACAGCACCAGGCATTTCTGAGGGACCCACCCCCATGACCCAAACAGTCCCACTGCCAACATTGGAGGTTACATTTCAACTTGAGCTTTGGAGGGGACATACATGCAAACCATATCAAAGTGAAATCTTGCTTCTATAACTGCGCCATAGAAAGGCAACCACTGAGTGGCAATCTGTTATTTCTGAGGTCAGCCAATTAGCGGTAAACTTACTGAGTAAATATATTCCTGCAAGTCAGCTAATCAGTGATAGTCTCAATCAACCAGTTTCCTAGCCAAAAAAAACAAAAAAACAAAAAAACCAATTCCTAAATATTTCTGCTTCTGACAGTTCATCAGTACTTGAACACCAAGCTTCCCAAGCTGCTTTGTAAGCTCTCGGTTTTCTCAGAAAGACTGTGCCTTAATAGTACAACTACATTCAGATTTTCTGTTGGGTACTGATTGATTGTCTTTTTTTACACCTATAATTATGGTAAGACAAGGTGGGAGGTAATATCACTGACCCTTTAGGAACAGTTATAAAGAGGCTTAAATAAGTAAAGGCTTTTCTATTTCTCTGGTAACAAGGAATCTCAAAGTAGAAAGAACTAGGTTCATAACGGGATCAATGAAATAATTAAAAGTCCAGTCTCCTTCTATTTCTCTGTACAGTAATCATTGCTGATATCTTAGTACAAAGAAAGAAGAGGATGAATTTGGGATAGGCAACTAGAATAGTAGTGACTGCCACAAAATTATAGTGGTTAAGAGTCTGATCTCTATAGTTATATTCCCTGGGTTAAATTTTGGTTTTGCAACTTAAGTTGCATGACGTTGGATAAATTATTTAAGCTTTCTCTAAAACTTACTTTTGTTTGTGAAAGGACCTACCATAGAGAATTGTAGTAAGAATAAATTACATAATACATGTAAGGCATTTAAAACGGTAACTTAATAATATTGATATTATTATTACTATATAAATATACTTATGTTCACTTCTATTGGTTTTTCATGAAAAGTGGCATCACAGGTGATTTTCTATTGTAAGTTTTCTATGTAGAAAAGAATATCAAACTAAGATTTTTTTTTTTTTGCCTGCCAAAATGGACATAAAACTTTTTTTAAAAGTGTAAAGAAAATTTGCACCAGATCATATTTATAAAAAGTAAGCATAAGATTTTCTGCATTTTACCTCCTTGGCTTTCATCCGCATGTTTTCATTTGTAAAGAAATCTAGTCTAAACACGGTAAAAATTATTGGATAGTCCTACTTCCCACCCTCTTCCAAAAAAATCAGCCTACACTGATGAAAGTTTATGAACCTTGGCAAAACTTTTGCTGAACCAGTCTGAGTTTCACGTTTACTTGAAACTGAAACCAGGTGAGTCTCAGATTTTTTTATGAATGCTTCACAATGTTCTACAAATAAAACATGATTTACGTAACATGAAGTATTTGATCCTTGCCTGTTTGTAAGTCTTCAAAATTTCTCAGTACTTACAGCTGAATTTTATGCTTTACACAGCAATTTTCAGCCTGAATTCTTCTTATATATTTTTAAGCCTTATCATTGGAAACAGTGATAAATATATTCTAATACAATAACTATATTTTTGTAGTAAATGAGTCTTTGACAATTTCTAGAAATTCACTCTTTTCTGAAGAAGTGTGTCATTGAGTAAGGGTTTCTTCCTCTTAAACAGCCTTTGATAAAATTTTATATAATGTTTTTCAATCTTTATGCTTAGAATTCCACATTTATTAATCTCAAGTTTATCAGCTGGGATTAATAAAAGTGGCATTCTAAGTATAAAGATTGAAAAATATTTAGGGTTGTTAATTCTCACGAGCTCTCTAGACTTTAGTTTTACACATTCTTGATTTCTTGATAAATATTATACTGATTATTTACTGACACATCTTTTCTTGCTTTAATATGAAGGGAAGAGAAATAGCAACAAATGTGTCATAATGTATATTTCTATTTGTTCAGTAATCTTGTATTATATAAGACCCAGAGACAAAAAATATTTTATTTTTTATAATAGTGTGTATCTTTTTATATTAGAACAAATTAATGAGTAATCCTTGTGAACACAGATTTTATAATTATGTTAGGTGAGTATCTACATTTTCATGGGCTATAAAATTTTCCTCTCCTAAGTAATATGATATAGGCAGGAAGAGAGCATGCTTTAGTAATTTAACAGCTATTCAGTGGATGGTTTTTCTGTTGTAAAATACATGGTGAGAAGGACAGAGGCTCATTTAAAGGCCTTGAAAGGCAACAGTATAACTTGTATGTTAGAAAATAAATCAGTGAGGATGAAATTGTATAATACAAATTAGATATGTACTAAGAAAATATAGTCCAAAAGCAGGAATAAAATCAGTTTGATTAGGTTGCATTAAAAAGTTCTCTGTCTCATTAAAGAGTGTTCCTGTATTTATTTTTTCAATGATATAATCTAAGGCTTTTTATTGAAGGATATATATAGACAGAAAAAAGAACAATAAAAAATGTAAGGCTCAATGAACCCTCACAAGGTGAACACTCCCACTTACCAAGCAGTGAAATAGAAATAGAAAGGTACCAGCTTCTTTGAAAGTCCCCTTGAGCCTCCTTCTGATTAGTGCCCATCTCATTTTCAAAGAGTAATTACTGATGTGATTTCTCATATCACAGATTTGTTTTCTCTGGTTTTGATATGTACATATGTGGAATAATTCAGCATGGACACATTTTGCATCTGATTTCTTTTACTGATCTTAGCGGTTTTGAGATTTATGTTTGGAGTGTGGCAGTAGGTTTCTTATTCTTGTTTTTGTATAGTATTCTACGTTTGTTTTATCTATTCTATTTTGATGGACGTTTGCATTGTCTTTTGATGTATATTTATGACTCTCTATTGTGTACTTACCTAAAGTAGAATTGCTGTCATAAGGCATGCATATATTCAGCTTAGGGAATATTGCCATGTAATGCGTTGGTAGAAGTGGGTTTTACCAATTTCATTCTCACCAACAATGTATGAACATTCCTCCTGTTCAGTGTCCTCTCTCACATGTTCTGGAATTTTCATCTTAGCCATTCTGATAGATAGATAGTAATAGTCCATTATGTTTTTAACTTGAGCTCCCTTTCATATATTTATTGGTCATTAAGATATACATTGTTATGCAACACCTGTTAATCCTTTGCCTGTTTTATTAACTGAGTTGACTACCTCTTAAAATTAAATTTTAAGAGAACCTTTCATATTTTGAATATAAGTCCTTTGCCAGAAATATTAATTGCAAATATCTCCTCCTTCGATGTGTCTTGAAGTTTCACTCTCTGAAAGTTGTTTTCTAACAATTGGAAGTATTTAATTTTAACATAGTAAAATTAAGCAAAATTTTCTTTATTATGAAAATTTTTCTATATCCTTATTCATTTGTTTGGCTCAAACCATACAACATAAAATAGCCTGAATATTAAACAAGTGGGCAGATAGTTTGTGAGTTCTGCTAGGCAGTTAGCAAAAAGATTGAAGTGCATTTAAAAGAGAAATGTAGTCAACATTTTGTTTTAGATAGACTAATGATATTGACTAAAAGAGATTTGTAGGAGAGAGACTTACATCTGGTAGATCGATTAGAGACTGTTTCAGTCACTTGTGAGAAAGATAATAAGGCTGCAAGGTAAGGCAATAGCAGGGAAATAGGGAGGAGAGAATTAATTCCAGAATAATTTAGATAATCAAATTAATAGACCTGGTGATGACCAAGGAAAGGGAGAAAGAGAAATCATGAATGATCCTGGGTATCTGGCCTGAGTGATTAGTTAGACAGCAGTATGGTTAACTAAGACCAGAGCCTATATTTTGAAGAGAAGATTTGGGAATATTCATAGCTTAATGTAGGCTATATTGAATTTGAAATGCCTATGAGATATATATGTGAAGATATTCTATTCAAGTATGAAATACCAGTGTATTAGTCCATTCTCATGCTTCTATTAAAGACATACCTGAGACTGGGTCATTTATAAAGGAAAGAGGTTTAATGGACTCACAGTTCCACATGGCTAGGGAGGACTTATAATCATGGTGGAAGGTGAAAGAAGAGCAAAACCACGCCTTACATGGTGGCAGGCAAGAGAACACGTGCAGGGGAACTCCCATTTATAAAACCTAGATCTTATGAGACTTATTCACTATTACCACAGCAGCATGGGGCAACCACTCACATGATTCAATTATCTCCACCTGGCCCCACCCTTGACACATGGGGATTATTACAAATCAAGATGAGATTTGGGTGGGGGTACAGAGCCTAACCCCATATTAACCAATCTAGGTAACTGCATTTTCTTCTTTTTTCTTGATTTCTTTTTCTAGTTTTAAAAAATAATTTACATACTAAATTGGTAATAAGACCAACAAAACAACAAAAATGTATCTTCCTCACTCCTCCTTCCATCCAGATAGTAGAATGTGAAAATGAGTAACAGCTCACTGTCCCAGGATCCTGCTATTTAGTTGTTACTTCTGGAACCCGTGTGCCTGAGGCCTACTCATATCTTCTTCATGGATGATCAGATTCAGGATCCATGGCCCAGCAATTGGTCATTTCTATGCAGTTTGCAAGGCTAAATAATCAACAAATCCTTGTTATTTTCATACACTAGGAAAGCTTTGGCCGTGTTCTCCTGGTCTGGTCTGCTCTGTTGCCTGGTCAATGTTTCCAGCTCTTTCTAGGTCTGTGGCCTCTTCATGAATTTGTTTCCATATGGCTCATTGTCAACTTCATTCTTATAAGCTCCCTCCTCTGGGGTTTAGGATTGTCTCTCATCTTCATAAAACTTTGAAGAAGTAAAAACTAAATATTTGCCTACAAATGGACATTTTGTTATAACTCCCTGCCTACTGTTTACAAACCACAATGTTGAGTGTTTAATGTCTTTTATGTGTAGCATTTCACTAATAATTTGCGTTAGTTGCTTGTACCCTTTAGCCATTTCGATTTCTTACTTCATCAAAGCCAATACAATAAAGAAAAAGAACCATTGCAGCATAAATTATAAATTTAGAGAAAACTGTCCAGTATTGTTAGCACATGAGTTGTCCAGTTACTAAGTTGACACTGTTGCATTGAGCAAAACCATATTTCCTGATGAAGCTGCACAGAGAAGGAGTCAAATTCAATTAGTTCTGGGAAAATGGCCATCCTCAAGAGAAAACTGGTGATCCATGTAGCCTCAGAAATACTAATTTCTTCCTGCAATAAAAATAAATATATTTCCTGACTCTTGGAAAAGCACAAAATAGAGGAAACAAAATAAGAAATTTGGAAGAATCTGAATGGCCCTGTGGAGGAGTATTTCAGTGGAAAAATGTTGAGAGAAAATGATAAATAGTTACCTGCATTTTAGGGTTGTGATACTTTGGCCAAGATATTTTATAGTAGGTATGTTACCCTCAAAACATTGGAAGAAAACAATACCCCAGATTCTCCCTTTATTTTATGTGTCACCCCATTCCACCCCTGACAAGAGACAGAGAAAAGCATTATCCTGTGATCTTGATACATGAGGATACCAAAAATCTTGACCCTTGACTGCTAGTGCCCTGGGCTACTGCAGAGATCTGTGCAAGTCATGCCCTCCCCAAGCCTAGAAGTGCCATTCACCTGTCCTAGAGAAGGGCAGTCACTAACCTGCCAACTCTGCAGCCTTGCCAGTGTGAATTAACCCACACTTTTAAGAAATGACATTAAATCAAAATTATTCTATGAGGTTGTCATTTTTTAGTGGTATGAGAATATAATTCATTGATTATCACATAGTAAGAAACATTGAAAATAAGTGCTTAGGCCAGTTGAGTTGGCAATATATTCTTTCTTAGTTTCCTACTCCCAACTTCTACTTTCTTAACTTCAGTATTTTTATTCCTTTCTCATATGTTTCAATTAACAGTAACAAGAACTTTGAAGCAAAACAACTTTAGGCTTTCAGCCACCTCAACTTACAAGAAACACTTTTAACCAAGGTTTCCCTGTGTCTCAGAAAAAAAGCCAGCATCACACACCCCTCCCCGCAGGCCATTCTCTCAAGGGCTTGGTCTGGTTGGAAGGCAGCACCCGGCATCTGACCTTCATATTGCACATCTACACAGGTGAGATTGAGAAACAGAAGAGAGTAGACTTTCAGACTGGATCAGAAGAAGGAAGAGAAAGAGACAAAAACAGTTTGGGATCCAAAGAGCCTAAACCCTGTTTGGTTTGGCCTTCAGTCATGGCAGCTCAGCAACAGGAAATGCCAGCTCATTAAAGCCTTCACATGGCATCATCAGACGACAGCCGTCAGCCCTCTTGGCAAGATGCTCAAGATCACACAGAAGAGGAAAAACAATAGGAACCAACATGAATGTCTAGATTTCCCTTCTAAGACAGGAGTGTTTACTAGGCTGGCTGACTTAGCAAGCTGTTAGCAGAATGAATTTGACTGCCTTGGCAAGGATGAGAGGATGCAGGAGATCTCCCAACTTTGACACCAGCTTTGAATTCCAGTGATTATCATGTATGCCGTGGACCTAATGTCATTTGAGGGATGAAGGTGGCTTGGGTTGGGGATTGCAGAAACATCAGCAAAAGTAACCACTACTGATTAACATTGGTCATTTATAGGTGTAAGGGGAACAGGTGTTAGAGGCAGGCAGTAGCCACCCCTGGACACATAGCTTTTTGGATCGAGTTTCCAAGAAGGTGTATTTTTCATGCTTATCACGTCTTTGAATATGTCACTTGGGTTATCACCTTCAGTAGGGGATCACTTTGCTCTAAAAACTTCTGACTAAAAGCCTTCTCTGTGGGGAGATGGACTGTACTTATCTACAGCTCAGAGTCTGTTGAAGAATTTGTTGCATTAACAGAACTTCAGTTTTTGTTTCCCAGGGGCAAGAGGAAGAATACTACCTCTGGTGCTACTTAAATGGCACCATGGGGCTTCATCCTCTGGGAGGGAACAGGACACTGAAGTAGCGACATATTTGTAAACTGCATGAAACTCACCACTGACTAATATGTGTGCTTTTGTTTCCCTTGGCCCACTTGATCAGCAGCTTTGCTAACCAGTTTCCACAGCATCTGAAGTCTTGTTGATATCAAAACCCATAGCCAAACATGAAATGAAGGCACAAATAGAAATCACTACAGTCCTGTCTTCAGGAAGATTTTTGTGATATTCCCCAAACAGCTTCCCCAAAGACTAAACTTCATTGTGAAATGCATGGCAGCAAAGCAGCAGACACACAGATTCATTCACCATTGAAGAACTTGCTTTTGCTTTCAACATCCCAGCTGGCACCCTTAACTCCTCTTGGCATCTATCTCTTTTAATCACACCTTGCTTGGGCAGTGAGGCCAGGCAGATTTAGGCATCCAGAAGGCCCACTGGGATCTGCTACATGCAAGTAGTAGGAAACGGAGGGTGTGTATGATTAAGCAGGGACTTTTAGCCTCAATCGTATCCCAGGTGCATGCAAAGCTTCCTCTTACCTACTGAGCTGCAGTGAACTGTGGTCCACTTGTGAATTTCTCAAAGATGCTAAACTTCTAAGGCTTTGGTTATTACTGCACAAGGCATCCTAGGTTCTGAACTACATTTGAAAATACGATCTGCTCCTCCAAGGGAAATGTATCTCCTTTGTTTCACACTGGTCCACCTGTCTAGGGATACCTTCTCAGTGCTGTAATAATGGCTACACCATTGTAAATCTGCTCAAATACCCACTACTCCTTATTTGTTTATATAGTATTGGTGGTAAGGCAAGGATTTAGGATATTTTAAAATGGATGATTTACTTAATAGTATGAGTCATATTCATTGTTGTTCACTCAGCAAGAGTGTTTATGTCACTCACACTATATGTGCAAGTCACTATGCACAGGCAAAAGGAAGATCAATTAAGAAGTGCTTGACTAATTTTTCAGGCACTGTTTAATGGAAAAGCTAAATTAAATATATTATCTCTTGAGAGGCTAAACTACTGAAGATTAAAACTGATGTTTATTCTTCATTTGGTGGGATCTATATGTTGGTATATGAGTCAAGTCTGTTAGTTGTGAGTAACAGAAACAATCTCTGGGTAACTTAATCAGAATAAAGAAAGTAAAGTACATTGGATAGCTCACACAACTTCCGGAGGGGGCACATAACTAGGTTTGGAGGCTATGCAGCCAGACATGACACTATAATAATATGCAGAATTGTTCAGTGAAACCACCACTGTTGCCATTACTGAGCAGACACTGGTGCTGTCACTAGAACTCCAGCTACCCCAGGCACTAAGGAGCTACTTCTTCCCCCAGAAGAATGACTTGTGCATGGTAGCTGCTTCTTTTGATCATTAGATTCTAAACCAAAGTCTGCAATGAACGTATCTGATATTGACAGAACCTAATTTATATGCACACATTCTAACTGCATATAGCAGTGGAAAGCCTCTATATAGTACTTCAGTCTCTAAACTGGGAGATGGACATTGCCAAAATTAAGAGAAGAAGAAGGAGAGAAAGATGGTTATTTGTTCCAAAACCCAGAGCCTGTGCTGCTATTCTCCCATCAGGGTTTGCTGCAATCTCCATGGACATCCTTATCTGCCATAGACCCGTTAGTATATATTAATTCCCTAAAATATAAGTAGCATGAATAGCTAGAACCAGGTGGAAAAACTTCTCCTGCTCTGAGCTTGACTGAAAGCTTGGTAGCTTTGTGGGTGAGTAAATCATCAGAGAAACATCCCCAAATGAGGTATATGTGCCCTCCAAAATCTACAGATGTTATTTAAATGTTGTGCTCCTTTCTTAGTTGTAGTATTAGGTGTTGCAACTCACCCTTTACTGGGAAAGGAATATTTTGAAAATCCCAGACAACTGGAGGAGAATTACTGATTTTTCCTTTTGCCTCAGTCTCCAATATGGCTCAGCATGGTATTATTACTGATCTTATCTTTAATTAAAATTTGGATTCTGTTTTCATTATGGATTTTTCACATGAACTTTTTTTCAATTATTGCATTTAAATATTTTCTACCTTGATAAGGTTTTTAAATTGCATGCCCTTGACAAGTGCTGTACTAGTGCTGGCCCAAGTTCAGGTCCATCCTCAGGTGTTCAACTTCCCTGTTTTCACAGGCTCTGATCATATTAGGGGAGACAGAGCACGCAGTTCAGAGAGAATAAAGTTCTAGGTAGGAGTATGTGCATGTGAAATGGGTTGGCAGGAAAAATCTCACAGAAAAAGTGACAGTTGAGCAAAGCCTCAAAAGAGAGGAGAGAAACCTAGATTTGAATGTACACAGATTAGGTAGATCTTAGAGAAGTACTCCTCGATATGGGCTTTGGAACTTAGTGATTGAGTGACCATTGCCAAACATCTCTCAGAATCACACATTGGGATTATTATCAGCTTTCCCTCCTTGCCTTAGCAACTAAGGTCTCTGCCTCATTGCTTGGCCTCTGATACTCCAGAATTCTTTTCTCTCCACTGAAATTCAGTAGCCAATTTAATACACAAACTTTCACCGGCATCTCTGGCCAACATAAAACACCCATACCCATCCAGCGTTAGTTTCTAGAGCACCCTGAGGGTCAATTACAAAGTTAAATCTGAGAGAAAGGGGCTTAGGTATTTAAAATAACAAAAAATTTTATAGTTGTATATTATATAAATATTATATGTATATAAAAATGGTAATATCTGAAAGATACTTGTGAGAATAGAATCTTAGAGAACTAGACTAGGGAAGAACATAAATTCAGACTGGTCTGAGTTTATCAATATATGTGTGCACGTACCAGAGTCTGAATTCAGTGTGTGAACTCGAGCACTTAGAAGTGGTTCTAATTTGTTTACCTGAATGCTTTTAATAAACTTGGGACTCAAGAGTGATCTCCAATATAAAAAGTGGAGATGTCAAAAATACTTTGAAATAGTGTGAGAAAAGAATCCAAACACGTAGTGATTCTACATATTGGAGTGAATTTATCATATGTAATGTACTCACCCACCTCTAACATTTCCCCTCAAGAAGGCCCTGAACACTGTCCTTTAAGACATTGAGAAACAGATTTTTAGGAGACATATTGTTATTGTATTATGTATATATATCTGGGTTATGTGGATATGTTCAATAGACTTGAATAGAATTACTATTGTCTAAAGAATGTCCTTTCTTCCAAAACTACATTCAAATTATATCAGAAAACTAGACACAACCACGATACGAAAGAATTTGTGCCAGGATACAACACTGCAGAAAGAAATCAATGTGGAAAATTAACTCTCTGTCTTTAAGAATTGGTGAGATCTCTCCTGATAACATTTTATGTACCTTAGTACTTTCATTGTAAAACAAGATTAATTTATTTTTATTTTGCAAAATAGCAGAAATTGAAAGGATTCTCCTTGCAATGATTTCCAAGATCTTAAAAGAATGAAAAGCTATCTAAATAAACAGCTTTTAGTACTAAGAAAACATCTATGTTACAAGGTAGACATTTAAATACTAAAATAAATTCTAAATAATTTTTTTGGACCAGTAAGAAACAAGTAAAAAATCCCAGTTTTCTTATAAACATATTTCTTGAATCTGTCTTAAATTATCTAAGACTGCCTACCTCTGCTCTAATCGTTTCAAGAGTTAACTATTGGGGCGGAGCAAGATGGCCGAATAGGAACAGCTCCAGTCTCCAACTCCCAGCGCGAGCGACACAGAAGACCGGTGATTTCTGCATTTTCAACTGAGGTACTGGGTTCATCTCACTGGGGAGTGCCAGACGATCGGTGCTGGTCAGCTGCTGCAGCCCGACCAGCGAGAGCTGAAGCAGGGCGAGGCATTGCCTCACCTGGAAAGCGCAAGGGGGAAGGGAATCCCTTTTCCTAGCCAGGGGAACTGAGACACACAACACCTGGAAAATCGGGTAACTCCCACCCCAATACTGCGCTTTAAGCAAACAGGCACACCAGGAGATCATATCCCACACCTGGCCGGGAGGGTCCCACACCCACGGAGCCTCCCTCATTGCTAGCACAGCAGTCTGTGATCTACCGGCAAGGCAGCAGCGAGGCTGGGGGAGGGGCGCCCGCCATTGCTGAGGCTTAAGTAGGTAAACAAAGCTGCTGGGAAGCTCGAACTGGGTGGAGCTCACAGCAGCTCAAGGAAACCTGCCTGTCTCTGTAGACTCCACCTCTGGGGACAGGGCACAGTAAACAATAACAAACGCAGCAGCTCTGCAGATGCAAACGACTCTGTCTGACAGCTTTGAAGAGAGCAGTGGATCTCCCAACACGGAGGTTGAGATGTGAGAAGGGACAGACTCCCTGCTCAAGTGGGTCCCTGACCCCTGAGTAGCCTAACTGGGAGACATCCCCCACTAGGGGCAGTCTGACACCCCACACCTCACAGGGTGGAGTACACCCCTGAGAGGAAGCTTCCAAAGCAAGAATCAGACAGGTACACTCGCTGTTCAGAAATATTCTATCTTCTGCAGCCTCTGCTGCTGATACCCAGGCAAACAGGGTCTGGAGTGGTCCTCAAGCAATCTCCTACAGCTACAACCTACAGCTGAGGATCCTGACTGTTAGAAGGAAAGCTATCAAACAGGAAGGACACCTACACCAAAACCCCATCAGTACATCACCATCATCAAAGACCAGAGGCAGATAAAACCACAAAGATGGGGAAAAAGCAGGGCAGAAAAGCTGGAAATTCAAAAAATAAGAGCGCATCTCCCCCGGCAAAGGAGCGCAGCTCATCGCCAGCAACGGATCAAAGCTGGACGGAGAATGACTTTGACGAGATGAGAGAAGAAGGCTTCAGTCCATCAAATTTCTCAGAGCTAAAGGAGGAATTACGTACCCAGCGCAAAGAAACTAAAAATCTTGAAAAAAAAGTGGAAGAATTGATGGCTAGAGTAATTAATGCAGAGAAGCTCACAAACGAAATGAAAGAGACGAAAACCATGACACGAGAAATACGTGACAAATGCACAAGCTTCAGTAACCGACTCGATCAACTGGAAGAAAGAATGTCAGCGATGGAGGATCAAATGAATGAAATGAAGCGAGAAGAGAAACCAAAAGAAAAAAGAAGAAAAAGAAATGAACAAAGCCTGCAAGAAGTATGGGATTATGTAAAAAGACCAAATCTACGTCTGATTGGGGTGCCTGAAAGTGAGGGGGAAAATGGAACCAAGTTGGAAAACACTCTTCAGGATATCATCCAGGAGAACTTCCCCAACCTAGTAGGGCAGGCCAACATTCAAATCCAGGAAATACAGAGAACGCCACAAAGATACTCCTCGAGAAGAGCAACCCCAAGACACATAATTGCCAGATTCACCAAAGTTGAAATGAAGGAAAAAATCTTAAGGGCAGCCAGAGAGAAAGGACGGGTTACCCACAAAGGGAAGCCCATCAGACTAACAGCAGATCTCTCGGCAGAAACTCTTCAAGCCAGAAGAGAGTGGGGGCCAATATTCAACATTCTTAAAGAAAAGAATTTTAAACCCAGAATTTTATATCCAGCCAAACTAAGTTTCATAAGTGAAGGAGAAATAAAATCCTTTACAGATAAGCAAAAGCTTAGAGATTTTGTCACCACTAGGCCTGCCTTACAAGAGACCCTGAAGGAAGCACTAAACATGGAAAGGAACAACCGGTACCAGCCATTGCAAAAACATGCCAAAATGTAAAGACCATCAAGGCTAGGAAGAAACTGCATCAACTAACGAGCAAAATAACCAGTTAATATCATAATGGCAGGATCAAGTTCACACATAACAATCTTAACCTTAAATGTAAATGGACTAAATGCTCCAATTAAAAGACACAGACTGGCAAACTTGATAAAGAGTCAAGACCCATCAGTCTGCTGTATTCAGGAAACCCATCTCACACGCAGAGACATACATAGGCTCAAAATAAAGGGATGGAGGAAGATTTACCAAGCAAATGGAGAACAAAAAAAAGCGGGGGTTGCAATACTAGTCTCTGATAAAACAGACTTTAAACCATCAAAGATCAAAAGAGACAAAGAAGGCCATTACATAATGGTAAAGGGATCAATTCATCAGGAAGAGCTAACTATCGTAAATATATATGCACCCAATACAGGAGCACCCAGATTCATAAAGCAAGTCCTTAGAGACTTACAAAGAGACTTAGACTCCCATACAATAATAATGGGAGACTTCAACACTCCACTGTCAACATTAGACAGATCAACGAGACAGAAAGTTAACAAGGATATCCAGGAATTGAACTCATCTCTGCAGCAAGCAGACCTAATAGACATCTATAGAACTCTCCACCCCAAATCAACAGAATATACATTCTTCTCAGCACCACATCGTACTTACTCCAAAATTGACCACGTAATTGGAAGTAAAGCACTCCTCAGCAAATGTACAAGAACAGAAATTATAACAAACTGTCTCTCAGACCACAGTGCAATCAAATTAGAACTCAGGACTAAGAAACTCAATCAAAACTGCTCAACTACATGGAAACTGAACAACCTGCTCCTGAATGACTACTGGGTACATAACGAAATGAAGGGAGAAATAAAGATGTTCTTTGAAACCAATGAGAACAAAGATACAACATACCAGAATCTCTGGGACACATTTAAAGCAGTGTGTAGAGGGAAATTTATAGCACTAAATGCCCACAAGAGAAAGCAGGAAAGATCTAAAATTGACACTCTAACATCGCAATTAAAAGAACTAGAGAAGCAAGAGCAAACACATTCGAAAGCTAGCAGAAGGCAAGAAATAACTAAGATCAGAGCAGAACTGAAGGCAATAGAGACACAAAAAACCCTCCAAAATATCAATGAATCCAGGAGTTGGTTTTTTGAAAAGATCAACAAAATTGACAGACCACTAGCAAGACTAATAAAGAAGAAAAGAGAGAAGAATCAAATCGACGCAATTAAAAATGATAAAGGGGATATCACCACCGACCCCACAGAAATACAAACTACCATCAGAGAATACTATAAACACCTCTACGCAAATACACTGGAAAATCTAGAAGAAATGGATAATTTCCTGGACACTTACACTCTTCCAAGACTAAACCAGGAAGAAGTTGAATCCCTGAATAGACCAATAGTAGGCTCTGAAATTGAGGCAATAATTAATAGCCTACCAACCAAAAAAAGTCCAGGACCAGATGGATTCACAGCTGAATTCTACCAGAGGTACAAGGAGGAGCTGGTACCATTCCTTCTGAAACTATTCCAATCAATAGAAAAAGAAGGAATCCTCCCTAACTCATTTTATGAGGCCAACATCATCCTGATACCAAAGCCTGGCAGAGACACAACAAAAAAAGAGAATTTTAGACCAATATCCCTGATGAACATCGATGCAAAAATCCTCAATAAAATACTGGCAAACCGGATTCAGCAGCACATCAAAAAGCTTATCCACCATGATCAAGTGGGCTTCATCCCTGGGATGCAAGGCTGGTTCAACATTTGCAAATCAATAAACATAATCCAGCATATAAACAGAACCAAAGACAAGAACCACATCATTATCTCAATAGATGCAGAAAAGGCTTTTGACAAAATTCAACAGCCCTTCATGCTAAAAACGCTCAATAAATTCGGTATTGATGGAACGTACCTCAAAATCATAAGAGCTATTTATGACAAACCCACAGCCAATATCATACTGAATGGGCAAAAACTGGAAAAATTCCCTTTGAAAACTGGCACAAGACAGGGATGCCCTCTCTCACCACTCCTATTCAACATAGTGTTGGAAGTTCTGGCTAGGGCAATCAGGCAAGAGAAAGAAATCAAGGGTATTCAGTTAGGAAAAGAAGAAGTCAAATTGTCCCTGTTTGCAGACGACATGATTGTATATTTAGAAAACCCCATTGTCTCAGCCCAAAATCTCCTTAAGCTGATCAGCAACTTCAGCAAAGTCTCAGGATACAAAATTAATGTGCAAAAATCACAAGCATTCTTATACACCAGTGACAGTCAAACAGAGAGCCAAATCAGGAATGAACTTCCATTCACAATTGCTTCAAAGAGAATAAAATACCTAGGAATCCAACTTACAAGGGATGTAAAGGACCTCTTCAAGGAGAACTACAAACCACTGCTCAGTGAAATAAAAGAGGACACAAACAAATGGAAGAACATACCATGCTCATGGATAGGAAGAATCAATATCGTGAAAATGGCCATACTGCCCAAGGTAATTTATAGATTCAATGCCATCCCCATCAAGCTACCAATGAGCTTCTTCACAGAATTGGAAAAAACTGCTTTAAAGTTCATATGGAACCAAAAAAGAGCCCGCATCTCCAAGACAATCCTAAGTCAAAAGAACAAAGCTGGAGGCATCACGCTACCTGACTTCAAACTATACTACAAGGCTACAGTAACCAAAACAGCATGGTACTGGTACCAAAACAGAGATATAGACCAATGGAACAGAACAGAGTCCTCAGAAATAATACCACACATCTACAGCCATCTGATCTTTGACAAACATGAGGGAAACAAGAAATGGGGAAAGGATTCCCTATTTAATAAATGGTGCTGGGAAAATTGGCTAGCCATAAGTAGAAAGCTGAAACTGGATCCTTTCCTTACTCCTTATACGAAAATTAATTCAAGATGGATTAGAGACTTAAATGTTAGACCTAATACCATAAAAATCCTAGAGGAAAACCTAGGTAGTACCATTCAGGACATAGGCATGGGCAAAGACTTCATGTCTAAAACACCAAAAGCAATGGCAGCAAAAGCCAAAATTGACAAATGGGATCTCATTAAACTAAAGAGCTTCTGCACAGCAAAAGAAACTACCATCAGAGTGAACAGGCAACCTACAGAATGGGAGAAAATTTTTGCAATCTACTCATCTGACAAAGGGGTAATATCCAGAACCTACAAAGAACTCAAACAAATTTACAAGAAAAAAACATACAACCCCATCCAAAAGTGGGCAAAGGATATGAACAGACATTTCTCAAAAGAAGACATTCATACAGCCAACAGACACATGAAAAAATGCTCATCATCACTGGCCATCAGAGAAATGCAAATCAAAACCACAATGAGATACCATCTCACACCAGTTAGAATGGCGATCATTCAAAAGTCAGGAAACAACAGGTGCTGGAGAGGATGTGGAGAAATAGGAACACTTTTACACTGTTGGTGGGATTGTAAACTAGTTCAACCATTATGGAAAACAGTATGGCGATTCCTCAAGGATCTAGAACTAGATGTACCATATGACCCAGCCATCCCATTACTAGGTATATACCCAAAGGATTACAAATTATGCTGCTATAAAGACACATGCACACGTATGTTTACTGCAGCACTATTCACAATAGCAAAGACTTGGAATCAACCCAAATGTCCATCAGTGACAGATTGGATTAAGAAAATGTGGCACATATACACCATGGAATACTATGCAGCCATAAAAAAGGATGAGTTTGTGTCCTTTGTAGGGACATGGATGCAGCTGGAAACCATCATTCTCAGCAAACTATCACAAGAACAGAAAACCAAACACCGCATGTTCTCACTCATAGGCGGGAACTGAACAATGAGATCACTTGGACTCGGGAAGGGGAACATCACACACCGGGGCCTATCATGGGGAGGGGGGAGGGAGGAGGGATTGCATTGGGAGTTATACCTGATGTAAATGACGAGTTGATGGGTGCAGCACACCAACATGGCACAAGTATACATATGTAGCAAACCTGCATGTTGTGCACATGTACCCTACAACTTGAAGTTTAATAATAATAAATAAATAAAAAAAAAAAATGTTGATAAACAAGAACAGAAAAAAAAAAGAGTTAACTATTGGGATGCCCAATTACCGCCTCAACACCCCTGACCTCACGCCTTCCAAAGCAAACCTAGGCTCTCAGAGCACACATAGGTTACCTGGATCTAAATTCCTCATCACCGTAAAGGCTGTTCCCATCATTTTCAATCACTGGGCTTATATTCATGTTTACCTTTTCATTTTTTATAATGCTTTGGCACATTCATCCTATTACTTGTAATCATATTTTTAATCAGCAGTTTTTCTAAGTCTGCTGGCACAATCACCACCCCATGCGCCCTTATTTCACATTTCCCTTGGCAATTAAAGTAGATTTTTATATAGTCTGGTGTCCTCACTCTTTTCCCTGTCTACACAGAATTATCTTCTTTAAAATACATCTCAACATCAAATCCTTGCAGTTTAGCTGCAGTGGCACTCCACTGCCAGGCAATTAAATTAAATACTTCTGTTTGATATTCAAGGAAATCCAACAACTTGTTCTCTTTATTCTTTTTTTTCTTTTTTTTTTTTTTAATTTATTTATTATTATTAAACTTCAAGTTGTAGGGTACATGTGCACAATGTGCAGGTTTGCTACATATGTATACTTGTGCCATGTTGGTGTGCTGCTCTCTTTATTCTTTAACATGGTTTCTTGCTTTGATCAAGAATGTGTCTGTCAACTCTCACAATAGTTTTGAGTTTTTAAGGGTTCACTTGCCTGTTCCTCATTGCATCTACTCGAAATGTTTCCCCTTCACTTGAATCTACCTTGTCCTTTTTCTCTTGACCACTGGTGTGGCTGTTCTCTGTTCCCTGATATGTATAATTTGCATTTGAGCTCATGATACACCACACTGAAGCATTCTTAGGTCTTTTCTATATGAGCGTATGCGGTGCCTTCCATATGAGATTATCACTTTCCTAAGAACAGATGTCTCCTATTTATTTTCCTACCAATCTAGTAATGTTTAAGATGTGTGAATCAAACTTCACTATGCTACCTTAGAAATCATTGATTCTAGTATTTAATGTAAATCCTGTGAACCCCAGAGAGTTAATGGATGAACTTCAGAAAATTGATGACATCCCCTCCCCAAGATTGTGTTCTACACATAAAATGTTAAGAATACTGTTCTGTTTGAACAAGAGTAACTTCACAGATGAAGAAACTGAAATCCAAGGTCAGAAAACTAACTTGCTTGAGGAGAACAGACTTTCAAGTCCTTGTGCCTTTTAATTTCTGAACTCACTTACATATACTCTTGGGGATATAAAATTCCATGAAAGGTCTTCAAAATCCATTACTCTGCCTGCAGGCAGAATTTGTCATAAAGATTGCAGCAGATGCAACCCATGACACTATTAAAGATCTCCTGGGAAAGGAATTTTATAATTTCCTTCAGTTTACTTTCATGGAAACATAAAACCAACCTCTTACAGCAACCGCTACATTACTTTACTTTCTTATAACCTGAAACACACACACACACACACACACACACACACACACACACCCCCTAGGGCCTTCTATTTAGGAGGAGATCAAATAAAAAGTGTAATTTACCTCACTTATACTGTCTACTAAATATTATTTTAACTTGAGCTTCATTTGAATATGAAAATTAAACAAAAGTAATACCAAATTAGTTTTTTAAAACTTTTTATTTTATTTTATGTTAAGTTCTGAGATACACGTGCAGAATGTGCAGGTTTGTCACATAGGTAAACGTGTGCCATGGTGGTTTGCTGCACCTATCAACCCATCACCTAGGTGTTAAGCCCTGCATGCATTAGCTATTCTTCCTGATGCCCTCCCTCCCTCAACAACCCCCAGTAGGCCTCGTTGTGTGTTGTTCCTCTCTCTATGTCCATGTGTTCTCATTGTTCAGATCCCACTTATACATGAGACTATGTAGTGTTTGGTTTTCTGTTCCTGTGTTAGTTTGCTGAGAATAATATCTTCCAGCTGCATCCATGTCCCTACAAAGGACATGATCTCATTCCTTTTCATGGTTGCATAGTATTCCATGGTGTATATGTACCATGTTTTCTTTATCCAGTCTATCATTGATAGGCAATTGGGTTGATTCCATGTATTTGCTATTGTAATAGTGCTGCAGTGAACATATGCATGTATGTATCTTTGTAACAGAAAGATAGGCATTCATGTATGTTTTATGGCTGCATAGTATTCCATGGTGTATATGTACCACATTTTCTTTATCTAGTCTATCATTGCTGGGCATTTGGGCTTATTACATGTTTTTGCTGTTGTGAATGCTGCTGCAATGAACATATGCATGCATGTATCTTTGTAAGAGAATGATTTATAAGCTTTGTGTATAAACCCAGTAATGGGATTGCTGGGTCAAATGGTATTTCTGGTTCTAGGTCTTTGAGGAATGACCACACTGTCTGCCACAATAATTGAAGTAATTTACATTCCCAACAACAGTGTAAAGACATTCCTATTTATCCACAGCCTCACCAGCATCTGTTGGTTCTTGACTTTTTAATAGTTGCCACTCTGACTGACATGTGATAGTATCTTATTGCTCTTTTAATTTGCATTTCTTTAATGATCAGTGATGTTGAGCATTTTTCTCATACGTTTGTTGGCCACATAAATGTCTTATTTTGAGAAGTGTCTGTTTATGTCCTTTGCCTACTTTTTAATGGGGTTGTTTGGTGTTTTTCTTGTAAATTTGTTCAAGTTCCTTGTAGATTCTGGATATTAGACCTTTGTCAGATGGATAGATTGCAAAAATTTTCTCCCATTCTGTAGGTTGTCATTTACTCTGATGGTAGTTTCTTTGGCTATGCAGAAGCTGTTCAGTTTAGTTAGATACCACTTGTCAAATGTTGATTTTGTTGCAATTGGTTTTGGCATTTTTGTCCTGAAATCTTTGCCTGTGCCTATGTCCTAAATGATATTGCCCAGATTTTCTTCTAGGATTTTTATAGTTTGGGGTTTTAAAATCTTTAATCCATCTTGAGTTAATTTTTGTATAAGGGTAAGGAAGGGGTCCAGTTTCAATTTTTGCATATGGCTAGCCAGTTCTCCCAGCACCATTTATTAAATAGGGAATCTTTTCCCCATTGCTTGTTTTTGTCAGGTTTGTCAAAAATTAGATGGTTGTAGATACATGGTCTTATTTCTGAGGTATCTATTCTGTTCCATTGGTCTACATGTCTGTTTTTATACCAGTACCATGATATTTTGGTTACTTAAGTCTTGAAGTACAGTTTGAGGTCAGGTAGTGTGATGCCTCCATCTTTGTTCTTTTTGCTTCAAATTGTCTTGGTTATATGGGCTCTTTTCTCATTCCATATGAATTTTAAAGTAGTTTTTTTTTTTTTCCAATTTTGTGAAAAATGTCAATGCTAATTTAATGGGAACAGCATTGAATCTATACATTACTTTGAGCAGTATGGCCATTTTCATGATATTGAGTCTTCCTATCCATGAGCATGGAATGTTGTCCATTTGTTTGTGTCCTCTCTGATTTCCTTCAACAGTGGTTTGTAGTTCTTGAAGAGGTCTTTCACTTCCCTTGTTAGTTGTACTCCTCAGAATTTTCTTCTCTTTGTAGCAATTGTAAATGAGAGTTCACTCATGAGTTGGCTGTCTGCTTGTCTATTGTTGATGTATAGAAATGCTTGTGATTTTTGCACATTGATTTTGTATCCAGAGACTGCTGAAGTTGCTTATCAATTTAAGAAGCTTTTGGATTGAGATGATGGGGTTTTCCAGATATAGAGTCATGAAATCTGTAAACAGAGACAGTTTAACTTCCTCTCTTCCTGTTTGAATACACTTTATTTCTTTCTCTTGCTTGATTGCCCTGGCCATAACTTCCACTACTATGTTGAATAGGAGCAGCAGGAAAATGTGTCCTTGTCTTGTGTTTGTTTTCAATAGGAATGTTTCCAGCTCTTGCCCATTCAGTATGATATTGGCTGTGTGTTTGTCATAAATGGTTCTTATTAATTTTAGTCATGTTCCATCAATACCTAGTTTATTGAGAGTTTTTAACATGAAGGGATGATTAACTTTATCGAAGACTTTTTCTGTCTCTGTTGAGATAATCATGTGGTTTTTGTCTTTAGTTCTAGTTATGTGACAAATTGCATTGTGTTGATTTGCATATGTTGAACCAGCATTGCATCCCTGGGATGAAGCTGACTTGATCATGGTGGATTAGCTTTTTAATGTGCTGCTGGACTCAGTTTGCCTGTATTGTATTGAGGATTTTTGCATTGATATTCATTAGGAATATTGGCCTGAAGTTTTCTTTTTTTGTTGTATCTCTGCCAGATTTTGATATCATAAAAAGAGTTACAGAGAAGTTCCTCCTTTTCAATTGTTTGGAGTAGTTTCAGAAGAAATGGTGCCAGCTCCTCTTTGTACCTCTGGTAGAATTCAGGTGTAAATCCGTCTGTTCTGGGCTTTTTGTTGTTGGTAAGCTATTTATTACTGCCTCAAATTCAGAACTTATTATCGGTCTATTCAGGGATTCAGCTTCTTCCTGATGCAGTCTTGGGAGGGTGTATGTGTCCAGAAATGTATCCATTTCTTTTAGATTTTCTAATTTATTTGTATAGAGGTGTTTATGGTATACTCTGATGGCTGTTCGTATTTCTGTGGGGTCAGTGGTGTTATCCTTTTTAACATACTATATTACGTTGATTTGATTCTTCTCTACTTCTTTATTAGTCTAGCTAGCAGTCCATCTATTTCATTAATTTTTTCAATAAATCAGTTCCTGGATTCATTAATTTTTTATGTTTGTTTTCATGTCTGTATTTCCTTCAGTTTTGCATTGATCTTGGTTATTTCTTGTCTTCTGCTAGCTTTGTAGTTTGTTTGCTCTTGGTTCTCTAGTTCTTTTAGTTGTAATATTAAGATGTCTATTTGAGATCTTTCTAGCTTTGATGTGGGCATTTAGTGCTATAAATTTCCTTCTTAACACTGCTTTAGCTGTGTCCCAGAGATTCTGGTTTATTGTCTTTTTTTTCTCATTGGTTTCAAAGAACTTCTTCATTGCGGCCTTAATTTCATTATTTACCCAGGAGTCATTCAGGAGTAGATTGTTTAATTTCCATATAGTTGTGTGGTTTTGAGTGAGTTTCTTAATCTTGAGTTCTAATTTGATTGAGCTATGTGGTTGAGAGACTGTTTTTAATGATTTTAGTTGTTTTGCATTTGCTGAGGCATATTTCATTTCCAATTATGTGATAAATTTTAGAGTACATGCCATGTGCCATGGAGAAGAATGTATTTTTTGTTGATTTTGGGTGGACAGTTCTGTAGATATCTATCAGGTCTGCTTGAACCAGAACTGAGTTTAAGTCCTGAATATCTTTGTTAATTTTCTGTCTTGATGATCTTTCTAACATTGACAGTGGGGTGTTAAAGTCTCCCACTACTACTGTAAGTCTTTTTGTAGGTCTCTAAGAACTTGTTTTATGAATCTGGGTTTTCCTGTATTGAGTGCATATATATTTAAGATAGTTAGCTCTTCTTGTTGAATTGAACCCTTTACCATTATGCAATGCCCTTCTTTGTCTTCTTTGATCTTTGTTGGTTTAAAGTCTGTTTTCTCAGTAATTAGTATTGCAACCCCTGCTTTTATCTGCTTTCCATTTGCTTGGTCGATTTCTCTCCATCCCTTTATTTTAAGCCAATGTATATCTTTGAACATGAACTGGGTCTCTTGAATAGAGCACACTGATGGGTCTTGACTCTATCCAGCTTGCCATTCTGTGTCTTTTAATTGGGGCATTTAGCCCATTTACATTTAAGGTTAATGTTGTTATGTGTGAATTTGATACCATCATCATGATGCTAGCTGATTATTTTGCAGACTTGTTGATGCAGTTGCTTCAAGGTGTCAATGGTGTGTTACTTCAATGTGTTTTTGTAGTGGCTGGTAATGGCTTTTCCTTCTCATATTGAGGCGTTCTTCAGTAGCTCTTGCAAGGCAGGCCTGGTGGTAACGATTTCCCTCAGCATTTTCTTGTCTGAAAAGGATTTTATTTCCCCTTCACTTATGAGGCTTAGTTTACCTGGATATGAGATTCTGGGTTGCAAATTATTTTTATTAAGAATGTTAAATATTGGCCCCCAATCTCTTCTGGCTTTTAGGGTTTCTGCTGAGAGGTCCACTGTTATTCTGATGGTCTTCCCTTTGTAGGTGACATGGTCTTTCTCTCTGGCTGCCCTTAATATTTTTTTCTTCATTACAATCTTGGAGAATCTGATGATTATGTGTCTTGGGTTTCATCTTCTCATGGGGTATCTTACTAGGTTCTCTGGATTTCCTGAATTTGAATGTTTGCCTGCCTTGCTAGGTTGGGGAAGTTCTTGTCGATGATATCCTGAAGTATGTTTTCCCACTTGGTTCCCCCTTCCCTGTCTCTTTCAGGTACCCCAATCAGTCAAAGGTTTTGTCTTTACATATAATTCCATAGTTCTTGGAGGTTTTATATTTCCTTTTTATTCTTTTTTCTCTAATCTTGTTGCCTGACTCATTTCAGAAAGATAGGCTTCAAACTCTGAAATTCTTCCCTATACTTGGTCTATTCGGCTATTGATACTTGTGGTTGCATTGTGAAGTTCTCATGTTGTGTTTTTTAGCTTCATCAGGTCATTTATGTTCCTCTCTAAACTTGTTATTCTAGTTAACTGCTTCTGTAATGTTTTATCATGGTTCTTAGCTTCTTTGCATTAGGTTTGAACATGCTCCTTTAGTTCAGAGAAGTTTGTTTTAACCAACTTCTGAAGCCTACTTGTCAGTTCATCCATCTCAGCCTCAGCCCAGTTCTGTGCTCTTGCTGCAGAGGTGTTGTGATCATTTGGAGGAGAAGGGACACTCTGGCTTTTTAAGTTTTCAGCATTGTTTCATTGATTCTTTCTCATCTTCCTGAGTTTATCTAGTTTTGATTTTTGAGGCTGCTGACCTTTGGATGGGATTTTTGTGGGGACTTTTTTGTTGATTCTGTTGTTGTTGCTTCCTCTTTGTTTTTCTTTTAATAGTCAGGCCCCTTTTCCATATGGCTGCTGTGGTTTGCTGTGGGTCCACTCCGGACCCTATTCTCCTGGGTCCCTTCTACTCCTGGAGGTATCACCAGTAGAGGCTACAGAATAGCAAAGATGGCTACCTGCTCCTTTCTCTGGGAGCTCCATCCCAGAGGTGCACCAAGCTGATGACAGTGGGAATACTCCTGTATGACATGTCTGGTGACCCCTGTTTGGGGGTCTTACTGAGTCAAGAGGCACAGGACCAGGGATTCACTTAACAAAGCACTCTGGTTGCCCCTTGGAGGAGGGAGTGCACTGTGCTGGGGGAATTCCACTCATCCAGACAGCCTAGATTCCTCAGAGCCAGCAAGGAAAAAGATTAAGTCAGCTAATCTGCAGAGACCATGGTCACTTTTCCCCCCAGGGGCTCCATCCCAGGGAGATCAGTGCCCTGTCCATAAACCCCTGGCTGGAGTTGCTGAAATTCCCACAGCAAGACCCTACACAGTGAGGAGGGATGCATCCAGGTCAAGCCTAAAGCAACAGTCTGGCCACAGTCTGCCACAGACACTGTGCTGCACTGTGGGGAATTCCTCCTGGGTCCAGACTGCCCAGTCTCCCCAGTATTGACAGGGGAAAATTGCAGATTTGAGCTGCAGTGATGGCTGCCAGCCCTCACCTCCGGAGCTTAGTCATCTTAGGCAACAGGCAGCCAAAGTGATGGCGGCTACTCCTCCTGCCAGAACTCAGTAGTCTTAGGCAGTCTCAGCCAAGCAGCCACTACAAATCTGCACAAGTTTGTGTTTGGGACCCAAGCTCCTGGTGGCATGGGCTCATGAGGGGATCTCCTGATCCACAGGTTGCACAGATCCATGTTTTAAGCATGATTTCCTAGCCAAGGTAGCACAATCACTCACCACATCCCTTGGCTGGGGGTGGGAGCTCCCCTTGCCCCATGTGCCTCCTGGGTAGGCCATCACTCTATCCTGCTTCTCTTTGCTTTCCGTGGGTCACTCCAACTGCCTAGTCAGTCCCAGTGAGAGAACCTGGATACCTTAGTTGTCAGTGCAGGATTCACTCTCTCTTTTTGTTCTTCTCAAGGGGAGCCTCCGAGAGCTGTTACTAGTCAGCTATCTTCCCAAATTAGCTCTTTTTCTTACATAAAAACTCAGGTTGAAAAACTCACAGTTATCCAAAAACCCCTCAGCCAAAGAAACAACTATTTATGCTTATTAAAAGAAAAACTTCAGCTGAATTAAATTTAAAGGAGTTTAATTGAGCAATGAACAATTTACAAATTGGGACGCCCCCAGGATCGCAGCAGATTCAGAGAGACTCCAGGGATCCCTGATGGTCAGAACAAGTTTAGAGACAAAAAAGTAAAGTGATGTACAGAAATCAGAAGTAAGGTACAGAAACAGCTGGATTGGTTATAGATTGGCATTTGCCTTATTTCAACACAGTTTGAACACTCAGCAGTATAGGAATGGTTGAAGTATGGTTGCTGGGACTGGTCAAGACTCAGCTATTGTTACAGGTGCATACTACTAACTGAGATTTTCAATCTTGTCTACCCCGTAAGTTACGTTGCAGTTCATCTAAAAGGATTCAAATATAGAAATACAGAGTCCTTCTCATGCCATATTTAAGCCTCAACTTTAACATGCTGTTAGCATGTCATGTTTGTTCTTTCTTTGTGGAATTGAAATTAGAAATGAAAATCCCTGCCTTGACCTATGCTTGTGGAGAAATAGCTGCAGTAGAAGAGTCTCTGACCAAGAGATAGCGCCCTTAAGCCATCTGAGGACTACAAAGGACTTCTTATTGAGGATGGAACATGATTTTTCTTTTTCTTAAGTTTAATGCCTCCTCTAGTGCCCAGGAATCTCTTTGCTTCCCTCGTAGCCCCCCAAACAGTGTTTTGCCCTTACTCTATAGCAAGAGCAGGATTTTGAGTGATTTGCACTTTCTAGGTTCAAGTGAAACTATTTCAAATAATCCCTGTTTCCATCTCCAAGTATCTGTGGTGCTGGGAAACAATAGAAAAGATTGAAAATGATGGTTTCCAAAAGCAATCTCCCAATAGTATTCTTCTTCAAAATAATATTTTATAAAATAGGTTGCTATTTATAGGGCCATTTATGTACAGAATCAAAGGGCCTTCGTATAAAAGTAGCTTAACCATTTTTGCTTTCCTTCAGCTGAATTATTATTGATATTAATGGGAGAAAAATAAACTGTTTAAACAAGAGTGATCTTCAATGCACAGGGCTAAAGTGAAAAAATAGACAACTTAGGAATTGGAGAAATAAAGGCTGAGGAAGATGGATCAAACAAGTTCTAGCTACTGCTCAGAAACAATCCAGATGACTGTTTGAGAAATACGAAGTTCAAAAGAGGAATTCAAGCTTGACCTGTAATAACTTTAGGAAAGGATGTAGAGCAAGCTGACAGCATCATTGTTAGAGAGGGTTGCTTGAATATGGATATGAGACCAAGAAGTTGAATAAGAGAGTTGGCTTGGATAGATGGTTGAAAATAAAATCAAGTTCCCCTTCAGCAAGTTTCACATGCAAGGAGAAAGGTGCGTGAGTAAAGATAAAGCAGGCTTTTTCCTTTCCAAAGGGAGATTCTTCTTTGAGAGATCTGCCTGCCTGCCTGCCTGTCTGAGGTCCTGACTTCCCTAGGAAATTGTTTAGGGTCTGCATTGTTATATTTTGGAAGATTGTCTATATTCTGAAAACACATGATGGAGTGCTGCCCAAACACTGAAGAGTGGATAGTCAGAAGTTGTTGGTCCTTTCCCAGGGTTATTTCTCCACGGGGAGTGCAAAAATAGGCATTTCCCTTTTTCAGTGGCACTGTGGTTGACTGGACACTTATGACATAAGAACTATACTTCTTTGGCCAAATGCTACTCTTATTTCAAAGTGTTTTTTGAATAGGGCTTGGTCTGAAAAAGGGAGATAAGAGAAGTCTTAGTATGAAGAGGCAGTCTGTGTTTTGATCATTCTTCCTAATTCTTGTTTTTCATGGGGTGAGAAGTCTTTTCGTAATAGAAAGTCAAAAGGTATTATTGTTTCTTCCTCATGCATCAGTCCCCTACCAAATTGTATAGAAAACTGGTAGCAAAAGAGAACTGTGGTGGAGAAGGACGGAAGAGGGAAAGAGTGACATTCTTGTATATTGTCAAAGACATACATGCATCGCAACGGGAGGGCAATGATTCCTCTGGGGTTTCAAAGATAAAAAAGGTGTTTTTTTTTGTTGTGGTTGTTGTTTTATTGAAATATGACTTGTTCTTGAAATTTCTCAGAATACTTTTTGTACTCTTTATTGCTTCACATGTGTCATTTCTGTCAATGTAAAATCACCAGAGTTTCTCTGAATTTTAGCAGACTAGGTAGTACACAATAGGTCAATAAAACCTTGAAACTTAAGACTACTCTCTAATGAAACTGGTTCTCCTAAGCCATTTATAAATTAAGCGGACAGAAAATGATTTAACAAGTTTTTACAGACAGGTAGGCTTTTTTATATTCCGTTAAAGCTCTGGTGCTAACATAAAAATAAGTTAAAACATATTCTATTAATATGTGTTGGTTTTGGTTCATTTTTTCTTCATTGTATATTGAAGGTGAATTGAATTATTACTACATAGTAAAACATATAATTTTCAAATGAAGCTTTATTTGTAAGTTTAATGATTAGACTTCTAAATGTGTTTTTGTCTTCTTGTCTTTAAAAATAAATGACTTTGATAGGAAAAATAAAGAAAATTTATTCTTCTTAAATTGCTTAAAGTAAAGGAACATTTCAACTTTCAATGTGAAACATGGCCTGAAAGTTAAAATGAAGAAAGGCGAAGAAAGAGATAGATTTAAAATGATGGTCTAGAATTTATAATTTTGTCTTAAAAGACAAAAATGGTAGAAAGAGAAATAAAAATGATGCTTTTGTGACTTTGCTAAGCAAAACTCACACTTCTATAATTACAATTGTAGAAAAGAGTTATTACAAGAAATAATTAACAAGATAAATACAAAATATGAAGTAATAAATTACTCAAGAGCTTCTGAATAATCCTACAACTAAGGAGGAGTAATAAGAATCTGCTCTCTATCTTAAAAGATATTTTAAAAAATAATATACATGACAAATACCTGTAACATATTGCTTTTTAATGGCTTAGAGATGAGTAAACATAATTTTTAAAATCCAAATTAAAGCGTGATAAACTCAAACTCATTTGTTTTGTTTTTTATATATAGCTTTTCCCTACTAAATCGGTGTGCTGAAAAATCTATTTCAAGTCACACATGTATTATTTCCACACCACCTAAGTGAAGTACTTTACAGAACTTTTTTTTATTTCAAAAGCTTTTGGAGTACAAGTGGTTTTTGGTTACACTGACAAATTGTATACCAGTGAGGTTTGAAATGTTAGTGTGCATATCACCTGACTGCTGGACATTGTACCCAATACATGGTTTTTTAATTCATTGCCCTCCCAACCTTCTGAGTCCTCCATAGTTCATTGTATCACTCTGTATGCCTCTAAACACCCATAGCTTAGCTCCCTTTTATAAGTGAGAACATACAGTATTTAGTTTGTCATTCCGGAGTTACTAAGTTTACTTTAAAGAAAAAGTGACAAGCACTTCAGCTTGCACTAACACTAAAGTTTATACTAATCATCCACATTTAGGAAAATATTCATAAAAGATGACAAAAAGATTACTGAAGGTGGCTCCCATTAGATGTCTTATTTAAATTGAAATCAGTCCACCAAATAAAGTTTTAATTTAATCTGATAGCTACTACACTCTAAGAATCATTCATTAGGGAATGATTTACTATCTAATTAACTCAAAAAGGCATAAGTTATAAATGTACATTTATTTATTAATTAACACATTAGTTGTGACAGGAATCCCTGTATGTTTCACATTAACATTTACCAACATAACCCGGGGAAATGATTTTAATGAACTTGTACTAATAGCCTTTTGAACATAATCTTCAATGGAGTAGTTCTAACAAAGCAAATGACTTAATCATCTTCAACATTTTTAATTACTGTTTTTGAATTCAAAGACAAAGAAAGATTATTTAAAGTTATGGCTATGGTTTCCTTCTAATTATATTTTTCTTTTTCTTTATTTCTAACAGCCATGGGATATGAGAATCTCTGTTCTAGAAAAATTATTTCTTTTTGTGAAAATTATCAATTTTAATGAATTTTTTTTTGAATGACTTCTGTGAGCCCAGAACGAAATAGCACTTTTAGTAAAATGAAGAGTGTAAGAGCAGACCAGCATATGATCACAACGTAAGAAGCTTAAAATTTATTTTAGAAAACAAGTCGATTGCATTGGGAGTTATACCTGATGTAAATGACGAGTTGATGGGTGCTGACGAGTTGATGGGTGCAGCACAGCAAGATGGCACAAGTATACATATGTAACAAACCTGCACGTTATGCACATGTACCCTATAACTTAAAGCATAATAATAATAAAAAAAAAAAGAAAACAAGTCTACTTAAATGAAAATGCTTTATAGTAAAAAGTATATATTACATGAAAATTTTTTAAAAATATATTTCAAAATGTAAAACCAAACAACATACAAAATGAAAAGAGGAATAAATTCCATGGCTTCAGATAAAAAGTATTTCAAAGGAACTGGAAAGACTTAAATGAAATTGATCCCATGAAGAAGAAAGGGGAATGTCATATAAAAATAGAGAAATGATAGAGCATGTTGTTATATCATTTTAACATCAGAAGGGATTATAAAAGTGATCTGAGATACCTACTCAATATCGTGCTGAAGGTCAAGTGCTGATATCAGTCCAGTATGGGTGCTTGTGAGAGAGAGAGAGAGAGAGAGAGAGATTTACTAAATGCTAATTATATGTCAAGGACTCTTCTAAGCATTTTAAATATTATTTTATTTAATCTCTTCAAAATTCTATGAAGGAATTATGTTTTTTCAACTTGACATTAAGTTTAAGGAAACAAAGATCAGCAGGGTTAAGTAGCTTATTCAGGTTACACAGTGAGAGTCTGAGCCAACATCTGAACCCCAGCAGGTTAATTCAAATAACATAATATTGCATATTGCCTATAATATTGCAGGGCCATATGGGATGGTCTGAAGGCATGAGCTCCGGATCAGGGCTACCTGGGTTTGGATCTCTGCCCCATTTTTTACTTGCTCTGGGTCTTGGAATGAATCACTCTAAAGCTCTGAGCCTCAGTTTCTTTGTCTGCAAAATGGGAAAACTAACGATACCTAACTTATTGGACTGGTAACTGAATAATATATAAAATAATAAAATAGTACCTGGTTTATACTAACTACTTAAAATACATTAATAGTAGTGGTAACTGTACTACTATACTAAACCTTTGTAAAAGGATATGTTCCACCTATGAAGGAATTAACTAAAAATACAGTTTTACTCCTAAAGTGAGCAATGTTTACCGTGCACCCAGAACATGCAGTATTGTTCCTATTTTCAAATCTGTCTATCTTTGTTTATAGGAAAATATTCATTAGCCAGATCCAGATGCCACAGTCAACTCTACCATTTAGTAAGCTCAGCTGTCTTCATTGGGACCAAATGGTGGGCAGCATACTGGAAACCTTTAGTGCAGCTCAGCTTGAGTCCATTAGTACCAGAGGACAAAGACCATTTTTTTTCTTTTTTTTTCCCCCATTATTTTCAACTTTTATTTTATGTTCCGGGACACCCATGCAGGTTGGTTATATAGGTAAATTACATGCCTTGGAGGTTTGGGGTACACATTATATTGCCACCCAGGTAACCAGCATAGTACCGGATAGGTAGTTTTTTGATCCTCACTGTCCTCCTACCTTCCACCCTCAAGTAGGCCCTGTTGTCTGTTGTTCATTTTTTTTGTGTTCATAGGTACTCAGTGTTTAGCTCCCACTTACAAATGAGAACATGTAGTATTTGGTTTTCTGTTCCTGTTGTTAGTTTGCTTAGGATAATGGCCTCCAGATCCATCCATATTGCTGCGAAGGATATGATCTCATTCTTTTTTGGCTGCATAGTATTCCATGGTGTATACGTACCACATTTTGTTTATCCAGTCTACCACTGATGGACAGTTAGGTTGATTTCATGTCTTTGTTATTGTGAATAGTGCTATCATGAACATACGCATGCATGTGTTGACAAAGACCATTCTTGCAGGAACCTTTGTCTCATGTCTCCACCCAATGGCATCTCACATGTCCATGTCTATTCCATAGTATAGAATTGATATAGAAACTATACCCAGTCCTTATAGTCCTGTTTATTCTAATACACGTGAGTCACAAGGGGACTTGGTAAGGAGGAATCCTGGCAATAGTTGCAATTCTAACTCATACCTCGCTCACTTCTGATGGTCAGCCCCAATGTTTATCATAAGGCCAAAGCCCCTCTTTTTTTCATGATGGTCTCTCTTTCAGAGTTCCCTGAAATCGGGCTTTCATGTTTATTTAGCACCAATCCTGACTTTCCTAATGATACGTTTCTTTGTTAGTTTGTTTGTTTTACCTGTGATTCCTTTATATTTTATTTTACTTGTGTCTTCTTCTTCTTTTCTTCAGTCTTAGTTGTTCCTTACTGATAATATGACTTAGATATGTGTGAATTAAAGATTCTATTTTTACATCATAACACCAGCTAATTATGAGTAAACTGTAGTGAAAATCAGATTTTCCAGCATAATTTTAATTTTTAAAGGAAAGTTTAAAATCTTAATATAAATAAAATATATCTTCCTCCAACTTCTCATATTCTGCCAGTATTATTACATTTTCTCAAAAGAAAGCAGAGCAAAAGCTAATGAAATAGTCTTGCTAACAAAGTGTCTTTGTGAGGGTATTTGAAGGTAAATATCTTTTGGAAAATGTATAGGCAAGAGGAAAAGTCTTTTTGTTTGCTCTGTCACCCAGGCTGGAATGCAGTGGCGCGATCTCAGCTTACTGTAACCTCCACCTCCTGGGTTCAAGCGATTCCCCTGCCTCAGCCTCCCAGGTAGCTGAGACTACAGGCACGTTTCCCCACACCCAGCTAATTTTTTATATTTTTAATAGAGAAGGGGTTTCACTGTGTTAGCCAGGATGGTCTCAATCTCCTGACCTCGTGATCCGCCCGCTTCAGCCTCCCAAAGTACTGGGATTACAGTAGTGAGCCATCACCCCCCGTGAAAAAAATGTCATTTTTATACTTTTTTCTAACTGTATTTATTATGGGAAGAAATATTGTAAGCACAAAGCAAAAACAAAAAGCAATTACTCATAATATAATCACTTAAGCTAACGAACATTTAATGTTCATATATCTGATCCCAGTTCATTTCTGTGATATTTACACAGATTTATATGTGAGAAAACGTAGTATACATAATATTATTAAGATGTACTGAATGCTTGTGCTTCACCTGTCTTTGTTATGCCTGTGTGTTACTACTTCTACCCAATGAGGCACTGTTTACCAACAATTCCCAAAAGCATTCATGTAAACTATAATAAAATTGTTGAAAAACAAGTGCAGCAAAGATGACCATAAAAAATTGGAGTGGGGGTTTATACAAATCTACAAGGAGTCCATTTTCTTTCAGATTGCTTTTCTACTGTTTTCAAGTTTTTTCTGTACTTTAGAAAAGCATTATAAGTCTTAGATGATGAATTCGTTCATTCATTCATTCAGGAGTTTGATCATTTAGCAAATATTTATTGTGCACTTCAATATTTTCAGAACATAAGTCCTGATAATCAGCAACAAACGAGGTCATTGAAATTCTAGCCCTCAGGAAGCTTGCATCCGAGTGGGGGAGATAGACCATGAATGTATAAATATCTAATATATTTGGTAATGAGGTAAAAATCATTGTCCACCAATAAAGATAGATTGGAAGGATGTGTTGTTCACAAAGTGTGCTCAGTAAAGGCCCCCTGAGAAAATTGCATCTCAGCAAACGTCAAAAAAAGAGGGAAACTAACCATGTGTCTCTGTGAGGTAAGAGGTTCCCACACCAAGGGGACGGTGTGTGCAGGGTGCCTGGACTGTGGGCTTTCTGGGTATATTAGCCCGTTCTCATGCTGCTAATAAACACATACCCGAGACTGGGTAATTTATGAAGGAAAGAGGTTTAATTGAGTTACAGTTCAGCATGACTGGGGAGGCCTCAGGAAACTTACAGTCATGGTGGAGAAGGAAGCAAACACACCCTCTTCACATGGCAAAAGCAAGGAGAAGTGCTAAGCAAAAGGGGGAAAAGTCCCTTATAAAACCACCAGATGTAGTGAGAACTCACTCACTATCAGAACAACATGAAAGTAACTGCCTCCATGATTCAATTACCTCCCACCAGTTTCCTCCCATGACACATGAGGATTATGGGAACTACAATTAGAGGTGAGATTTGGGTGGGGACACAGCAAACCATGTCACTGGGCCAGGGAAGCCAGTGAGGCTGGAAAGCAGGGCAGAAGGGAGTGGGAGGAAGTGAGGTCAGAAAGCCAGACAGAAATCCAGATCACACACAATTTGGCAGAACACCAGAAGGAATTTCAGTATTATTTTGCCTGAAGTAAAAGTCACTGGAAAGTTTGAGCAGAGTGGCCAGATCTGACCTCCTTTTAAAGAATCACATTGGCTGCTGGGTAGAAAAGAAGGGTCAAAGGTGAAGGCCAGGAAGCGAGTTAGTGGACTAAAGTGGTAGAGATGAAGTGGTGAGAAACGGTTGAGTTCTGGATACATCTTGGAGTTTTGCTGAGGGACAAGATTTAACAATTACTAGCAAGTTTTGTGACCCATGGCAAAAGGAATATAGTTTGTATTTTTATCATTATTGTTCAGAAAGGATGAAACAGAAGAGGTCCCTACTTAGAAAAAAATTATTCTATTATTCATCAAAATATTGGTGAATAATAATACATTTTAGGCTTACAGTGAAAATTACAATTTTAAAACAGATTATGTCTTTTTTAGCAATTACTAGAGTTGGCTTAGTCACTCTCATTACCTAAATCAGAGTTTCTCCACAATGGCACTATTGACATTTTGGTCTGGATTATCTGTTGTAAGGAGCCACTCCCATTAGAATCCAAGCCCATTAGATAACTATTTTCCATTATTTATTCCTGCTTATCATACAATGTAGAAGGGGATATATTGTTAGCATTATATTTGTGGAGCAGATGTTATGTAACTTCAAAATGAGTTTGTTTAGTAAAGTTAATATTTTTCTAGCTTTTTGTCACTTTTTTTCTCTTTCCTCATGTAAGGAAAAATATCACAAAATAGACATGCTTTACTTTTCCATCCCTGAATGTTGCCTCACTCAGCTCTTGTTGAAAAGTTACAAGACCTTATTATCATCATCCCTTAACTCACCCTTTTTACCCTGCTCGTGCTCCAAACCACACTAAAATCAATGCAGATACATGTTGTAAAACTATACTTCTATAAAAGAGTAAATTAAATTAAATTCTATTCAGGTTAAAAAAAGTGTCCAGGGCCTTCTGTCCTCCATGAGGATGAGGTTGTTTATATCTCACAAACACTCAGGAATTTGCACAGTGGAAAAAAGGGTGAAGATTTAGAAGGTAACTGGGCAACTGCTGGGAAAGGGAATAGAAAGGACAGCTGTCTGTACGACACATCAATAGCTTCAATAATTCCCTGTGAATTCCTGAAGGCTTGGTATACTCCAGACAGGGTGTGAGAGCACTGCAAAGTCATCTGAAGGTCAGAGTGACAGCACCAGAAGAAGAGAGTAAGGAATGACAATGATCTGGAGAAAACAGTTTCTAGTATTAACCTTCCCTGATTCTCTTAGAACATTATTTCCTGTCACGTAAGTTTTAGTTATGCAGTTATAGCAAACCTAAACCTGAAGGAAATAAAAGTCCTGTCATCACTGTGTTATTTATGTTCACATGGACAATGGCTGAAACACTGGCCTTTAGGATAAAGTTGATGAAGCCACAGGGAGCAATATTGAAACTGATCCACTGAGAAACATATTCCTATATAAATTGTTTTTGTTGTATTCATTTCCACTCTAGCTGCCATAACTTAATAACTGTAACAGACTCATAATATCATGTTGTTTCCAAGAACTGCTTCCCTTGAAGGTTTACAGCACACAACTAAACTATTGAGTGTGTGAGAGTCATGCATGGGCTATAAAAAGCAGAAGGGAATTAGCATCAACACCAATATCTTGGCTGAGTGTCTAACTGTTATCATTTGACAGTGGCAGCCTATTAAACAATTTTAAAATAAGACATTTTCCCACCACAATGAAAACATTCATTTATAGGGATTTTATAACTTGGGATTTAAGACTTTTAAAGAAAATATGCTGTCTGTACCATGAATTATCTCAAGGCATTGGAGAGACCTGCCAATACAATTGGTTTGAGGTTGGAAGATTTGAACCTATTTTTAAGTAGAAAATAATGTCTAAGAACAAATGAGTCACAGACAAAAAGCAGAATCATCTTATTCTGAAGAAAGTAGGGAATGTCAAAAACCAAAGACTGCATGAGAAAATATAAATAAAAAGGAAGCAAATGAAAGATTACTTTATCTCATTGACCTTTGCTATTATGTAACATAATCTTAGACACTTCAATTATATTTTATTTGATACTAAGATTCTGGTATTTTGTGAGCCAAGGGAGTCTTCCATGACTTCCCATTAGTCTGCTAAATACCTTTTACAAAATAATATGTTACCAAGTGTTCTGCTATAGGTAGAGCACTTACAATCCACTCTCACTACCTAAATTAGAGTTTCTCAACAAGCACTATTGACATTTTGGTCTGGACAATCTGTTGTAAGGAGCCACTCCTACGTCCTTGTAGAATGTTTAGCAGTATCCCTAGCCTCTATCTGCTAGGTGCCAGTAGCCTCCCCAACTTGTGACAACCCAAAACATCTCTAAGCATCATCACATCTCTTCTGGTGAGTAAATTCACTCCCAGCTGGAACCACTGATCCAAATCAAGAAGTTAGAAAATAAAATTTGCCATGTATCTCTTTATACAGTGTGAGTACTTGTCCAATTTTACCTCTTCAACAAATGTTTAAGATTTCATAGCATAATACAATTAATTCATATTCTACTAAGTACAACTTAGTATCACATTAAGATGTCTTATGTGGTCATACAGTTAAATAAAAGAGTGTCTCTGTTCTAAACAAATAGAACTTTATAAGTTTTCTCTATTTATTAAACTTACGTTGCATAGGCTCAAAGGGTCTCCAAATAACTATCAGCTCTAGAATCCTAAGAAAGATAAGATAGTAGGATAAGAGAACAAGAAGGATATGGAAGCTATGAGAGCAAATAAAAATAAAATTTTTATTTTGTAAGTAAGAACTTGAAAGGATGATAGAACTGTTAAATCAACAGATTGGATGGTAATCACAGGATAATGTTGGAAACCTCTTCCTGGGATATAAAGATGCAGCAGATTTAACATAACCTAGAAATATTGTCCAAGTCTTATACATGTTTCTCTAAAGATACTGTGAGAAATGTTTATCTGCAATAAAACATTTAAAAAGAAAAAAACAGAAAGAGGTTTTGCAAGAGAATATGGTGCCTATACACATGGCTCGTGATGCAAACTTTCAAGAAGTCTCTGGGGATTAAGGATCTTTGTCCTTCTGAGAGAACTCTGCATAGATTAATAATCTTTGGTATAATTTTAGTATGAGAATAATTTGGCTAGTATTTAGAGACATAGTGTTAGAGAAAGGATAAATTATGGGTAAAATTTGTTTCTCCATCTGTCCATTAGTCTTATACTCTCAAAGTCAAGGGTATGACAAATAACACAAAAACAAAGACAGACTGTACTCAATAGGCATCATTCCCAGAGACAGAGGCAAACTGATCTCTCGGACACCAGAAGTAAAGCAGGGTTGTGGTAAGCTATATATAATGGAGACTGCTAATTCAGACCAAATACTTTCTTCAAGAACAACTACATCCCTTGATTGAGATCTACTCCATTCCCTCCATCCCCAGTCATTAATCTTCTACTTGAGTAAACTAAGCCAAATGACAGTAAAAAGAGATCCTATTTCTTAGATTTATAGAGGACTTTTACAAATGAATTTTATGACAGGGTACCACATGGTTGAATTTAGAAATAAATAAAAGGCATCTAGCTACAGAGTAGATAGAATCTATATTGAGTTTGGAAATAAAACATTAAACAAAAACATTGAAATGTGATTTTCTCAAAACTGCGAAAAGATAATTCACAGGAAAATTGGGGGCATAAGAGATTATGATCAGTTTAAAAGGATGTCCCATGAAATGGCCCACCTATGGAAACTGAAGCTGTCAGTTACATTTCAATCAGGACACTTTGAGGTTTATTTTGATATGGTAGGTGAAGGGAAAAACGGTGGGGGACAATTTTCAGGCAGATTTCACATTAGGACTCCAGGGTCATCTTTCTGGGTCACAGTTTCCTTATCTGAATAATGAGGGTGGTAGACTTGGAGCACTATTTCTTAATGTATGTTCCATGGAGTAGTATCCTCAGGAGAAGCTCCATGAAAGTGTTCCTAGGAAAATAGACACACACTACGTTCTCTATATCCTTCTTGGAAATTTAGTGAGCACATTAGAGTATTACAGAGTTTTTATACTCTTTTAGTAAAGAAACTTTTAATTTCTAAATCCCAACATTTCCCAAATTTTACCCCCCAAGGAAATCTTTTTATCCTCTGACAGCATATATTTAGATTCTGAAATCTAAATATTTCAGAGAACACTCTGAAAACTGTAGGTTCAGTTACATCTAATATCTTTTCAAGATTTATCATATTATAAGATTAAAAAGAAGTCTATCAAGAAGCATTCTTATATAATCTGTTCAGAGAAAGTAAATAGATCTTTCATTCTAGCCATGAGTATGTGGTTCTTCAGCCATGAAACTGGATATCGAGAGTGAAATGAACACACTTCATGTCCAGTAGAATAGTACCGAAAAAGGATCAGTTAAATAGTAATGCAGCATGTGTCCAAGGAAACCCACACAAAAGACTGTGCTTACAGATGCCAGTAATTATGCAGCCAGGGGGAAAACCCTCATTCTGTGGTCGACAGCTCTTCCGGCCCTCTGCTGACTTCCCCGATGTTGCCATTCTTTCCAATTCGTGGTTGAAAGCACTGAAGTTTTAAGAAAAACTGGACAAATTTTGCTTTTGCTAGCTTTTCTTACAGCTAACTACCATTTAGCTTAAAAAGTGTATAGCACATGTCAACCCACAATGTAAGTAAGATATGTAAAGCACTTGTAACTATATAAATGACACCAAACATGGAGAGGCCTACAAATAATGCTAACACACAGCTAGAGCTATTGTGTAATTGTATGAGGTAATGTTGCATGCTTATATATTACATGGTTTTTTATCCACCCAATGCAGGGGTATTATTATGCACATTTACATATTGGCAACTTGATCAAGATCACAGTATATATGAGTGAGGAATGGACTCGGTACTGACCAAATACAAGTTTGTTATTCTGAATCACTACCCTCTTTGGAAAATCTACCTGATGAAATTTCAGTTCCAGCTTGAAGCCTAGTGACTCTCCCCTATCCTCTTCATGTCTGGCTGCTTGAGGGCATGGCAAAGGAGTCTGTTCCCCTCCTATTCAGGGTCTCAGTGATAGGTTATCATTGATTCTGTTTTCAGTTCTTCTAAGAGGAGAAAGATTGAGGTGGGGTGATTTTTTAAATTACTTCCAAAGCCTACTCTTCTTCTTTGCGGAGTCACTTTTATACACAAATAAGTTTTGAAATAAATAGAACCAAAAAAGAAAACCCCACTATGCCGTGTTAGCATTTTGCAGTTTATTAAACAATTAAATATCCATCTTGGTTTTTTTAATCCTAAAAATACTGTAATATTTATTAATTAGTAGGGCAAGCATGCATATTATTCAAAATATGCAGAAATTAAAGCTAAAGAGACATCTAATAGTACACAATTTACATTTACAAAATGGGGACTTAACCTAGACTACTATGTGTCATGAAAATTAGTGAGGATCTGCCATAAAAAATATGTTTCTTTTTAGAGATTTTAAGAACTGAGAAAATCTGTTTTGAATAAGTCTTTCATTTCCCCATTCATTCTTTAAAAAATATAGACTTCCAAGGAAATTTCAAGGCAGTTGGTCAGAATTCAATGTCTTACAAGTTGGCCATTTCCACCATAGCTGTTTTCTGAATGAATGAATCTTTCACTAATATAATAGGATGTTAAGTGCCCTGAATTTGGAAACTAAGGCCATGAACTGGAGACAACACTTGCTAATTATTCTACAATCTACAGAAGGCCACAAATAACTTCCTCCTTTAGGACCTCCAGCCAGCACATCAACCTCCATTCTCCTTTCTCCATTTATATGACCATCATCTGTAAGAAGCCTTGAAAGAATGACTCAGCCTGTGGGGAAGATTGCAAATCCAAGACGAGAGAGTACTTCAGAAGAATCACTTGTAATCTTCCCTGCACCTCTGAGAAGGGGAATAAAAGATTGGACTGATTTCAGGGTGGAGAAAGCTGGCCACTTCAGAGCTGGCCAGCAATAGCGGAAGGGAAAAAATGTAGTCAGTTGTTCAGTGACTAACTTTAGATTGTGGAATACTTACAACTTTTTGTTTCCAGTAATGGAGAATTATATATCAAATATAATATTAATATCAAATATAATACTGAAGTTATAAATTAGAAGAGACTCTTTCATTCTTTCTTTTTAATTTATTTTTCAGTGGACAAAAATTGCATATATTTATCAGATACAACATGATTTTTAAAATTTGTGTACATTGTGAAATGGCTCAATTAGATAATTAGCATATTCACTAACTCACATATCATTTTTTGTGGTGACAACACTTACAATCTACATTCTTAGTTATTTTCAAGAACAAAATACATTGTTATTAACTGTGGTCACCATGTTATACAATAAATCTCTTGAACTCATACCTCCCATACAACTGAAACGTTGTATCTTTTAACTAAAATTTTGATTACTAAAATTGCCTAAGAGGTCATTAAATCTTCCCAAAATGTTTTCCAACAGAGAAGGGAGATTTTATTATAGCACCTCCGAAGGTGGTAAATGGTTAAAGCATAAAACAATCTTACGTTTATTGAGTCTCCTCAGTAAACAATGATACCACTTAGGGATCCATGCCCCTTCTTAAAGGGTCAATTTCTCTTCCCTGTATTTATCCCAGTGAGAGCCCTATTTTTTCCCTGGAAATTCATAATGCCTTGTTTCCTTTCACTACCAAAATGAGAAAGTAAAATATCAGAAATTGACATTTTTGACAACAGTCACTAATTTCTATGTGTTTCTGTAAATTGGGATTGAAAGTATTCAAAATATTGAATCAACATAAGTTCAGTGATCAAATTCTAAGCAGAGAGTCATTAAGAAGGGTGATTTTTAACTTCTTCATTAAAGCTAATTGTGGAACTGGGTGGAGTAATTTTCTAAACCAAAAGAGTGACAGTTAAAACCAATGCACACCGGGGAAAAAGAGCAGGTGATGTGAAACACATGTGCAATACATATTTAAACATTTAGATGCCTGGAAAATCTGAGTCGGGTTAGTCCTTGCCAAATCTGGTTCAATTGCAACTAAGATTGAAACTTGTTATTGGGTAGATCTGGGGTCTGTTTTGGGCTGAATTGTGTTCCTTCTCCAAATTCCTATGTTGTAGTCCTAACCTCCAGTGCCCTAGACTAATGTGACTATATTTGGAGATAGGATCTTTAACGAGGTAATTAAGTTAAAATGAGATCATTAGGGTGGACTCTAATCCAATCTAATTGGTGTCCCCATAAGAGGAGGAAGCAAGGACACAGAGGCACACAGGGAAGACCAGGTGAAGGCACAAGGAGAAGATGACCATCTTCAAGCCAAGATGAGAGATCTCAGAAGAAAAGTGCCCTGCCAACTCCTTGATCTCAGATTTATAATGCCCAGAGCTGGGAGAAAATATATTTCTGTTGCTTATGTCACATGGTCTGTGATACTTTGTTATTGAAGTTCTAGCAAACTAATACAAAGTCTGTACCATAATATTCTCAACACTTCATAGACTTGCAATTTTGACAAGACCAGATCATCCAATCACTCAGGAATGCAAAAATATATTACCCTGGGAATTAAATATACATCACGCAAAGTGTTAATAAAAATAAGTTTTCTAATACTCTTCTGTCTCCAATACATTTTAAAATTTAGAAGTAAAATGTATCCTCTTAATATTTTAGTGTTATACTGTCTTCATGCACTTTCAGCATTTAGAAGTTTATTTTCCCAAGCATGATAAAACTTTTGAGACATAGAGATTTTCGGAAGAACTAAGAATAGCCAATTCAGACAACTGCCAAATCATCAACACTTACATGAAATTTGTGGGAAAATTAATCCAATGTTTTATAAAACCTTATTTCTTAAAAAAAATCAGATAGCTACTTATGACTTATGTTTATGAATCTAAGCTGAGATACAGAGAATGGTTAAAACCATTTGGTCAATGAATTGACCTTACAAACAGACTATTTAGTTTTAAGATCTTAGCACTGGCATGGGTAAAATTTTTCATATATACCAGGTGCTCATTATTAATATTATATGTATTTAATAACAGCACTTCTCCAACATTAGTTAATAACTTATCCAAGTTCGAGATGCAGCAAGGAATTATTCCCATACATTCAGGGAAATGCTGAGCTTGTTCTAGTGGTTTGGTTTTTGGTCTCCCGGAGTTCCTTCTCTTAATGTTATATGAAAGGCAGTTTAGGATAAATTTGGAGAATCTAGATTCATATTTTGATACATAAATTAGTATTAACAGAGACACAGCCCTTTTTACACATTTTTATTTCCTCAGACTTCCTCCTGGATTCAGCCCCACCTTCTATGGGAGTTGGGAGTTGGAGAGTATCTCTTATTTCCAAGCACAATAAGTCTAACTACTTAACTTTTTCACTGCCAAGGAAAGAAAGATATTAAATAAATAAATAAATAAATAAATAAATAAATAAATAAAAGAACAAATAAAGAGACAGTAAAGGAAGGAATGAAGGGAAGAGAAAGAGAGAGGAAGGAAGGAAGGAAGGAAGGAAGGAAGGAAGGAAATAAGGGAGGGGGAGGGAGGGAAGGTGGAAGGAAGGCAAGGGAAGGAAGGAAGAAAGGAAGGAAGGAAGGAAGAGGGAGTGAGGGAAGGAGAGAGGGAGGGAGTGAAGGTGGAAGGAAGGAAAGAGGGAAGGAAGGAAGGAGAGAAAGAAAGAGGGAGAGAGAAAGAAAGGAAGAAAAGAAGGAAGGAACGGCCTTTTACAATGAAAAGGAGTATCAAGCTCATAGCTATCTCTAATGAAGTTCCTTCCCAACATGGTGGCCCATTTTGTCCTTGATCTGTATCACAGTTCCTTCAAAGAAGGTACACTGAACAGAGAACTCTCCATTCTTCCATATCAATTCTAATTGTATCGAAGATCCAATGGTAACTTCATTGGTTATGGGAAAAGAAGAACATGTTTACATTTCTAAATGTGCTTGGCCATGTATCTCACTTATCTCACAGAGCATGCTTTAGAAATATTATGCTGCACTTTGGGAGGCCGAGGAAGGTGGATCATGAGATCAGGAGTTCAAGACCAGCCTGGCCAAGATGGTGAAACCCCATCTCTACTAAAAATACTAAAATTAGGGCAGGCACCTGTAAAGCCAGCTGTTCAGGAGGCTGAGGCAGAGAATTGCTTAAACCGGGAGGTGGAGGTTGCAGTGAGCCAAGATCATGCCACTGTACTCCAGCCTGGGCGAGAGAGCGAGACTCCATCTCAAAAAAAAAAAAAAAAAAAAAAAAAATGCTAGAAATAATGTGAAAATGTATCAACAAGATGTAGCAAACAACCTGAGAGACTGGAGAGAAAGTCAATATTCCTAGCCTTGCGAAATTGTGGTTTTATTTTGTAAAGAAAAATTATATAAAAGTTGAAAATAAAGCAGAAAAAAAATAAAAGAAGTGACGTTTTTTCAACGGCACAGGCCAGAATTATTTAAATGCTTATGAGAACATACTTTTTTCAACTCTCTGTTTATAACTGATTAAAGTCTCAGACTTTAAAGTTAACTTCCAGATTTTGCCTGGTAGATACACAAACAATTTCTATAAAAAGAAAAGATAATCCAAGAGTTTAAGGATGTTTGTTCTTTAGGAGATTAACCAACATTGTACCTAAACTTGCAATCTTATCCAAACTGTCCTTTATTAAATTGTTTTTAGATATTCATCTTCTCAAAGCTTTTTGAACCAGTCTTAGTGTCTCGCTGATTCCCTCATTAATTAATGAGCTGAATACAATTGTTGACCGTGTTTATTTTTTATTTATAGAAGAACTGTGTTTTACAGAAAATTACATTTTAACACCTCATAAAAATGGTTCTGTTAGAAGGATGAAGTATTTTATAAAGTAGGACTTCACTTCTAAATATATTGCCTTTGAGGTGTTGGAAATATCTTTCTTTTGGACCAATGTCTTCATCATGATAACTCTCTTTTGCTCAAAGCATACATGCCTATAAAAAATAGACTTTAAAATTGTATCTAAATTTATTTGAGAAATTTAACAGTCCACACAGAGAGAATTGCTGTGACATCCTTTGTGATTCTGCCTTTCCATTATCTTCTACTTATGTTGAAGTTTGTAATTCTGTATCAGTTCAAAACCTTCAGGAGTCTCACAAACCTCTAAAGTAAAAAATTTCTTGGTCTTACTTGCTATATAAAAATGGATTCCAAAGCTTATTGCCCACTAAATTTCTCACTATAAGATCTGGTTGGAAACAAAATAGGTCTCTCATCTTCCCTCACTGATATTAAAAAAATAGAACTCAAAATTTATAATGACTAGAAGTCACTTCATTGTTTTTCTGTAAATTAATTTTATTAGCCAATGCTAACCCTAGGATTATATATTTATTTTAAACTTCAACAAACAGTATCTTGCACAAGCAAAAAGCAGTAACATGGTTTTCTCAAAGCAAGTTGTTTTTAAGAACTTCCTAGCTTAATAAATGAAATAACCAAAGGCTAAACACATGCCATACTGATTACATTTCGCCAGAAAAGTCCAGTGCCTCTGGCTTTTTGTTTCACAGCCAAAAGTAGTTCTATTTCTGGGCTGTAGTTGCAGCTCTGAGCCATTTCTTCTACAAGAGATAAGAAGTAGAGATCATAAAATAACGGACATATAAAAATAACTAACCGAAACTACATGAAACTGACCCAGTCAAGTAATATAAATAATCTATGATTTACAAAACAACTATTTTTTAGTAATATAGTGAAGATTGGTGAATAGTTTCTCATGTATAAAGCTGTTTCTTAATTTAATGAAGCCAACTGTATTAATCTAGCAATACTGCTGGGCTGGATTGAGACTCAATTATGAAAGTGGCTGTGGATCCCTTTTAGATGTCCTTGGTAACAGCAGGGATGTCGTATTCAAAGCCCGAATATATACAATATGCACACACACACGCACACACACACATAAGTACACACACAAGTGCACTAACTAAATAAAAAATTTATTTTTGGTGCTAAAACCCGATTATAGTTTTGTTTCTACCCTTCGTTTAGTCAAAAAGCAGTAAGTATAAACCAAAAGTAGAGGGTTAAGTTAAAATTCTGACTCTACCTCAAAGCACTATCAGTAATGAACAGTGGCATCCATGTCTAGTTTGCAAGTCATTTGGCCTTCGTAGCCAAGGATCACAAAGTACTTGACCTGGCATTTGAATTTATCATTTAAGCTAGTACTTCTAGAGACTAGTAAATGAAAAATATACCTTAGATTGTGGTAATAATTATCATTAACATTTTCGAATGCTTCAATGTGCCAGGCACTTGTTTAAACATTTTATATCATTATCTTATTTAATCTTTATTCTAACTGTAGGAGTAGATGGTCTTATTTTATTCCAGTTTATAATTTAAGATATTGAAGTCTAGAAAAATTAAGTAACATCCCTAAAATCACACATCTGCTAAGGTAAAAGTGGAATAGAAACTGAGAGTCAGATTCCAAAAGTAGATCTCTGAACACTAGGCTTTGGCCTTTGGAGAAGGACAATCATTTGGTGCCTGTGGAAACCAATCTGGGTTAAGAAATGCAATTAACATTTAGTTACCCTGTTAACCCACATTCGCTCTCACTGCAAGGCTTGTGATAACTACACATAATTAACCGAGCTCCTGTTCAAGCCAAAAGAAAAGTACAATTAGAAAGAGAAGCCTAAACTTTACCATAATTAATTTACAACTAGTCATTTCTTATAGACATTTATATAATTGTTTTTTTCTGTTTTTAAGTAACAAAAGGAAGTTCAAAATTCATGATTTCTTTCCTTACCACACCCATACTAAAGCCTCATGCATTTAAGAAATTAGTAGTATTTTTTTTTTTTTTTAAATAAAAACAAGTATGTTTTAAATTCCAAGAATTGTTCTAGGGTCCAATTCTCAATTTTAGTTACATTCACCTATTACAAGTTCCATTGCTCTCTATACTTTTTAAAGATGAAAGATAATTTAATTATCAACTGCTTTTTATGTGCTCTTCAAAATACATTTCTTACTTTAGATAGCTAGAATCATATTAAAAAGAATCAACACCATTTTAATACACTTCTACCCCCACTGGTACCGAAGCTTCCCAGGATCTGGGCCCTCTCAAAGCTTTTGTTGGAGTTTCTTTTGAAGTGTTTAAAAGTTACGACTTCCTACACACCGGTGCATTGGCATAATACCCCATGCCCGCAGGTTTCTGTGTCATTGTTACCACTGTGTTTTGTTGGGCTCCACACTTGGAGCTCTCCAAGGATCCGTGACTGAACTGAATGAAACCTTTGCTACTTGGCAGGGGTAGTAAGAACACATAAAACCTGCCAGCTGTCAAGGATGTAAATGGTGATTTTGTTTCACTTTTTAATGAATTAAAGCAGGATTGAACTCAATCCAAAGACAGCATGTTTGGCCTTTTAAAGGAAGAAAAAAATGAAAGAGAAGGATGTTTTCTTCTCTCCCGGCAATGGTGTGCAGTGAGGTGTTGATGATTTAGTATGGGCAGTCAACACTCCAGGAAAGCTATCTAAAGGCTGTTTTTGTTGTTGGTTTCTTTTCCCGCTAATCAAATGCACCCTATTGGCCTGAGGCAAACAGATCACTCCCCATTCTTTCTTAGATAAACTTCTATACCTCTGCCCTTTCCCAAGCCAAAACGAGAATGTTTCCTTAAATGCTCTTATCTCAAAACATTTACAGAGGTGATTTGGGCGAGAATACACTAATACTATATATTTTTAAGTTTGTTTTGTTTCATTTTGCTCTCTTTCCCCAAAACCAGCAATGTTACATTTATCAGTGTCACTTTGATTTACTGAACTACAGCAAGCGCTTAGAGTAGCTGACAAAGCACAAGTACACATCTCACAAATGCACTCAGAAATACATTATTTTGTTAGTCTTATAGGATATTTTGTTTACAATTAAGTGTTATCCAATCATATGTTCACCTGTATAAGAAAATGTGTAAGTTTGCAATTTCATTGTGCCTAAGTATGAGGATTTTTGAATCTTCATACTTTAGCTTTTTATTTTTAGTATGAAAACTATCTTCTGTTGGCATCCTGACCAAAAAAAAAAAAAGAAAGAAAGAAAAAAGAAAACAAATAATATTATCGTCATCCAATCTTCATTTACACTTTCTCTCAATCATATAATAGTATGGATTTTGCATTTTCCCATCTTCTTTTTACAAACATAATTCCATAGTGTTTGCTTATCCTGTTCCTCTCTGGAGTTGTCAACTTCCTCTATTTTAAAGATGCCAGTCTTCTTTTGCCTCTACATTTGTGACTAACCTTAGGAATAATTAAGGGTTAATCCAACCTTCACCGGCAGAAAGAAAACTATGGTCTAATACCACATGCACCCTCTGAAGCAATGGCTCAAGCTGTACCTTGGCCTCTTTTAGCCATAGCTGGGACAAAGGGCATCAAGCCCCAAGGCTGCAGAGTCCATGAAGCTATTGTTCCCTCCTAGGCCTCCATGCCTGTGATGAGAAGGGCTGCCACCAAGATCTCTGACATGCTCTGGAGACATTTTCCCCATTTTCTTGGTGATTAACATTCAGCTCCTCATTACTTATGCAAATGTTTGTAGCCAACTTGAATTTCTCCCCAGAAAATGTGATTTTCATTTCTATTGCAATGTTATGCTGCAAATTTTCCAGACTTTTATGCTCTGCTTCTTTTTCAAACATAAGTTCCAATTTCAAACCATCTCTTTGTGAATACTTATAACTGAATGCCTTTAAGAGCACCCAGGTCACATCTTGAATGCTTTGCTGTTTAGAAATTTCTCCCACCAGATACCCTGAATCATTTCTGTGAAGTTCAAAGTTCCACAGATCTCTAGGGCAGGGACAAAATGCCACCAGTCTCCCTGCTGAAGCACAGCAAGAGCGACCTTTGCTCCAGTTCCCAATAAGTTCCTCATCTCCATCTGAGACCACCTCAGCCTGGGCTTCATTGTCCATATCAGTATTAGCATGTTTTATTTAACATGGAGGAGATAAAACAGAGTCAAGGAATTTTACTGTCATTGATTACATTCTCAATGAAGCTCGAGCTTGTGTATTCAACCTTGCCTCTTAAAATGGCCTCGAGCCTAATGGGTACAGAGTTGAAGTAGTGAAGGCCCTGAATGAAGAAACCAGAGCTATTGCTTCCTGGAAAACTGATCATAGTCAATAACAACAAAAATATCTTGATGGCAAAACTGTGGCTGTACCCTCCCTACACAATAATCAACTGGAGGCTCCACAATGGGCCAAACCAAGCACTCTTGTAACCATCTAATTCTCAACCAAAGCCAGGACCTACTGTTGAAGTGATCTTCTGCCAGCCTATTTTGGGACTTTGGGATCATGTAAGTTGATACTTAATAAATATATATATATACACATGTCCTATTAGTTCTGTCCCTCTAGGGAACCCTAATACACTTGGCCAAACCCTTATTCTGTCATAAACAGGCTTTCTAATTTTTTCCAATATGGCTAGGCTTAGAAATTTTCAAATTTTAAAGTTCTGCTTCCCTTTTGATTAACAACTATGTCTTCAACTCATTTCTTTCTTCTGGTATTTTATAAGAAGCAGCCAAGAGAAACCAGGCTGCTTCTTTAACACTTTGCATGGATATTTCCCCAGCCACATATTGAATTTCATTGCTTATAAGTTCTACCACAAAGCAGTAGGACATAAACATAATTCAGCCATGTTCTTTGCCACATGATTACAAGGATCACTATTTCTTCATTGTCCAATATCATGTTTTTCATTTTTGTCTGAGATGTCACCAGAATGGCCTTGGCTCACTGCAACCTCCACCTCCTGAGTTCAAGCCATTCTACTGCCTCAGTCTCCCGAGTACCTAGGATTACAGGCACCCATTGCCATGCCCGGCTAATTTTTGCATTTTCAGAAGAGATGGGGTTTCACCATATTGAAAAGGCTGGTCTCAAACTCCTGACTTCAGGCAATCCGCCCACCTCAGTATCCCAAAGTGCTGAGATTACAGGCATGAGCCACCGTATTCCACACTTAGTTCTTTTTCTCTAGGTCTTCAAGGCGTAGATTTAGGTTTTCTCTTTGAGTCCTTTTCTTTTTTATTGCTATTAACTTTCTTCTTAGAACTGCTTTAACTGCATTTCATAAATTTTGGCATATTATTTTTTCATTTTTGTTTGTTTTAAATTGTCTTTCAATTTTTTCACTTCTTTTTTTGATCCATTGGTTTTTCAGGAACATGTTGTTTAATTTCCACATATTTGTGAATTCTCCAATATTCTTTCTGTAATTGATTTTTTAGTTTTATACCATTGTGGTCAGAAAATATATTTGATATGATTTCAATCTTCTTATATTTCTTAATTTCCTTTGGAGAGGAAAGAAGAAGGTAAGTAAAGAGGAGATGACAAAGGGCCAAAGACAGAATGCATAATTACTGTTCTGTTTTGTGGCCTAAAATATAATTAATATAATGTTTTAGGTGCACTTAAGAATATGTATTCTGCTGCTGTTGTATGGAATGATCTGCACAGATCTGTTAGGTTCATTTGATCTATTGTTCTATTCATGTCTGGATTTTCCTTATTGATTTTCAGTCTGGAGGATCTATTCATTGTTAAAAAATAGATTTAAACTCTTGTACTATTATTGTATTACTTGTTTTTCCCTTCAGTCCTCTTAATATTTGCTTTACATATTTAGGTGCTCTAATGTTGGGTGCAAATATATTTACAATTGTGATTGACTCCTTTCTTGTTATATAATGAAGGTCTTTGTCTCTTCTGACAACTATTTACTTAAGGCCTTTTTTATTCTAATGTATATGCCCACCTCTCCTCCCCTTTGGTTGCCATTTGCTTGAAGTATTTTTTATCCCTTTACGATCAGCCTATGTACATCCTTAAAGTGAAAGTGAGTCTCAGAGACAGCATATAGTTGGATCTTACTTTTTATTTATTCAGTCACTCTATGTCTTTTGATTGGATAATTTAATCTATTACATTTAAAGTTACTACAGATAGATTAAAAACTTATTATTGCCATTTTGTTAATTGTTTCCTGTTGGCTGCTTGTATTTCTTTGGTTCCTTTCTTCTTTTCTTGCTGTCTTCCTTTGTGATTCAGTAGTTTTCTGTAGTACTATGCTTTTATTGAATATAGCTACAACAATTTGCTAAGTTATAAACAATGTAAAAAGATGCAAATTGTGACATAAAATTATAAAATGTAGTAGGGGAAAAGTGAAAGTCTAGAGCTTTTTATATGCAACAGAAGTTAAGTCATTATCAACTTAAAACAGATTATCATAGATAACTGAATCAAAGCATAGTACTACAAAAAACTGTTGAATCACAAAGGAAAACAGCAAGAAGACACTACATATATATATATATATTCAACAGTGGACATTAATATATATTGTATATAACAACTATATTATGTGTGTATATATAAAATATAACCACTATATTACCTATACATATATAAAAATAACCACTATATATATAGCAGTTACAGGTTTTTGATGTTATGTTATTGATGTTTTTGTTTTTGGTGTTACATTTTTTGTTTTGATGTTACAATTTGAATCCTTGTATACTATGTATCACTTAGCACATTGTAGCTATAGTTATAGTTAACAGTTTTGTCTTTTAACAAAACTTATATTCAGTAGAAACTACATGGTCTGAATATAGGATGCACAGTATTGTCAACCCTGGAAACAGTTTTTTTATTTTATAGGATATGTAAATGAAGTGTTGGTGTCTTTACCTAGAGGTGGCACTAAAGGCTTCGGAGGGAATAAATGTATATAGACCTCATAATAAATGACTTTTGTGTATACATATAGAAGAGTTTTCTTGAGCTTATTTAGCTGTATATAAATGCAGTTGATATTAGTTATGCCTGTGTCAACACTATGGATTTTTTTCACTTGTACATGGGGACTTTTGTTTTTCTTTTGGTTGATTAAAGATGCATATGCTAGGTGTGTGGATGAAAAAAATATATATATATATAAACAATATAATACATATTTATATAAACAATATAATATATATTTATATATATAAAATACTTATATTTTGTTTTCAGAAAATAATTTGGAAACTACTTGTCTTTTTTTTTTTTTTTTTCTTTTTTGAGGCAGAGTCTAACCCTGTCACCCAAGCTGGAGTGCAATGGCTCTTGCAGTGATCTTGGCTCACTGCAATCTCTGCCTCGTGGGTTCAAACTATTCTCCTGCCTCAGTCTCCCAAGTAGCTGGGATTACAGGCACACACCACCATGCCCAGTTAATTTTTTTTTTTGCATTTTTAGTAGAGACTGGGTTTCACCATGTTGGCCAGGCTGGTCTCAAACTCCTGACCTCGTGATCTGCCCGCCTTGGCCTCCCAAAATGCTGGGATTATAGGGGTGAGCCACCGCGCCTGGCCAAACACTACTTGTCTTTCAAAAGTACTTATTACGCAGGAACTGAAATCATTTCCTTTTTCAACACCAGCACTGATATTTTAAACTACTACTTTGGAAGTTTTTCACGCAGGGCATTGCACAATAGCAAGACTTAGATTGGTGAGAGGTATGACTTTGCAGAGAAAAATAGAAGATAGGTGTATTAGTCCGTTTTCACTTAGATGATAAAGACATACCGAAGACTGGGCAACTTAGAAAAGAAAGAAGTTTAATGGACTTACAGATCTGCATGACTGGGGAGGCCTCACAATCAAGGCAGAAGGCACGGAGGCACAAGTCACATCTTATATGGATGGCAGCAAGTAAAGAGAGAGAGCTTGTGCAGCTTGTTATAGAACCATCAGATCTTGTAAAACATATTCCCTGTCATGAGAACAGCATGAGAAAGACCTGCCCCCCATGGTGCAATTACTCCCACTGGGTCCCTTCCATGAGATGTGGGAATTGTGGGAGTTACAATTCAAGATGAGATTTGGGTGGGGACACAGCCAAATCATATCAACAGGTGAAGAGGAAATGACAAAAGGCAAAGAAAGGATGCATAATAACCTTTCTAATAAGTTATCAGAGAGTTAGATTTGAGGAAAGAATACATACTAAGTTCAAGGAACTGAAAAATCAATTCTTACCTAATTACCCTTTGAAGACTTTTACACCCCCAATAAAAGATTTTTGAAACAATAAATATAAAGAGCATATTGCCCTAAAAATAGAGAATATAGTCTTTCAAGTACTCAGGCAGCATGTTTAATGTTTGTCAGTTTTTAATTTTTATTTCTGGGGTCATGAGTGCAGATTTTATACATGCATATATTATAGAGTGGTGGAGTCTGGGCTTCTAGTGTACTCATCATCCAAAGAGTCAGTGAATATTTTACCCAATAGGTAACTTTCAACCTTTGCCCCTCTTTCACTCTCCACCTCTTATAGTCTTCAGTGTCTATTATTCCACTCTGTCCATGTGTACCCATTGTTTAGCTCCCACTTGTAATTGAGAGCATGTGGTATTTGACATACATATACGTGTGTGCGTATATATATATGTATATATGTGTGTGCGCGTATATACATATAAAACATATTTTAATCCAATTCTCCATTGATGGACTCTTAGGTTGATTCCATATCTTTGCTATTATAAGTAGCGTTGTGATAAACATAAGAGTAGAGATGTCGTCTTAACAGAATGATTTCTTTCCCTTTAGGTATATATCCAGTAGGAGGATTGTACTAGTTTACATTCTCACCAACAGCATATAAGCATTTCCTTTGCTCTGCATCCTCACCAATAACTGTTTGTTTATGACTTTTTAATAATCACCATTCTAATTGGTGTCAGATGGTATCTCATGGTGGTTTTGAATTGCATTTCTCTGATGATTGGTGATGTTAAGCATTTTTTGCATATGTTTCTTGGTCACTTGTATGTCTTCTTTTGAAGAATATTCACATCTTTTGCCTACTCTTTAATGGGCTTATTTCATTGCCATTGTTCAGTTGTTTGAGTTCCTTGTAGATTCTGCTGTATTAGTCAGTTTTCACTCTACTATAAAGATACTACTTGAGACTGGGTTATTTATAAATAAAAGTTTTAATTAACTCAGAGTCCCACATGGCGGGGCAATTATGGTGGAAGGCAGAAGAGGAGAAGGCACCTTCCTTACATGGCAGTAGGAGAAAAAAGAGAGCACAGGGGAAACTGCCACTTTTAAACCATCAAGATCTCATAAGAACTCCCCCCACCATCACAAGAACAACATGGGGGAAACCACCCTGTGATCCAATTGCCTCCCACCCGGTTCCTCCCTTGACACATGGGGTTTACAATCAGATGAGATTTGAGTGGAGACACAGAGCCAAACCATATCATCTGGGTATTTTAGCTCTTTGTTTGATGTACTATTTAGCTCTTTGTTTGATGCATAGTTTGAAAATCTGCTTTTCCCATTCTATAGGTTATCTGTTTACTATGTTGATTGTTCCTTTGGCTGTGTAGACTTTTTCTTTTAAAAAGGTCACATTTGTCTTTTTTTGGTTTTGTTGCATTTGCTTTTGAATACTTGATCAAAAATTATTCAGGCAGCATTTAAAACAATTAATCACAACTAGCCTATAAAGCAAGTTTCAATTAGTTTTTAAAAATACATAATACAGAAAAACGTTCTCTGACTAAATCACAAAAAAGTGGAAACAAAAATGTATACTTTATAAAAACTATACTAAAATAATAAAGAAAATATATCTTTCTGAATAACTCAAGCACCAAGGAATAGAATACAATGGGAAGTAGAAAATACATAAAAACTTTCAAAAAATGAAAGGATAACAAAAATAGCTTCAGATCAATTCTATACTTGCAAATATTTTCTGTTGATTATACAGAATTCATTGTTTCCAGGACTTTATATTATTTATTTAGACATTTATTTATTGTATTGTATATTAAAAGCAAGCATCCAATCTTTCCCAAACTCTTGGACAACTTTCTAAGCAATATTTATTGAAAAATTCATCTTCCTCTCAGATGATTTTTTTTTTATCCTATAGTGACTCCTTTTATACATTTAGGTTTGTTTCAGAGGTATAGTTATATTCCTTTGATTTGTTATATCACAATTTAAAAATTTTAATTTGTACAACACTTAAATAAATTCTGGGTAAATTCCCTTGTTATTTCTCTTTTCTAAGAAAAAAACAGTTATTCCTATCACCAGTGCCCAATTGTTGACATCTTTCCAAATTTTACTTTTCTCCTCTATGAATATTTTAGTTACTTAAACACAATTGTATGCCTCTGTACTAGTTTTATTTTTCTAAACACATTGCACATATTGTATTTCCATTTATTTAGCTCCTACTGGGTAACCTTCTCCCATAGCAGCATTCTTGCTTGGTTCTGGTAACCATGCCCTTTCCTTGCTCTTCAAGTATAGAGATAGTACTGTGTTACTGGTGGTGCTGACCCTGGGCTTTTCCATTCTCACTTGCTGGTTTCCTTTGAACTCTGCTCACAACCTTGTAAAGAGCCTCTTCATTAAATTTGCTTTATTTAATACTATTGAATATGCTTCTTTTTTCCCAGGAGTCTGACTGTTATGAATTGATTAAACCCAGTTTTTTCTAGTGAAGGTGATGCTCAGGAATGTGTAGTAATTTTCTAAGTTTGCACAGCAGGTAAAGGAGGTAAAAATCCAGATCTGAACTCAACTATCTTCCAAATGTGAATATCCATCGCTGTTGCCATGCGGGGTGATAAAGACTGAACTGTAGATGATACTAGGACTACTGAAAAGTTTCATATAATGAAACATATTTTCATAATATTTTAGAACAGGCAATGACTATTTTGAAAATACTATATCAATATTAAAAGTTCTTGGCTATCTAGCAGCAGCAATATTTTTCTGAGAGTTAGCCACATCACAAGATCTGGGACATTTCAAGGGTGAGATTAAGTACAAGAGGCAGATATCAGCAATAGTATATTTTAAAATGACAACCTCAAGGAGAATGCTTCCACAGAAAAGAGAGCCCAAGAGGCTGCAGTCATTAGCCTTCTTTCCAAGTCCCATAAATCCAAGGCAAAATTGCCAAAATCTCAATGACATAATTGATGCAAAGGGAAACATGTGTTGGTAGAGGAGAGAGAATGGGTAACCCCCACCCTGTAATACTTGGCTAGTTTTCTGGAAAATAACAATAAATTTGCCAAACTTAATCTGAACTTGCTCAGTTCTGCTGAGTCTTTCATCCATAATTAATGTGAAGTTTTCACCATCATTGCAAGGTCCACATATCTTAATCCTGCTTTTTTTGTGGTTTGATGATAAAAACCACTGACATTCACAAGTGCACAGGAAATTCAATAGAGTCTTTTTAAAAGGTTCTGGTTTTGTTTGGCGTATAGATTTTGAGTCTGGAATAGGACAAAACCAAAATTTGAAAGGAAGCTTAATGAGTTAATCCTGCAAGAATCAAAAGTCACTAAATCATTTCAACCAAGTTGATTCAACTTGAAACTACCAAACACACAATCTTGGTTATAATTCTAACGTTTACCTGTATTTATATTGAAGATCTTCTTTATTCAAAATTTTGTATAACCAATTCAGAACTTTACATTATTAAAATGACTTGGTATTTTAATAGGTTGTATTTGTTCTAATCACATATAAATCTCAACACATAAACAGTTGTGTTTTCCTCATAAACAAAGACATTTTCATAAAAATAAACTATCCATATAGTTTATTTTATTAAACATTTTAAAATAGTTAATACACTCACATACTACAATGTTCAAAAATTATTAAGGAGATTAGAGAGAAAAGTATGTTTTCTTTTTACCCTTTTCCCTAGCCATGAGCTCTACTCTTTAGAGGCAAGCTGAATTTTCAGTATGTGAGTATCCTACTAGAGACAGCCTAGGCATATGTAATAAGCATCTATATATGTGGGTCTGTATGTACATTTGGGTTTTACTTTGATTTCAAACAGATGGTAGTACACTCTATAGTGCTTTGGACTTTGGTTTATTCCCACTTAAAATACATCTTAGATATAATTCCATAGCATTGTTTCATTCATGTATAAGAGATAGACAGAATTCACTTGTATCACTGTATCATAATTATAGTACTAGCTAATATGTTTAAACATTTAAAACATTTAGTTGAATTTCCCTTCTTTCCTTCCTTCCTTCCTTCTTTCCTTCCTTCCTTCCTTCTTTCCTTCCTTCTTTTCTTTTCTTTTCTTTCTTTCTTTCTTTCTTTCTTTCTTTCTTTCTTTCTTTCTTTCTTTCTTTCTTTCTCTCTCTTTCTCTCTCTCTCTCTTTCTTTCTTCTTTCTTTCTTTCTGTCTTCTTTTCTTTTTCTTTTAGATGGAGTCTCATTCTGTCATACAGGCTGCAGTGCAGTGGCATGATCTCAGCTCATTGTAGCCTCCACCTCCAGAGTTTAAGTGATCCTCATACCTCAGCCTCCCAAGTATCTGGAATCATAAGTGTGCATCATCACGCCCAGCTGATTTTTGTATTTTTAGTAGAGATGGGGTTTCACCACGTTGGCTAGGCTGGGGATTTTGGTACTTTTCTAATACTCTAATCACTTCAATTCTTAATAGTACAATTATTAAACCCATTTTACATATAAGGAAACTGAAGGACAGAGAGATTCATTAACTTTGCACGAGATCACAGAGATAAAAGACATTAGAGGTAGCCGAAGTGAGATAGTTTAGTTCCAGATCCTGAAAATTTTGAGAGATAATCTCCATGTTTCTCTCGTGTTACTGCAAATCTGATAAACAGATGTACTGGCTGTTTTTGTGACAGACTTTTCTAGAATGTTTGTATAGCAAACTTCTTTGAAAAATAGAGATTGTATATATCTTCCAGGCAGAGGGAAGATTTCTTTACTGTCCAAGGAAAATAAAGATAGCATATCTCTATGGAAAAATAACAGATTTGTTTGCAGTTGATTATGAAAGAGTTGAGTTCTCTAAGTTTGAGGTCCATGAGCCATGATGCAACATGACTGTATGTGCAGGATCCATATGAACTCCTGTACCTTGTCTCCATAGAAATGGGGGACAAGGTGAACCTATGCATACATGATGCCCTTGACTGCTGTATTGTGAATAATCAAGTGCTTTGTCTTTGATCCAAGAATCTCATGGCTTCCATCCATGAAACTGTGATTGACTAACTTGATAGTTTTTAAGTGAAGTAAATCTCAGAACTTTCACCATCCTAAGCAGAGTTCTTAACCTATTCTTTGTTGCTATGTATTTAATCATAATTTATTAAATTTATTAAATCCCCATTGGTGGATATTTACATTAATTTCCATATTATGTTGAAAACATTGGGATACTTTTATTTCTGATCCAATATGTAAAGAATTTGAAAGTTATCACTCCCATCCTCACATAGACACACAAAAATTATAAAATTGTAAAATTAACATATCTTAGATCCATGAAAAAGTGATGTCCAAGACAAACTGCTGTCCCCCAAAATGGAAAACAGTGAATAAAGAGAAGCACAGCTTACCAGGAGCAGAAGTGGCAAGCTGTGCTTCTCTTTATTCCCCTGTCTTCCATTTTCACCTGGAGTCGATACCAGTAGAAACACTATAGTTGGTCAAATGCTGGAGGCTCACTGTGGACAAGCTAGAGAGTTAAAAATTCCAAAAAGTGAGGGGAGTATCAGGGGAAATCAGACTTTCTTTTTTTTTTTTTTTTTTTTTTTTGAGACGGAGTCTCGCTCTGTCGCCCAGGCTGGAGTGCAGTGGCGCAATCTCGGCTCACTGCAAGCTCCGCCCCCCGGGGTTCACGCCATTCTCCTGCCTCAGCCTCCCGAGTAGCTGGGACTACAGGCGCCCGCCACTGCGCCCGGCTAATTTTTTCTATTTTTAGTAGAGATGGGGTTTCACCATGGTCTCGATCTCCTGACCTTGTGATCCGCCCGCCTCAGCCTCCCAAAGTGCTGGGATTACAGGCGTGAGCCACCGCGCCCGGCGGGAAATCAGACTTTCTTAAGTTTTTCCTCCTAGAGCCTCAGGAAGTTCTTACTATGAAGATCAGAGTAAACTACCCTTGTTTTTCTAGCACAAGGAGGAGACAAAAAACCATTCTGAAATACACTAAGAGCTCTCTGATCTCCTTAGTATAGCTTGCCATCAAGCAAAATATTTTTTTGTCAGAGGTTAACTTGCTTAGAGGAAAGGAAATACCCAACTTTAGCCCTATATCCTTCAATATGGGGAAAGGAAAGCACTCAACACTAGTCCCTTTCTAGTGTTCCATGTGAGAGAAGAAAAATACCCAACTCCACCTCAACTCCTGATCCCTGCAGTCTAAGAGATGTGGGGGGGAACTTCAGAAACACTTGTGAAGATCACAAACCAGGAATATAGGCTCAAAAGAAGACAGAGACCTAATCACAGAATACAGAATACTCCTCCTCCTCCTCCTCCTTCACCTTTCTACTGAATCAATATGGCACTTATATAACAGGGATTACAGTAGAAAAGAAAGAGAAAGCAAGAAAGCAAGAAAGAAGAGACGGAGGGAGGAAAAAGAAGGAAGTAAGCCTCCTAAGAAAACCCAAAGTCAACAGAGGAGACAAAAACAAGAATGCTAGAGGCAATTTTCACTACAGCAAACACTAAACAGTCTGACTCCTAGTCAGATAAATATAAAACTTTGCACTAAAGGTCTATTCATTCCAGTTTCTTTTGCCAAATACATCATGTCTGGCTGTCAACATAAAGTTATAAGGTATGCCAAAGGCAAAAAAAAAAAAAAAAAAAAAAACACAGTCTGAAGAGACAAAAAAGCATACATCAGAACCAGTTAACTATGGCAGATTTTGAAATGATACTGCGAATTTTAAACAACTATGTCTAATACACCACATACCCCAACAGAAAAAGTGAATAACACACAAAAACAGTTGGGTAATGAAGGCAGAGAGATGGAAATTCTAAGAAAGATTTAAAGGAAATACTAGAAATCAATATCACAATAAATGAAATGAAGAATGCCTTTGATGGACTCATCAACAGACTATATGTGACTTAAGAAAGAATCACTGAGCTTGAAGATATGTCAATAGACACTTTTCAAACTGAAAAGCAGAGAGAAAAAAAAATGAAGGAAAAAAAAAAAAACAGAATACCCAAGAACTGTAGGACAATTACAAAAGTGCAAAATATGAATAATGAGTATACCAGTAAAAGAAAGGAAAGAACAGATAAAATATTTGAATATTAGATTTTGCTACTCGTTTTTCTCAAAATGTCTAGGGGATTTCTTTCTCACTCAGAATAGGATACAATTTATTTCTTAGTGCTTTTAAGATCTTCTTTTATCTTTCACCAAGGCTACACTCAAATCTTGTCTTCTTCCACTCTTTCCTTCTATTACTCAGCACTAATCACACTGAGCTATTTTTTTTTTTTTTTTTGTCAGTTGTGCCAAACTTTACCTGATATAGTGCTTTCAAAACTCTCTTTCCTCTGCTTAGATTACCCTTCTGTTAAACATTCCCATGGGTCTCTCCTTCACTTTATGCAAGCCTTTGCTGAAAAACTCCTTCCTCAGAAAACCTCTCCAGATCATCTCATCTAAAATAGACATTTCCAGTTTCACTCTATCCCTGCCCTACTTTACTATTCTTTTTTTCTTTTCTATTCTTCTGTTTGTTTAATTGACACATAATAAATATGCATATTTATGGGATATACAGTGGTGTTTCAATGCACGTAATGTGTAGTGATCAAGTCAGATTAGCATATCTATCATATCAAACATTTATTATTTGTTTGTGTTGGGAATATTCAATATCTTCCTTATAGATATTTGAAACCATGTAATATATTATTGCTAGCTGTAGTTATCCTACAATGCTATAGAACACTAAAAAGTAGTCTTTCTATCTAGCTATAATTACTTTACTATTCTTAATAGCACTGATCACTAAGTGACATTATTATTTCTTTTTTGCTTATTGTCTGTCTCTTCCACTAGATTATGAGCTGTATAAAGGAATAGGTGTCTCTTTCACTCCAAGGACCTAGGACATTACTAAGCATATAGTTGGTGGAAAACACACACACACACACACACACACACACACAAACTTTATTGAAGAAATAAATGAATGAGCAACTGAAGTACTGAAGTAAACTTCTCAAAAAAGACCATTTCTCTACATTCAATTTGTTGGACTGATATTTTATAAATTAAATACAGAAGAAAATTACATTTTTATATTTGAAGACTGTTTACTTTCCCCAAACACATAACTTAAGTATAATAAGACTTACTTAATCTGAAGGTTTTCTTCTCCTAAAGTATGGTCTATAATCCATTTTCCCATTGCATTTGCTTCTCTTATTTTTTCATGATTTAATATGTAAATAAGACAAGTTTTCTGAAGGAATGCAGAAAAGAATCACTAGATGATGAGGATGCAGTTTATTAATTCAGTCTCTTCTCCCGGAAAGTTAATACAGAAGGGAAAAAAATGGTATGTGACACACAGAGAATGGAAGTTTTTACAAGGAAAGGAAGCAAAATCAAATAAATTTTTTGTAGGTGCTCTATGTTTTGGGTACATACACATGAATTTGATATCAACAGAAGAGTAGAGTTTTATTTCAAAGTCCCCAAAATATCCATGTTATTTCTAGGATAAAGGATCTAGTGGCTGTTACTTTTTGCATAAAAAAAGCAGGTTCTTATATCTTTTCTTCTGTTCCTTTTTCCCACATCCCATTTGTCTATGTCATCATTAAATGCAAAAATTTTTGACCCAGTCCGATATGCTTTACCTTTAATCCTGATAAAATTTTGACCTACATAAATTTATTCTGATTACACGTATTTCCATAGCACTCTCAAATTACTCTAGTACCCTAAGCCTGCTGGGATGTAACATACCTAACATTTACTTGGCATCTGCCAACTTTACTTACTTCATACAAAATATAGTTAAAAAGTGACATTGAAAAGCATCTATATATATAATGTGTAGAGACACATACACACATACGTGTGTGTGTATATATACTTCAAACTATTCTATTAATAATAAAGCTGATTACTTTCCTCTTTCCTTTTGTTACCATCACATTATTTCAAGCCATCACTATTTCTTTTCTTTTTGATGAAAGGAGCCTAAAGACAGGGAAAGAAAGGTCTTTCATATTATGCTTAAAGTTAAATAGTTTCATGTAAAAGAAGAATGAGTGAGGGTTTAGAAATACACGACAAATGTAACTGTGTGCATACGAATATGTATATTGTCTTTTTGTCAAAGACAGCAAAAAAACAGACAGAGAGGCATTGTTTTGTTGAGCCACAAAGCAATACTTAAATGTATTCCCTTTGAGTCATTTTCAAATACCATGAATGATTGTTAAAAGAGAGAAGAGCGTGGGAAGACAAATGAAGCAATAAAACAATATTAAGGTAGCAGGGATTTGTATATATGAGTAGGTATTCTAAAAATATTTTTAAAAGAAGAGAATGGTCTAGTGGTTACAAGGAAGAACAGGAGTAAGAGAGTCCTCTGGCTGAATTCCCCTCACTTGCCAATGAGTTTGCCAGGTGAGTTCCACAAGTGACATTGCCTCAGCTTTGGCCTCTACTACTCCAAGCAAATAATGTCCAATGCTCATAAATATATCTTTCAGTTGTAGCAGAAATAAATCAAAACTATATTTTTCCACAGAAAATATGAAATTAATTAATGATTAGGCTTCCTATAATAAACATATTTTATTTTGCCTGTCTTATGAAAATATCCTTAAAGAAAAATTTAAGTATTTGAATCTTGTGTTGACCAGATGTCTTATAAAAATGCTATCCATTATATTATGGATAAATGCTCTCCATTATATTAATGTTGTTATTCTTCTTATTTTCATTTAGTCACAGTGTCAATTTGTCATTTAAAATGCTCTGAACTTTGTATATGTCTCTTAAAATCTCAAAGAGCTGTGTGCCTTTAGAATGTACCAGGTTAATCTATTTTTTAAGACGTTGACTTAAGATTACTAAGACGTTGACCTAGATTTCTAAATTTTCTTTTTGAAAATAATGTCACCTTAAATTTTATGAACATATTAAATATAGCTGAACTAGTTGAATATGTTGAATATTTTAACAGCCACAAGTCAATACCTACATGCATTCCCTCTGAGGCCATCAGAGTACATACTTTGCAAATGCTTAGTCGTGCCAAAGGCTTCTCTAAGCAGCAGAAAAGGAAACACGGTATGCAGATTTATGTCCTACTCTCTGAAATGTCCTTTGCAGGAAACTCAGGTTAAAATAAACTCGCAGGGACCAATCACCACTCTCTAGTTTGACTGTCCAAGGAGAAGGATCAAAATTGGGTTCTGTTTTCCAAGCCACTTCAGAATTTGAGGAGCATCTTCCTAAAATGGCTAAGTGGGTGTTTTCTTCTGTCTTTGTTCCCAGCAGTAAAGTAACAATAGCTATTTCTATTGTGGAGCATTGACTATTTCTGAAACAAGATATTCATTTTATCTTACCATTTTGTTCTGAGACCACGTAAAACTTTATGAATAACCACAAATATAAGATCAATAGAAGCAATAATAAAAAGCAATTAAGCATGTCTGTCACTTTGCAAATTCTGTCATTATGTATTTAAATTCATTAATTCAAAAAACACTTACTGAGGACCTTTTCTGAGTCAACACAACCAAACGAGGCAATTACTATTAAATTCCAAATTTTGTAGATAAAGATAGAGTTTTAAAAAGAGTTATTTGTTGCACAAGATCACATGCTAGACAGATGAGCCGAGACTTCACCTCAGATGTGCCTGATGCCAAAGACTGAAGGTGACGCTCCTTCATCATTAGCTGCCAAGCATGTTTTCCCAACCTCACCTAGCTCTCAGATACACTTCTTTTGCTTTTTTGGAACTAAGCCCAGTCAAACATTCACTGTGACAATTTAGGGAGGTTAAGGTTTGGAATCTATTTTTTTCATACAACTTCTCTCAAGCCACTGTTGACAAATTATTGCACAAGGTGCCATGATATTCTCTGACTATACCAGAGGCAACTTCTTGATAGATTCAATTCCTACAATAACAGCCATAGGTCAGAAAATCAGGGAGTTATGGAATGAGTGGTTTTGGGCCTGTGTTTTTTGGCCTGACAATGGTGAGCATGTATAATCTGGATAGATGTTAGCTTTCTAAACAAACATAACCTCTGATTGCATTAAAGCAGGAAATAAAGTTTGAACTTGTTTCCTTCATTAAATGACTCTAAAAACTGTCATTTCTTGAGTTCAAAATGGGGAATTAGTCCTGATGTGCAAAAACAAATACAGGAATGATGGAGCTACCAGAGTAAAGTCTTCACTTTTCTCAAATAATCACAGACATTTCGTCAGAAATGTGTCTCAGACAGCTCATTTAAATATCAAGTAAGAAGTGCTAAATTAGGTGTGTCTGTGAAAAGTTCCTCAACTATAGTTGGTTTTGACACTAGGCTGCATTCATTCTTCATTTTGGAGACTTCTGTTGACCAGAAGTCTACTACCAATGTGAAAGCATTAATTTGCATGTTATCACATTTGTTATTCAGAATTTCACAAATTCAAGGAGAAAAATCTAAGAAGAAATCATTGAAATAAGAAGAAACTGCCATTTTATTGATGGTGAACAGCTGGCATCAAAGAATATTATGAAGCACACTATGCTTTAACTACGATCTATGTTAAAACATATTTCAATAAGGAAAGAAACAATAGGGTAAAGCAATTGCCTCTATTTTTATTCAGTGTAAATTCATAATATCATATGAAAAGATATGAGAAAGAATAATTACTAACATAAAGTTGCCTTTCATTCTCAAATGCATAATGCAGCATATAACTAGGACAAAATGTAGGTCTATGAAATAAAATAAGATGTAATGTATACTGAAAAGATTTCAGACAATACTTATGGGCATGCAGGTATATTATGGTTTTTGCTAATTGCATTAACAGTTTCTGCATTTCAAAACTTTTAGCTTCTGCAATAATACTATTACTATAAAGGCAATAACCTAATTAAAGAAAAGATGGAGAAATACACAAGAGTGATTTACATGCATCTAAAAATGACTGTATTCTGGGTTGGGCTGACACCAAGTAAAGAAATCAAAAGTCTCATGTGTTCAGCACAGGCCTTTTTTTTTTTTTTTTTTTTTTTCCCCCCAGCAAATCTAGCACTGAATGATATCTGATATCTAGATAGTGATAAAGACTCAGATCTTCTCGGGTCACTTATACAACTGAAATGTTTAGAGACCATGTAAAATATAACGGATTTTATAAAGAACCTACTTATTAGTAACTTTATTCATATGAAATGAAAATGAAAATACTGCTAAAGAACCACTTATTGCTATTGAAAGAAGAAAAAAGGTGGTAGAAGATTTTAGAACAGATCTTTCTGTTACAAATCCTATATATATTCTTTAAAAATTTGTATTGTAGAAAATCATGCACTAAAATTAATAGGCCTTTATTAACTTTGATCTGATAACAGAATTATCAAATCTTAATTAATTTATATCTCGATTATTAAACAAGAACAATTTAAATAACACTGCTAATACAGTTAAATCTTCATAGACATTTGTAACCAGAATCAAACGTCCACAGTTGGTTCCTCCATCCTTAAACTCTGCTTTTGTGCTTTTTCTTTTAGATGAGGATACTAGATGTATTTTATTGAAACTGGTATTATTAACACTAAAATATGAACTGAAAGATAGGTTTCCACATTATTCGATTTTTTTTTTTTTTTTTTTGAGACAGAGTCTAGCTCTGTAGCCCAGGTTGGAGTGCAGTGGCACCATCTCGGCTCACTGCAAGCTCCACCTCCCGGGTTCACACCATTCTCCTGCCTCAGTCTCCAGAGTAGCTGGGACTACAAGTGCCTGCCACCACACCTGGCTAATTTTTTTGTATTTTTAGAAGAGAAGGGGTTTCACAGTGTTAACCAGGATGGTCTCGATCTCCTGACCTCGTGATCCGCCCGTCTTGGCCTCCCAAAGTGCTGAGATTACAGCCACCGTGCCCAGCCTATTTGATTTTTTAAACCTGGGGAGTGTCTTCACAGCTTCTCCATTTATACCGCAAACTTCCACAGTTAGCTTAATTCTGGGAACTTTAGCAGTTTTTGAGGCACATTAAAAAACACAAATTGTACCAAAAAAGAACAGTTCAACATAATATTGGAAAGAGAGTTATCTTTTACACAGGCTGACTAGCTATATCAAGTTAGTTTTGTTTTGCTGTGTTTAAATCTACTTTATTACCCTAATTTAACATATAAAAAATGCACAGATTACAAGTTGATGAGATTTGACAAATATATTGCATTTGAGTAATCACCATCCCAATCAACATCCTTTAAGTCCTTTAAGTTTTTGAAGGTAGTTTAGTCTTTGGCATGCTCCCCTGGAATGATCTGTTGGTTTTGATTTGTTATCTTAGTGAGTAAACAGGGACTGTTTCAACGGTGTTTCCTTGCTCTCTCCTACTACAATAGCTCTTACTCCACAGGTTCAGGGACCAGTGGAAAGGGTTTTGCCAACAGCTCACTAGATCCATTCTGATCATACACTTAGAAACTGGGGAAATGCCCAGCAGGTCAGCTGGTGAATCCAGTAGTATCAGGGTAAGATGGACCTGCATAAAGATTTCATTTATAAGCTGACCCTTGTATAGAGGGATGCCATGACAGCATATGGGGCAAATGGTATCATAAGCAACTCAGATGCAGCATCCACATGTACAGTTACTCTAGTAAATGGTCATAAGTCTGTCTCTCTGTAAAAAGACTGAGGTGATCATTACTGTGTAAACTTGTCATGGTGTTACAGGGTGCTTCTTCATGGATATCTGGACCGTCCTTAAGTTGACAAGCTCTGTGTCTAAGAACTAGCCCTGGAAACTGGACAAAGGATGGTGATTTTCTGCTGAGATGGGTGATCCCAGTCCCCTTCCTATTTGTTCTTGATCTCTTTCAATTGTACAGTTCTGTAGGCTACCTCCCCTTGGTGCCACTGTAATCTTGCTGTCCTTGAAGGTAACTCCACCTCTGTTGCTTCTGATAGCTAAGTGCTGCCACATGGCTTCTCAAATTCTGTGATCCCATCATCCCACTGCTACCAGTGAGCACAGTTTTGTAACACCCTCTCCTTCTATCAGTCTTGGAGAGCCAATACTGAACCAATATCATCCTCACTAACACATTCAATGACCAGTTTCATAAACTGAGTATTCTCTTTTTTTAATTATTTTTTTTTTGAGAGGGAGTTTTTTGCTCTTTGTCACCCAGGCTGGAGTGCAATGGTACGATCTAGGCTCACTCAACCTCAACCTCCTGGGTTCAAGAGATTCTCCTGCCCTAGCCTTCTGAGTAGCTGGGATTACAGGCATATACCACCACGCCTAAATAATTTTGTATTTTTGGTAGAGATGGAGTTTCTCCATGTTGGGCAGGCTGGTCTTGAACTCCTGACCTCAGGTGATCTGCCCGCCTCCACCTCCCAAAACGATGGGATTACAGGCATGAGCCACCTCGCCCGGCGATAAACTGAGTATTCTTTATGGAATCCAAGGAACACAGTAGTAAATATTCTGGTCTAATATAGTAGACATATTCCAGCATGACTACTTCTTTGAGACTTTTAATCTTTTCTTTTACAATTTGGCATGATTATTCTGGCATCTCTCCTTCATTGAATGTGGGTCATCACTTTTTCCAACCTTCCCAGTGCCATCCTACCATGAATTAATACACTTACAACAACATGAGTTGTTATCCTTGGGTCCTTGCCAGGCTGTTAAATTCTGAATCATGAGAAACTGCCCTATATTGACCAAATATCCATTTTCTAGTTTTGTGTTCTATTCTCCTCAATGCAGTACCTTAAGAATCCACTCCTGAGCACACATGTTATCTAGTCCTACAGGTCCTATGACCCACAGTTTCTCTTCTTCCTTGTCAGGTCCAGTGATTCCCCAGTTGGGTCATGCTAAGACTTGTCCCTCTAGTCGTCAGGAGGAAAGGTTGGGGTAGATACTGAAGAGAGCAATTATTATGGCACCTGCCTCCATTTGAAGCCTCTGCATAATCTCCCCATCAAGGGAATGGGCCACTTGTGCATCACACAAATAAAAATGTCATCAGGGCAGGTTTTATTTTTATTTTTATTTTATTTTATATTTTTGAGATGGAATCTCCCCATGTCACCCAGTCTAGAGTGCAGTAGCACAATCTGGGCTCACTGCAAGCTCCGCCTCCCAGATTCACACCATTCCCCTGCCTCAGCCTCCCAAGTAGCTGGGACTACAGGCGCCCACCACCACGCCTGGCTAATTTTTTGTGTTTTTAATAGAGACGGGGTTTCACCGTGTTAGCCAAGATGGTCTCGATCTCCTGACCTCATGATCCGCCATCTCGGCCTCTCAAAGTGCTGGGATTACAAGCGTGAGTCACCGCGCCCGGCCAGGGCAGGTTTTTATCACGATCATGTCTCATTCAAGTATAGATGCTATGAAAATCTCCTACATCCCTATGCCACTACCACCTCTCTGGATTTCAGTGGGGTTGACATATGCTTGTCCTGGCTTTCTAAATGTGGCTGTCCACTTGGGCTAGTTTAGATGCAGCTCGGCCAAGCCAAGTCACAGGCAAATATTGATTGCTTCTCCCACTACACATTTTTAAAACTTTTGCTGAAGCAAAACCTCTATGCCCTGCCCTACTCAGGTTTGAACCTTTGGACTTTCAAGAGCCTAGTCTGGGGAGAAAAGGTGCTTTAACTGTTTCGTTTTCTTTGCCTTTCCTTTATAACAATTTGAATTCTATTCAAATCAATGTGTTTGTTTCTGATTTGCAGAGACATGCAGAAATTTTTTTAAAAAGATAAATATTTCAAGATACTATCTTATTCTCTCTCTGTGTGTGTGTGCGCGCGCACCTGTGTGTCTGTGCATTTTTATTTATCTACTTAATACCCTGAATTTATTGCAAAATTCTGAAAGGAGAAAAGATGTTAAGTAAACAGGATATTACTATAACAGTAAAACCTCTCAGATAACTGTACTGAATTAATTATCCTTTTAGCATGGTTCATGCTGTAAGTCTGTGCTAAGTATACAAGAAACATGAGAATATTACAGTTAAGATCACCTCTTACTCTCTGATTTGCACTATTTCTTTCACATACACATTCAGTCTTTCTCCTTGAGTCTCTGAATTACTTCTTAATAACTGCATATTTTTAAATGCAGTATTTGCAAATGAAAATAGCATAAATTATTCTTTGGTACTTATCTAAAAAATCATACAGTTGATCCTTGAACAATACACAGGTTAGGTATATAACATTTGAGCCCCACGAAAGTTTAACTGCTAATAGCCTATCGTTGACCAGAAGCTTTACTGATATATAAGCAGTTAATTAACACATAGTTTGTAGGTTATATGTATTATATATGGTATTCTTACAATAAGGTAAGCTAGAGAAAAGAAAATGTTAAGAAAATCAGAAGGAAGAGAAAATATATTTACTACTCATTACGTGGAAGTGGATCATAAAAGTCTTCATCTTCATCATCTTCACATTGAGTAAGCTGAGGAGAAGAAAGAGTTGGACTCACTGTCTCTGGTGTGGTGGGGCAGAAGAAAACTCACATATAAGTGGACCTGCGCCGTTCAAATGTATGTTGTTCAAGGGTCAATTGTAATGTGAAAAGTTTTCAGTAAAGGATGATTGCATATACGCATTCACGTAGGGAGCTGCATATAAACACACATTCCCATAGGGAGCTGCATATAAACACATGCATTACAATGTTCAAATTCGTTCATCAGATTGGTTGATACTCCTTTAGAACAATGGTCTTCAACGTGGAAGTGCACTAAATGGTCCTCTGAGGTGCCGGAATGATAAGGAAGTACTAAAATGTTCCAACGTCTAATACAAGATGGATACTGTTGCCCTCACTCTGTCAGTATGCCAGAAGTAACATATCACACATGAGGGGAAAGAGTGCTAGCTAGTCATCACTCTCAGAAGTAGATAATGGTCCTTTTCTCCGTTCCTTGCGTTCAGAATATGGTCATTCATGAGTACTGTTAAGTGGATTTTCAGATTTAATTATTTAAAATAACAGAGTCCCATAATACTTTGTATCAAATGGAAGTAACAATAAAACTTTCTCTTTTTTAACCATATGTAGGTTCCTTGATTATCTAAAGTCTTTTTTTCCTCTTTACCTCAAATATATAGCTTTGGGTAATTGCACTCTTCTGTTTATGATACAATTGTCATTGATCCATAGAACCAATGCCCCCTCTTTTGTACTATTTATTTATACCTTTTTACCTCCATGCCCTACCATCCATTGTAAGCTACTTTCCTAATGCTTTTGATGTACTATTTTTTCTTCTACAAATTCTTATAAAACATGTATTACTATTTTGTATTTGTATATGTATTTTAATTTATATAAATATGAATGTTTTTACTTATTATACTCATCACTATGTTTTTAAGACTTATCCATGATTGTTTCTATTTGTATATCCAGTCTGAGGCTTTCAAGTGCTGCTATAATATTCTAAAGCATGCACCCACACTATTTTACTAACCATTTTATCAGAGAAGGACACTCAAATTCCAAAAATTCTGGAAGTTTTTGTACATATCACCATTTGTACATATAACCTTTATTTCCATAGAATATTAATCTGGGAGCAAGACTGTTGAGTAATGGAATACGCATTTCCTCTGTTTAAATACTGCCAAGTTGTTCTCCAGAATGGTTGCCTAAGAGGTAGAAATCTATACTCCCACCTACAGTGCATGGAGGATACCTATAACTCTATATAGCTATGAGTATTTTGCCTTTCAAGATTCTGCTGAACTGATGGTAAAATTCTATAGAGTTTTACATCTGCAATTGTTGCTTTTATTTGCATTTTATTTACCAACGAGCTTGAGTATCTCTCATTTACTTTTTAACCTTTTGCAATCTTAATCTGTGAATTGTCTCTTAAACTCTTTGCCCATTGTTCTATTGGAATTTAGAATTTTTTTCTCCTTAGAAATCTCATATATTCTTTATTTGGTAAATTCATGGACATTTTATATTTCTCAGTTGCCTATTAGTGGAATAGATAAATGCTATTTTTTTTTCTTAGTCAATCCTGTGCCCAGAAACCTTGCTGAATGCTCTTATTCTATTTTTTCCTAACAATTATTTTGTTTTTTCTTTATAGGTAATCATACTGTGTGAACATAATATAGTCCTCTTTTCCTTGAGGACTTACACTTCTTATTTCCTCTTTTTAAATTCTTTGAGTGTTGAATGAAACCTGGTCTTATGCTAAATAGTGGCAATGATAGAGGATAACTTTGTTTTATGTGTATCCTTGATGTTAAAGGAAATATCTTAAGCTTTTCCACTAAGGATGCATTTACTGGTACTTTGATATAAAATATCTTTCAAAATAGAGAATATTTTACTTCTAGATTTCTAATTATTTATTAAAAGTACATGCTAAAATTTATCAAATTACTTTTTGCATATTTTAATATCCTCATACTTTCTCAGTTTATTAATGAAGGCTTTAATATTGAAAAGTTTCTCATGTTTATCATCTCATTTCTGGGATTAAAACTACCATTTGATTTTGGTATGTTTTGTAATATGCTGTTAGAATGATTTATTTATTACTTTGTTTTGGATATTTGCCTCTAGGTTTCTAAGACAAATGTCTCAATAATATCCTGTTTTTCGTTCTTGCTTAGTTGTGAAGTCAAGATTCTACTAACCCGATAGAATAAGGTGGACAGCTTCTGCAGTTTTCTCATTTCTAGAAACACGTATAATATTTCTTAAAAAACTATTTCTTAAACGTTGATTAATGTCAAATATAAAACAATCTGGGTTTTGAGCAGCTGTGGGAGGCTCTAAGACTTTGATTATCACTTCAATTGCACTGTTCTGTTTGTTTTATTTCTTCATGTACCTTTTTGACATTTAATACTTTTTCCCATAATTTATCCTCTATATAAGTATGCAACCTTACTAGCAGGTTCTTGATTATAATGCTTTTTATTATTTTCTTCTCTCTTATTTTTTTGAGTTAATTTTTACTCCCTGAAAAATGTTACTTTCTAAAGCTCAAATTTTTAAGTACCATTTATGTCATACATGTATTTTCTTTAAGTTTTAAATATTTTACAAATTTCCTCATTATTTCCTTTCTGAAATCTAAAACACATATTATTGTTTTCATAAATATAAAATTTTGTTAGCTAAATTCTAATTTTATAATATTATGGCCAAAGAACACAGCCAGTATGTTATTTGCTTTTCTGGAATTTATTCAAGATTCCTTTGAGCAATAGTAGAAGTCAAATTTTATGAATTATCAAGTTATAATAAAAATGCATATTTTCTCTTTGTTAGGTTTAGAGCTGTATAAATATCTAATAGTTTAAACTTGTGCATTATATTTTTTACATACACCATGTTTGCCTTTTTTCTTTTTTTATTATGTTTGATTTCTTGGTTTCTGAAAGGTAATGTTAAAAATCTCTAACTACAATGCTTAATATATCTATTTCTCCATGCATTTCTGTTAGTTGTGATATTATATATTTTGAGGCTATATTATGGAATACGTCCTCATGATGGTTATGTCTTCCTTTATTGTTTCCTTACCAGTTTATAAACATCATCTTTGTCTTTTTCAATCATTTCTGGTCTTGAATTCTGTATTCTGAGATGTTAGCAGCTAAAGATGAACTGTGCACTTTCCTATAGAAAAGGCCTGTGATCTAAATATGCTGACCACTGCTGTGAAATCTTTTAAGTAAATGTGCCCTGTTAACAGCGAATAAGAGAGTAATTGCTTTTTAAAAACAAATGTGTGCTATGAGGAGAGAATCTTTCAAATGTATACTTAGAAATGTTGTTTGTTGTTTTAGATTTGGGCCATCCATAATAATGTAGAAGGAAACTTTATTCCCAAGAGTCACCCTTGTGACTTCTTTCCAGCCCCCACTCACCCTTTTCCATGGGAGAAGAAAGTATTTTCCCACCTGCTGAACGTGGGCGAAAAGAAAAGGCATGCATAGACAGCTTCTCTCTATTTGGGGGATCTATCCTTACAACAAGCTTAGCAAATACACCTGAGGTTCCAGGGGCTAACTGAACTCAGGAGGATGTAGAAGAGCAAGCTGATTTGACTGCTTAGTCACATTTTTATTTGGGGTTTATTAGAAATAAAGCTTTTGATATATCTTTTACTAGAAAGTTCTTCTTTGGAGAGAAACTATGTATTTAAGAAAGCAATACCTAGGTTTTAAATGAGTGAAACGTCTTAATTATGGAGATGTTCTCTACGTCTTAAGGTGGAATTAAAGAAAAGAAGTAAGCACTGATGTTCCAGACAAAAAGAAAAATATACGTTTTGAACATTTAATTCCCATTAATAGTGACTTTCCTTCTCATTGGGAGAGGGTCTTTCTTTTCTAAGATCAGATATGGTGCTAATACGTAACTCCTCCCCCTGCTGCTTAGTTCTGAGGTTCAAAAGACTGCCAGGTGGCTTTTATCAACCCATGGAAAGCAAAGGATTTTTGCCTCAATTAAATGGTACTTTTCCAAATCTGTTTGTGTGGGGATTTAGGCATTGAAGCCCCAAAGTCACTTTAATAGGTGTGACTAGATTTCCATTTACCAATTAAAAATGTACCTTTTCAGCTGTCTGAACACTGACTCATAGGGTTTTGATTTTCTGTTAGAATAGAGTGACACAAAAAGTCAAATAGATGTTTCATGGTTAGCCAGTTCCAACTTATTACATTGGTGTGTTAAGAAGTCAAGCAAACAGAATGTCCATCTGTCCCCTTGAGACATAAATTACTTTGTGATTACTCAAAGTCGCCACTAAAGGTCACTCTTACTCCATTTTCCCAGCCTGGTTTTGAAACCTGGCTCAGGTATAAAATTTGTGAAGCCCCTATCTTTGTACTAGCAACAGACAGACTGGAGACAGAATGTTTACGGATCAAGAAGCACAGTTTCCATACCTATTCAGTTTCAGGAGGATACCAAACCTGCCTGTCTAAGTGGTTTGAGTCAGAAAGTTTGTGTTACATCTTCATGTTAATGCATTTCTAGAAAAGTTATCAAAATTTATAAAAAGTTCATTTTAAAATAAATACAGGGTGAATATAAGTTTTAGTCATTATATTCTGGCCCAGATTAAAAATCCTTTTTTTAAAGGAGAAATAAGTCATTTTTAGGAAACACATTTAAGACCCAAACTCTTACTGAGCTAATAAATTATAACTGATCCTATATGAGGGAGGGGGAAGAAAGGTTGAAAATAACACTTGCCAAGAATTGAACAGCTTAAATCATCTGTAAAAGTAGTGACATTACATGTAGGAGCCATTTCCTCCTTATACATAACTGTTCGAAATGTTTAGAAAATGCTCATATTTAAAAGTCTTGGATTTCTTAGGTAAGAGAGACTTGTGTGTGTACAATTTATAGGAGATTCACTTTAAGTAGACAGTATATATATTTAATATCACTAGTAATAGGAGGAACATAAACTAAAACAATTAAACAACTATCTTTTAACTTATGAGGACAAAAACTAAACAGGAAAATATTAAGTATTAAGGTTTTGGAAAAGCAAGGTCATTTGCTTTTCACATTTTGGTGGGATTTTAAATAGGAACTGGCATTTGGCAATAACTAGTAAAAAGAATGTGTATTCTTTTGGACCTAACAGTTTTACCTCTAGAATTTATATTAGGGCAACACTTACTCATTTGTTCAAGGACATATGTAAAATAAGTTACAGTGAAAAAAGTAGCACAAACCAAAGGTTAGTTATTGAGAGAATGGCTTATTTTATGCCGCAGGATATCATGTATTAATTAAAAAGAATTGTTTTCTAAGACATTTGATCAAAAATTCAAATTCTATTAGATAAGTAGAGTATAATGATATTTATTTTTAAATCCAAATATTAAAGTGCTACATTGAAACACATGAAATTGCTGATATTCATCTATTTTTAATCTACAAGGAAGACAATTTCGTATGGTCCAATCTATAAAAACAAACAATGAGAAAGTAAACTGATTTTTTTTCCCCCAGAACTCAGGATTGTGAGTGATGATATGAAGGGATTTGTAGGTAATTTGAAAATATTTTTTATACGAAGAATATATTCATATACTCTGTAAATAAAATTTATTAAACAAATATTTAATTTTCCCCCAAATTTGAACATTTTAAATCTTCGTTTACCTATGAAGTTCTTAAATTATCAAGATACCTAGCAAAAGAAAGTATTTGTAGTATTTCTCATTATGCATTAATACTTTTCACAAGTATACTGCAAACAGCTGGGTATGAAGAACACACACATTGCAATCTGTTACTCATACAGAGTAAAGAATCTGAACTAAACCTGACAATTAAATAAATTTTACATATTATATGACTTGACAGAGTAAATCCTTTAGGAAAGCAACCAATAATCAGTCTTAGACTTATTTAGAAAAATCACTGAACATGATCAATTTAGTAATTCTTTTTTTGTAAGGAATTAATTCATTAGAGTGAATATAACAAATTTTTAAAATAGGTATATTCTAATATTCTTTGCAATAACAATATATGCAGTTATAATATTAAACAACACCTTACCTGTAAACTCTTACTGATATAATAAACTGCCAAAGCCATAGGGATTATTAAATTTTAAGTTGATCATCCCTCTGTATCTTCAGAATGGCTACCATAACAGTGATTTTTTAAAAATTCTATTTCTATTCTTGCTGCCCTAGTTCTAACATGCTTTTTTTATTCAAATACCCTCTCTATATATAAAAATATATGTATTATATATAAATAAATATTTATGTATTAGCATGAAAGGCAAAATATTAGGTATTGCTGTTAGCAGATATCTACTGAAATCAACCTGCCTGGCAATATATTGGGTAAGAGTAGCTGCAAGTCCCAGTTTGGGTTCTTCAGTAAACCCAACTCTCTCTTCAAAATATATATGAAAATTAATAGGGCTGACTTCACATAGTCACACTTCTCAGATCTTGTGCTAAATTATTTTGGTTATGTCTTCATAAACTTTTTGGCAGCAAGAAATGGATTTTGGTCTTTCTCTCTTATACTTAGGCAAAAATCCCAACAATAACACAAACTTTGTAGGTCTTCCTGATGCTTTAGAAATGTAGAGGGTGTACATCACAATGTGTAATTATCTTTAAATAATATTTAATATATTCCTTAAAAGTTTCTTTTTTAATTTCTTCCCACTCAAGCTTCAACTTCTTCATTTCTCACTCCTCCTTCCAGTAACCTTTAGGACTCATCACTAAGAATCACAATTACCTGCCATTCTATTAGATGAGCAATTCAATTCTCACCGAAATCTCCAATTTCAGCCCAACCTTTTCTTATTTCCAGCCTTCCAAGATTCTCTGATGAACAATGCTGTCTCTTCCATTTTTCTTTCACCAAAATAATTCTAAAAATCTGAGCAAAGGGTTCTATTATACTAGTGATGTAACCTGTATTTCAGGCTTTTTATTCTTACCGATCAAGGAACCATTGAAGAAATTATATAATAAAGTGTCTAAACCAATCCGAAATCAGACAAAACGAAATGTGCTCTGTGTAAACTGGCTGATAACAAAAGAAACTACTGTGAGACTTGTTTTTGTAAAATCCTGAAAAATTATACAAAGTGCTGCAAGAATTAGTATTATAGATATAGAAGTTGAAGCAGAGAGGAGGTTAAGCAATTTGCCCAATGTTATACAGTGTTTGACAGAGGTTGGATTGGAACCCAGGCCCCTGACTTCAGAATCTACCGTCATAATCATTATGGGAATTTACATGCAAATGCCTACAGAGGCCAGCCAGACAGCAGTAGGTCTGTGAATTGGATTGGCCAAGTCTAGGGTCTAAGGGAGAGAGTTATTGGTATCTCTGACAACTCTAAAAGGGCTTGGTCAACTCACTGACAAATCATATTCGTAGTTGGAATACATTCGAGTGAGAACAAATCTCAAAATCTCACACTTAATATATGTGGCTTATTTACAGATATGGAAACAAACCTCTCTTTTCCAAGTTTCCTAAAATATTTAGTCCCTCCTTTCACTTCTAAGCTTTGCGAAGTTCTAAACTTCTTTGTGGACTCAGTTACAAGGTTTCTGTAGGTTCTGAAGGTCCTAAGTTTCATCTGAATTATATCCTAGCTACTTTGAATGGCTATATTTTCTGCTTTAAACTTTTGGAATTTTCTTTTTGTCTTTGGTAATCTTAAATTTCACTATGTGTTTAGACATTCATTTTTCCTTATCTCTTTTCTTTGACATGCAAAAGACCCTTTCAACCTGAGATTTCTATTCTTTTATTAATTCTGAGAACTAGATCTCTGTTAATTCTTCAACAGTTTGGTGCAAAAGTAACTACAGTTTTGGCCATTGCTTTTAATGATATTTAAGGATATTTATACCTGTTTTTTCCCCATATGTCACTTAACTTTTCTTTAAGTTTTCTATTTATTTATCCTTCCTTGTTTCTTTCTGGAATGTTTTCCGAACTAATCTTTAATTTTGTAATTTACTGATTATCTATTTATACTACCTAGTATATTCTTTATTTCATCTATTATATCCTTCACACATAATAGTCCTATTTGGATCTTCTTATGCTTTCTTATTCTTACTGTATATATTTAATAGCCTCCTTTTTTACTTCTTATGCTTACTCTATATTATTTGTTTCCTAGTTCTGTTTTCTCTACTTTCAGTGAAATACAATTTCAATTTGCAATTTTGAAATAATTGTACTCTTTAGGTCTTTTTCTCTGTCTCTTCTGGTGCTTATGAACTTATATTTTCCTCCTTATGCCTTATAATACAATAACTTATTGTATATGCAATATACAATTATACAATATACAATATAACACAATAAGTTATTCTATAATCTATTTAGAAAGGCATAAGGAGGAGAACATAAGCTCATAAGCACCAGAAGAGACAGAGAACAAGATCCAAACAGTACAACTCTCCAGGAGTTATTGTATAACCTATTTAGAAAGGCATAAGGAGGAAGGAAAGTGGATGTTGAAGCCTCTGCTGGTTCAGCATTTTGGTAAAAATTGGGACTGAAATCTCCCTTCTACCCCTTCTGCTCTATTTTCCACATATGATAGAGACCATATGCTCTAACCACAAACCAAGAAATTCAGAAGTTAATAATAAAAAGATAAGTCAAATTATCTTATATTTGAAAATTAGAAAAAAAAATCCAAATAACTCATGAGTTAGAAATAAATCAAAATGAAAAATTCAAAAGACCTAGAGATGTACAATAATAAAATACTACATGTTAAAATGTATAGGGCTGCATAAGACACCCTTTAAGGGAACATTATATTTTTAAATGCATACATCAGAAATTCAGAAAGGCTAAGAATTAATGAACTAAGTATTTAACATTTAGAAAATAATAACCACATATACCTAAATATAACAGAAGAAAAGAAACAATAAAAATAAAAGCAGAAATGATAAAATAGAAAATAAACATACATTAGAGTGATGAAAACACAATAGATGGATCAGTAAAACCAAAAAGTGGTTGCTTAGAAAAATGATATCAAAATATGCAAATAGTTAACAAGACTAATAAAGACAAAAAGAAAGAAAGCACAAATATTATAATTGGAAAATATGACCTGACTACAGACAAGGCATAAATAAAATTAAAAGATAACAGGAATATAGCCTCAACAGACAACAATTTTGAAAATTTATTCAAAATGGACAAATACTTTGAAAAATATAACTTACCAAACCAGAATCAAGAAGCAATGAAAAGCCTGAATAGTCCTGCTACTACTAAGGACTTGAAATAGTAGCAAAACGGAAACATTTCCCCAAATTAAACTTCAGGCACAGAGAGTTTTATTTTATTTCATTTAACTTTCAAAGAACAAATTATCCCTAACACATAAAAATTAAAAGTCCACACTCCTAGAATAAAAGTCATTGTTCTATAGCCATTTTAACAAGTCAGTATGAGAAATGTGGCTTTCAACATTATTTTGCTGATCAATGACAACCCTTTTCAGTCAATCCATGTCTAAAAACTAGTCCATCAGTGGCAGCCCTATACTTTGAACATTAGCTAACCGGCAATTGACTCATTACAAACCATGCTTCTAAAACTAACATTAACCGAGTTCCACCTGTGTGGTGAACAATGGCAAACATACTTCAGTAAGTAACAGAAAACATTTCAAAAACTAATAGCAACCCACTCCTGCCTCCATAGACAACCTAAACCATTCTCTAGGAATGACAACAATCTACATCTGCTTCAATGCCCAACACAAAACAAAACAAACAATTTGCCTAAACTGTATATAAGATCAGCACATACTTTTCTCAGACAAAACTAGACCAAGAATGAGTTTCATAGCCCTCCACTTGGTAATATTCTGTGGCACCCTCAGCCCTATAAGCATGCTATCCTTATACCTTGTGCTCAAATTTCATTTGACCTTCAAATTTGCTGCCAGTTGAGCTTGATTAGAAATAAGCACTGACTTGATTTGTTGTTATTTAATTTTGTTACCAGAGGGTTCATAACCAATAGGTCTTTATATATGTCAATTGTACCTAAATCATGCGTAATATAACTAGGCCTTTATCTAATTTTCTTTACCATGGATATAGGCCTTTGCATAAAGTAATTAAAACTTTTGTTGCTATATTTGATAATTTTTCTTACCTAGGCTTCTTATTCTTTTTCTTCCCTTTTGTTTGACTATTTGTCTAAATTTTAGGCTCATATGTTTTTGTTTTGCCCTGGATTGTTTTGTGTTGAACACATAAGGGAGTGCTTCTTAGGGAGGCTAGAAGAAAAACTTTGGCAGATCATTAATCTTAGCAGGCTGCAATAACTGAAGTATTTAAATAAGGACCCCTCATAGAGCAGAAAAACAAATTCATGGAAATGTTCAGGATTTGCTCCCAAATTCTGAAAAAAAGACACTGAGAACAATCTAATAGTAAGATTCATGAGATTAAGATAACATTAACTAATTTCAAATGGACACTTGACAAACTCTTCTATGAGGCAACCTATCACATTTGGAACACCCTGGCCTTCTTAGAAAACAAACACTAAAACTATATATTTTCTATGATAGGAAAGGACATAATCAATTTCCATCCACATAGTAATTATGTTTCTTTGATAGGCCTGGGAAATCTTCCAGATAGCAGTCCCTTTTTAAAAATTTAATTTAGATCTTACTCCATAGTTCAGACTAGAGTACAGTGGCATGATTATAACTCACTGCATCCTCCAATACTTAGGCTCAGGCAGTCCTCCCACCTCAGCCTCCCAAGTAGCTGGGACTATGGGCATGTGCCACCATGCTCGAATAATATTTTTAAAGTAGCTTTTTTTTTTTTTTTCAAGATAGTGGATAAGAGTCTTTCAGCATGCCTCAACCATTTGGAAAGAACAAGATATTACATAAATATGACCTCTCTGAGCTTTAATTCAAGAAGGAGAACAGGCCTCTACCAGAATTGTGAAGGGCATCCCAGATTCCAGAGAGAAGAAGGCTAGCTAGCATACAGCCACCATGGCAGTGAGTGAAGGCCCCATACGTGAGAGAGGCAGAGCTTTCCACTGGGTGTCCAAGCAACCCAGGCCAACGAAGAGCACTTTGCTTTTCCCAAACCCTGGAGTTAACTTAGGGAGAGGCTCAGAGATGCTGTGAGGAAGAGACACCAGGAAAAGCTGCAGATACTTTCCCAGACCTAGGACTGACATCGGGACACCATTTTTAATTTGGGCACATACAAAGTCAACCATTCCTCAGTGACCCAGCAGTGTGGCTGCACAGGCATTTCAGTCCCAGGCCAGAGATTGGAGCATTTCCTCTGGAGTGGAGTAGGGGCCTCCATAGCCAGAACTATGGAAAGTGCCTCAGCAGTAGGCACTGCAATTGTGCTCTCCCCTGTAACAAGCCTGGGTCAGGAAGAGAGCTACTATAACTGCGGTTTCTCCTGGATGACAAGACTTGCCGCCAGAGCCAGCTTAGCAATGTGGAATTGATCTGCGTGTGCCATTCCTGGGTGCCCCACACTGCTCCCCTAAGACTGTGGTGCAGTGGGGCCCTTTCTGCTCTACTACTAGGTAGAAATCCATGCATTCAGAGTACCTGTTCATCTGGTTCAGTAGTCTGAGCTGCCCCACCCTTCCTGTGCAGAAATCTTGGTGCAGAGTGCTTCTCTTTGCTCCACGCCCAGGCAGATCACCAGGCTTTAGGAGCACCTGCTTGTCTGGCTCAATAGCCTGAGCCACTCTACTTTTCCTGGACACATATCATGATGTAGCAAAATTCTCCCTCCTCTATGGCCAGGCAGATCTCCAGGCATTTAGGCACATTTTCCTGGTCCAGCAGTTGAAGTTGCCCCACTAATCTGATATGGGGATCTTGGTGCAGGGGTGTCCTCTCTGCTCCACACCCAGGCAGGTATCCAGGCAACTGGAGCACCCACTCTTCCCTCAGTCCTCATGCAGATAACTTGGAACTGAGGAGATTTCCCAGCTCCATGCCTTGGCTTACCGCTGGGTGCCTCGTCATCACACACTGGATTCTCCCTTGGTGCTAGTGTTTGTGCCTTCCATCAAATCTGCAGATGGACCTGCCCAGTCTGACACCACCCTTTGTGGCTTCCATATCCTCAGGTTTCAGCAGAAAGCTCAGACCACTGTGTTACCCATGAATGAGCCCTTTGCCTGAGGCATCAGACAGCTTCTGCCAGTAAACAAGGATCAAGTATATATCCAGCTATGTTGAGCGTAGCCAGCTCTTGGCTATAAGTGACATCTATATAGAACAATCTGCACAGCCCAATATAAAACTTTCTAAAAGAAGTGCATAGGGTACAGAAACAAAACCAAAAGACCCTACCCAGCATTCTCTATAGTCACATGCCCTAGAGGCAAGGGGAAAAAAGGGAGAATAAAAAGATAATAAAATAGTAATAATAATAATAATTCAGGAAAAATTTAAAAAGAAAAAAATCCTATCCGCACAAAAATAATTACAACGATTAGGAGTGCCAGCATCTGCAGATGAGAAGAAACCAGTGCAAGTATTCTGGGACCATGAAAATCTGGATGTTGTGATAACACCAAAGGATTCTACTAGCTCTCCAGCAATGGTCCCTAAACAAAATGGACGCTAAAAAGTGACAGATAAAGAATTCAAAGCAAGAATTGCAAAGAAGCTTATTGAGCTCCAAGGTAGGGTTGAAAACCAACACAAAGAAACTTCTAAAGCAATCCAGAGAATGAAGGGAAAGATAAACATCTTAAAAAGTAATCTGTCAGAGCTTTGGGAATTGAAAAACTCCCTTAAGGAATTTCAAAATACAATTAAAAGCTTTATCAGTAGACTGGACCAAGCAGAAGACAGATTTTCAGAGCTAGAAGACCAGTCTTTTGAACTAACCCAGTCTGACAAAAATAAAGAAAAAAGAATTTTGAAAAATTAGCAGTCTTCAAGAAATATGGGATTATGTAAAGCAATGAAACTCATGAATTATTGACATTCTTGAGAGAGAAGGGGGAAAAGCAAACAAACTGGAAAATATATTTGAGGGAATATACTGGTGATAATATAATTTGGTGATAATATAAGTCTATACCTTGAAAATCCTAAGTATGCCACCAAAAGTCTCCTGGAACTGATTAACAACTTCAGCAAAGTTTTGGAATAGACAATCAATATACAAAAATCAGTACCACATCTATACATCAATAACATTTAAGCTGAGAGACAAGTCAGGAACACAATTGCATTTACAATAGACACACACACACAGACACACAGACACACACACACACACACACCCCTAGGAATACATCTAACCAAGATAAAAGATCTCTACAAGGAGAACTACAAAACATTGCTAAAAGAAATCAGAGATGATACGGACAAATGGAAAAACATTCCATGCTCATGGAAAGGAAGAATCAGTATTATTAAAGTGGCCATATTACCCAAAGCAATCTACAGATTCCATGCTCTTCCTATCAAATTACCAATGTCATTTTTCAGCAAATTGGAAAAAAACTATTTTAAAATTCATATGGAAACAAAAGAGAGGCCAAATACCCAAAGCAATCCTAAGCAAAAAGAACAAAGCTGGAGGCATCACATCACATGACTTTGAACTATACTCTAAGACTAGCCAAACAGCTAGTACATGTAGCCAAACATGTACATGTAGCCAAAACAGCATGTACAAAAACAGACATAGAGACCAATGGAACAAAATAGAAAACTCATAAATAAAGCTGCACACCTACAGCCATTTAATTTTTGACAAAGTCAAGAAAAATAAGCAATGGGGAAAGGAATTCCTATTCAGTAAATGGTGTTGGGATAGCTGTCTAGCCATATGCAGAAGAATGAAACTGGACCCCTACATTTCACCATATACAAAAATTAACACAAGATGAATTTTAATGTAATACTTCAAACTGTAAGAAATCTAGAAGAAAACCTACGAAACACCATTCTGGACAAGAGCCTTGGAAAAAGAATTATGACTAAGTCATCAAAAGCAATTGCAAAAACCCCAAAAATTTACAAGTGAAATCTAATTAAACTAATTTCTGCATGGCAAAAAAGAAAAGAAAAGAAAAACAACTATTAGGTTGCTACAAAAGTAATTATTTTTAATGGCAAAAGTAATTAGATTGGTGCAAAAGTAACTGCAGTTTTTACCATTAAAAATAAGTACTTTTGCACCAACCTAATATATACAGGGTAAACAGATGACCTACAGAATGGGAGAAAATATTCACAAACAGTGTATCTAACAAAAGTGTAGTATCCAGAATATATAAAAAACTTAAATGATTCCACAAGCAAAAACAAATAACCTTACTAAAAAATGGACAAAGGATATGAACAGACACTTCTCAAAAGAAGACATATGAGCATTCCATAAACATGTAAAAATGCTCATCCTCACTCACTAATCAGAGATAACATCTCACACCAGTCAGAATGGCTGTTATTAAAGCCAAAACCAAATAAGCAAACACACAAAAAACAGATGTTGGTGAGGTTGTGATGAAAAGGGAATGCTTATACACTGTGGCGGGAATGTAAATTAGTTCAGTGCCTATGGAAAGCAATTTTCAGATTTCTCAAAGAACTTGAAATGCAACTACCATTCGATCCAGTACTCTCATTACTGGGTATGTATCCAAAAGAAAACAAATTGTTCTACCAAAAAGACACATGTCCTCACATGTTCATCACAGCACCATTCACAATAGCAAAGCCTTGTAGTTAACCCAGGAGGCTATCAAAAGTGGACTGGATGAAGAAAATGTAGCACATATACACCATGGAATACTATGTAATCATAAAGAAGAATAAAATTATGTCCTTTGCAGGACATGGATGAAGCTGAAGATCGTTATCCTAAGCAAATCAGCAGAGGAACAGAAAACAAAGTATCGCAAGTTCTTACTTATAAGTGGGAATTAAACATCAGGTACTCATGGACATAAGACAGCAACAATAGATGCTAGGGACTACTAGAGGGGGAAGGTAGAAAGAAGGTCAAGGGTTAAAAAACTAACTGTTGGGTACTATGCTCAGTACCTTGATTACAGGATCATCTGTACCCCAAACCTCAGTATTATGCAATATACCCAGGTAACAAACTTGTACATGTACCCTCTGAATTGTAAATACAAGTTGAAAAAGAAAAGAAAAATATATATATATATATATTTTATTTAGAGACAGGGTCTTACTGTGTTGTTCAGACTGGAGTACAGTGGACAACTATAGAGTGGAGCTATAATCATAGCTCACTGCCTCAAACTCCTGGGCTTAAGTGATCTTCCCATTTCGGCCGCCTGAGTAGCTGGGATTACAGATATAAGCCACCTTGTCTAGCACTCCTTCTTATAATATTTTAATTCTATCTGCTTTCTCAGAGTCAGCTAGTGTTATCCAATAATGTTGTTTAAAATATTAAATGATTCTACATAATCATTGTCCCGAGAGATGATACAACAAATGACTCCGAAACCAAAACAGAACAGAATCAGGCTGATTGAATGAAGATAAACAGCAAATCAGACTTCTTCAGACAAAACCCAAGGGAAATCAACAAAAATGGTGAAGAACTGGGCAGTCCCTGATGGTCTCATATGCAGCTTTGCTTAATGGAAAACAAAATCCTTAGGATGACCAGAGAATTTTAAAAGCCTCCAAACTACTAAGAAATTGTTGATTATTCTATAGAACATGGCTGTAGTCATGTGAAGTAAAATAAAGATATATATATTTGGTGTTTGCTCTCTGTTCCTGGCACAGTGATTCAAAAACCCTTGAAATTTCCTGAGGGATAGGTGCATCTTTTGTTATTCATAAGGAACCTCTTTCTGTTGTGAGTTTATGCTAAGGAAGTGATCTCTGGTAGGCCTATGGAAAGTTCCAAGGGAATGGCTTGTCACTCACATGATTAGAGGATTGGAACTTTCAGCTCCACCCGGCAATCTCCAGAGAAGAGAGGGAGCTGGAGATTGAGTTTAATCAGGTAGCATTTATTTAATCAGTCATGCCTATGTAATGAAGCCTCAATAAATACTCCTGAACAAGGAAGTTTCGGGAGCTTTCAGGGAACACATCAATGTTTGGAGAGGGTGGCATGCCTAGATTCTGTTAAGAAAAATTGTACAGGCTGTGAACCTCCTCTCCACTGCCCCATACCTTGTCCTATTTCTCACTTCCCTTTGACTGTTTCAGAGTTGAGCTCTTTAAAACAAAACGGTGATTTTAAGTGTGGTGCTTTCCTAAGTTCTATGAGTTGTTCTAGCAAATTTTCAGATATAAAGAAGAGGTCGTAGGAACCCCTGAATGTATAGCCATGTCATAAAGAAGTGCAGGTAGCCTGGGGACCCAGGACTTGTAACTGGCATCTGAAGTGGGGATAGTGCTGTGGGGCTGAACCCTTTTACTTGTGTGACCTGTGATAACTCTGAACAGTTAAGGTCAGAATTCAACTGAATTCTAGGACACCCAGTTGGTGTTAAAGAATTGGTTGTTTAAACCAGTTTAATTCAAGGACAGCTTACTTCTGTGAACACAAATTTGAAAGCTAACTAATCAGAGATAACCTCACTTTATGAAAGTTTGCCAATTTTCAGTGGACCCTATGTCTCTAGGATTAATAGTAACTCACTCCCTCTTGTGTTACATAAACTATGCTTCCGTAACTTTGACGTCAATTAAATCCTGTCCTACTTTATCCAGCATAACCCAAAACAAATCTCCTCCAAAAAGCCATGTATCATCAGCCACTTGTTTGGTTCAATGCAACTTTACCTGGCCACCATAGCTCTCTATTAGTTAAATAAGTTATACGTTGTACAATTATTATGTGTCAATTAAAAATAATACAAAACTTTAAAAAGAAAATGGTACAAGTGAAAATAATAACATGATTAAAACATTTTAAACATGTAAATCTATATAGATTAACACTGGAAGGCATCTTTAGAAATGAGTTATTGTATAAAATAAATAAATAAGGCATACATTAAGTGTTTGGCTAGAGATATTGAACAGTTTTATGATGCTTTACAAGCAAACTTTCATAAATGGTGATAGAACACTTTTCAGCTTATTCTAAGAGATTGATATAATTTTCAAAATAAAATACAGGAAATCTTGGTAAATTAGGAGTAGAAAACCATTCTTGAACTTGATAAAATGTATAGAAAACCTATAGCAAACATGATCCCAAATGGAGAAATTTTTAAAACATTTCATTTAAAAATGGGCCCAACAGGATACTATCATCACTTCTATTCAACACTATATTTGACCTCAAAATGCATAATACAAGAAAAGAGCATTACTATCATGAGGAACGAAAATGAGAAAATAAAAATGTCAAAATTGGTAGGTGATATAATTCTTTATATGAAAAATCTGAAGAACTACAGATATATTATTAGAAACAATAGGAAAATTTAGCAAGCCAGATGGATATAAGATTAATTAGTAAAAATCAATTGTATTTGCATACACTGGTTGTTAGCAAAACACCACTAATATATAATTTTGTTACTAATCACTATATGATTTCTAGAATATAGGTTAATATGTGTGGCATTGCAATTTTTAAATCCTACTTCCATTTCTGTGTACTTATCAGTTCAAATTAGGTTTTGTAAACAAATAATGAAAATGTATGTTATCTCATTAAAAATGCATTTCCAATACAATTTTACTTATATTTAATATTATATAATATATAAATGTAATAATTAATGTCAGAGGAAAAGAAGCAGAGTTAGACTGTCTTGCAGAGTGGAGAGTCCTGAGATTTATTTGCATATTTTTGTTTGCGATGCTTACAGATAAAATGAGTTGGCTGTAGAATATTAGGTCCTGAAAATCGAAAGAGACTGTCATGCTAGAAATTGAGATTTTTGGAATTATTGGCATAAAGTCACATTTTGGAGTCCTTGAAGTGTATGAGATCACCTAATTACAGACAGTAGTAAGGTAAAGAAGAGAACCTAGAGGAAAGTCTTGATGAACTCCAATATTTCATTGTTATTGGAGTAGGAGGAATCAGAGAAAAAGAGAAAAAGCAAAGAGAACAGAAAGGTAGAAGAGAGACTGTAAAAATACAATTTTTTATAAGAGCCAAGGGAAAATTATTTAAGAAAGAAAATTGGTCAACTTTATGTAAATGTGCAATGAGACAAAGTAGGACAAAGACTGAAAGAAGCCTACTGGATCCAATAGAGTGCAAGAGCCTTGAGAATATTCAAATCGTGATGCTAAATTTTCAGATGGGAGTATGGAGAATCAGAAAGGACAGTGCCACATGCAAGACTGCTTTGATAGCACAACAGGTTGTGGTCCAAAGCACACGGCAAGATTAACCTTAGATAGGAGGGGGTTGGCAGAATTGCTCCTAGTAGGATTAAAAATAGCTTTCTTTAACCTTTCCCAAATCCACTGATGTGTCTAGATAGAATAGACAACACTCTTAACATGAAGTACATATTTTTTAAAAGGGGGAAACTGGGATATTTTTTGGTTGAAAAAGATAGGGAACCTCTTCCCGTGCCTTTTATTTTCTCACCCTGCTCCCAGTACAGGATGTCTTCATGTCCCAGACATTCATTCCCTGGTTGTTGTGCCTGAAGGTAGATGCTGTTAGTAATGTATCTTGAATGTTGGTTTCACCATGCTGGCTTTTTGCTAAGCTTCTATTTAGAGAAAGTCACAAGGGTTGGGTTAGATCTAAAGGCATTGTTCAAATAAGAAGAAAGCGCCAACTACAGCAGTCTCACCCCATTATAGCTCTCTTGTAAAGTTCTCATCCTCCCTTTCTCCTTTCTCCCTGTTAGCTCATGCACTTTGCAGCAGGTCGTGTTTTCCAATAGCTCCATCTCTCCCAAGAGTGTTACATCAGAAGCAGCTCATTTCTCATTGACTCATTTCCCACTCTAGAAAGCAGAGAAAATAATCACTATTGGCTCAGCAGATTAATTTTGCTGCAGGAGCCAAACTTTCATAAATAGCAATAATAAAATAATAAAACTAGATATGTTTAGAATTTAAGTTCAAAGTATTTTAAATCAAATGTGTGACTTTTATATTCTTCTTTACATATTGCATGTAAAGGGAGCACAGATGTACGCATTTGTTGATGAAAAATTTCAATGTATTCCATTTCATAGCTACTCTCTTCTTTATGCAGTAGGAAGCAAGACAATTTGCTAAAAAATAAGAAGGTTGAGGTGTGATACCGAAATGGAAGAGAGTGGTACAAATTTGAAAGCCACTTCCCAAAGTGAAGAGAGACATATGACTAGAAAACAGTTAGGGAGTAGCTGACATTGCTCACAAAAGTTATATTAGTACCAATCTGCTGCATATTTTCTCCCAGAGGTGCTCAGTGGCCTGAAAAAAACAAAGAACATAATTGGAATAATAAAAATTCAAATTTTTCCAGGTGACGTTAATGAAAGGATACACTGGCAACGTAGTTTAGGGTATTGACTAGAAATTAATAAAGACAAGAGAGGGATTCTGCACCTGGTGCAAGTTAAGTGACCAAGAAAGGGGTAAGATGGCAGGCAGGCAAGATTAACAGGCAAGATGGAAGAATGTAAGAGTATATAGGGAGTGAATGCTAAGAACTGTAAAGAGGCTGAGATTTTACCCTATATGCAAGGTAACTAATTAGCCTGCCACACTTTTATAGATGTACGTAGAAGATGGTTGATTACTCACAGAAATAGAATTAGCCAGAATGTTACCAAACTTGCTCCAGTTCTCTCAGCCCTAATTTCCATAAGGCAACACAGTGACACAGATGACACCCACACATTCAACAGGTTAATTATAGGAGAGAAGTTTAAGTTTAGGGAACCCAACATTTTATATGATCAGTAAGCACACCTGCCCTTTGCTTTAGTGGAAGCTATTATATTTATTACATTGGATAGTAAACACGATTGCCCTTTGCTCTGGAGGAAGGCACTGTATCTATCTTCCAAGGTTGTAAGCAAACATGCCCTTGTTCTGGAGGGAGGCTGTCTTTCTTCGAAGTAATTTCTGTATGTCCATCCTTTTACAGATTGTTTACAGCAAAGGATAATCAATACCTTACCTTCAAGATGAGCAGAAATGTGAGACACCCACGGAGAATTGTCTCTTGACAGTGGGCGTCTGATTTATGGATTTTGTGAGAGGGATAATTTCAGGTGATGACAACTTGCTGGCTTTGATTTTGAGAGTTCGTGGCTGAGAAGGTAAATGAACCAGGAGCTGGATATGTTGTTCTTTTGAAATTTCCTAGGATAACAGCAAAGGTTTGAGTTAAAAGAAAAATAGGAATGGAAGTCTGCAGCACAAACAGGGCACACTGTTGGTAAACAATAGCAGTTAGAAAGACAAGAATGCCATTATAACTAGATAGGATAGCCTGAAACAAACTGGGATTTAAGACAACGAATATAGTTGTCAACATGAAGAAAATGGTTTTTACATTGAGAGAGTTACAGGATGAGGCAAAAAAAAATGTTTTTTGAAATGTCACCATTGTCCTAATTCTCAAACTTTAGAGGTTATTCCTAATAGAGATCATTGAAGATAGTCATTTGGGAATCTGATACTTAACACTGAGCACATCATCGTGTATCTAAAAACTGAAATAGAGTCAACTGAAATGCAACAATGACTGGAAGACATGCCAAATCCACCAGACTCTAAAGCACTTCTGGAAGGTGTCCACATTATAATCATTCCCTATGCACTGTTTGAAAAAATAGTTCAATAATTTTCCCCATATAAAAAGCAGAGCTATATCTACCTACTCTACTGTATAGCTACTCTAAATTAAAGACCAATTTATTTTATTTGTTAAGAACCCAGGCTTTGAAGTCAGGCAGAATTAACCTTTAATCCTAGATATTTCACTTATTCTTTATATAACCTAGAGCAAATTAATTAAATTCTTTACATTTGATTTCTTTGTCTATAAAATGGAATGATGAAGAGGAAAATGATGAGAACAACAATTAACACGACTTTGAGTTAAATGAGATTAAACATAAAGGTCCCAGCAACTAGAAAATAATCCATAAATTATCATTATTATCATTGTTATTTTATTACTAAGCTGACAAAAGGTTCATTTTGTCAATAGATAGATAGACCTTCACCATTCAAATCAGAAGATTAGGTATTTGTCTCTAAGTAACTTAAGTCATACCTGAAATGTTGGTGATTCCCCCTTAAAAGCTCACTTCAAATACTATATTAGCATTTCCATCTCAATTTCAATCAGTTCAGGTAAACTCAGCAGTTTAAACAATTTTTAAGAGCTTATTTCTATTCTGGGATTTTGGAATAAATAAATAAAGAAGTTGCTGTCCTGCTTAAAGAACATAGTGTTTCACATGGTATGATACAGATTTTACCTCTCAGACTACCTTTAAATGATAGTAATTGCCTGAAAAGTATTCTAAGACCATATATAGATTCAACAGAAGAGTTATGATTTGTTTTGAACTATTGCTGAAGATCAAAGAAAGTTGAATGCATCCTAAGTCATAAAGAAGCAGAATGAAGTACGATTTAATTTTGCCTACTGAGAATGGCTTCATTGAGAGTTTGACATTTGAATTGAGCATGGAAAAAAAATGAGTAGGATTACAGGAGAAAAATTGGGAAAGCATTTCAAGCAGAGAGACAATAATATTTAAAGACATGCATGAGCTAGAAAGGATATGAATTGCTTGGGTAATAGTGTCTTGGAAAGTGAGTAGATACCTGTAGCACTAGGAGGAGTGGCAGAAACGTAGAATAAATGGTCTTGAATTACAGGCTAAGGTTTTGGACTCTATCGTGAAGTTATGGGAGGTATCAAAGGAAGTTAAATAATAAATACATGAACGGCTAAGTCTTTTGCCTAAGATTACTGGCAAAAGAACACGTAATACATTTAAAAAAAGAGAAGCTCGAAATGAGATTAAATGCTAAAATATTCAGGTAAGAGATGGACAGGATCAATAAATACAACAAGTGGTAAGAGATCAGATTTGAGGGAGATTAGCAGACCGTTGTGATGTGGGCAATAAAAAGGAAAAGGAAGATAAAGACATTTTAAAAACATTCAATGAAACAAAATAAGTAGATAACAATGGCATTAAATAAATTTGCTTTGAACAGGTTGAATTTTCAATTTCCTGTTGCAATTATGGAGAGTTGACTATGTTCTAGGTCAAATGTTAACAAACTTTCTGTTAGAGTACAAGATAGTAAATGTTGTAAGCTTTGTGGACTATACAACTTCTGTCTCAACTATTCAACTCTGCCATTGAAATGAAAAAAAAAAAAAAAAAAGCCATAGACAATGAATTAGCATGGCTATATTCCAGTAAAACTTTATTTAAAAAAACACATGGCCAGCTTATGGATCTGTAGTTGAAGTGATGCCTGAAGATGTGTATTTGGGAAAGTTCACCAAGAAAATAACACATTTAGGGAGAGAAACAGGAGATTTTTGTGGAAGATTGAGAAGAGGAACTAATTAAAGATACTAGAAGAGATTAGTCAAACACGTAAAAAATTAACCAGCAAAGAGCTGATTATAGAAAGGCAAATAGCATTTCCAGGAGAAGAAAGTAGTCACTATTGCCCCGTGTTCTAAAACTGCCAAAATTACTCTACCAGGGAATGAATAACCCATTTAGTCAAATTATGTCATATTTCCTAAATTAATCCAAAATAAAAACCAATTCACTTTTTTTATTTTTAAAAAACCAATTTATAAGCAATACACTTAGTTGTTCTCAAATATATGGTAAATATAATATACAAAATTAAGAAAATGGAGAGAGAAGGTAGTAGGCAGATATTGTTTAATGTAGTTATGTAATGCTTCCTTGATGACCAAGTGATCAAATACTTTCATGGTGAGGGTCAATTGGCTCTTGCTAATTTTTTTATTGTGTCCCACAGCAGATCAAAGAGATGTCATTAGAAAATTTCCAATACAAACAGCACAATTAATTATTTGGAGTAAACTCTTACGAAATTATTTAGGAAATATTTGGTAAATTTCTCAAGAATTTCTTAAATAATGTTTTTTTTTTTTCCTGAAACTGTATTCTTCCTACTTCTTATTTTTCAAAGTAGAGTAGAACTCAGAGAACTGATTTGAATAGCAAATGAATTAATAATTTTTTTCTAGAAATAATGCACTGTAAAAATGCTTACAAGTGTTAAACCCAACTGGAGAAAGAGAAAATAATTTCTAAATCAATAATCCAGAGCTGATTAAAATTCTATCTATTTCCTTCCTGAAGAATATATCATTTCTATTCAAGATTTCAAAATGTGTTTTGTGCATGTAAAGAAAGACATAATCCTCCATCCTATTTGTGGTAATACTTTCATGGGAACCAAAAACAACAAATAATAAGCAAATAACAATTCTGATTGCTTCATATTCCAAACCTTATAAAAAATGAGTATTATTCACTAAGGTTTACTTAGCCACAACTCCCATTGGCTTTGACGGGAGTTTTGCCATGGCTGAAGACCACAAATAAGGTCCGTGTTTCTGGTAATAAAAAGACTGCCCTGTTACTGTGGAGAAACTGTTAAACCACAGAGTAAAAGAAAACAATTTCATGTCACTGGAGAAGTCTTCAAGTTGACTTCCATTAATTTGTAACCTTATAGTAGGATGTGGATGATTAGAAAGTACTTAGGATAAAGGACAAAGGTTACTTTCCCAAAAGAGAAATTGTGTTTGAGTAAACGGAGATGTGGATGGGAAGCCTAGGGATACTGGCTCCTTTCCCATTCTAACACCTATTTGACTTGTCTTCTTTGGCAACTTACATGCATGTCCTCCCTCTCCCCTTGCAGCTGTGCCAAATCCTAGCTCCTGGCCCTGGTCATCACACAGCTGGACTGCTGTTACCTTTCCTTCCTACCTTTCTCCTGCATTTCTCCTCTCCAATCAATCTAATGCCATCCTGCTTATATTATATGCATTCCTTGTCACTTAATCCATGTTGGTTGTCTTTTTAAAAGCTCTCAGTAATTTCCCAACCTTATTTTCCTAAAAGTCACTTTCCTCATTTTTGGCCTTTACTTTCTCAGTGATCAAAATCTACTGTCTGTTTATACTCACCAAACTGATCTGTTCAAGTGGGAACACTAATAAATCCAACAGAGAATATGTGCTGAGATAACTCAGCCTTTCTGAGTTCTAGGGGTTTGAAAAATACGTGTCTCAATCAGTTTATGATTCTATCAAGTAGGAAAATAAGATTCATGAAGCAATTTCTTTGGGGCTTTTCTCTTCATTTTTATTTTAATGTCAAAGAAGAAGAGTTTCATTTAGGTTTGATTACCCAAAGTTCCTCTTTGTCTCTCTACATAATTAAAACGATAACGTTTTTGAGATAGAATGGAATTTTGAAATTATCTAGTCTGTGGTTTGAAAACTGTTATTATTTTCATAGCCAAATTAGTTATTAAAGACACACTGTAGTATTAACCTTGGTGGGGTGGGAGTCCCTGACCACTACTCGCCCTATCTCCTGTACTGGTCCTTAGAGGTTGCTTAGGGCCGTAGGACTCCACCAATATACTCCAACCTCTTCATTGTAATATATTGAAATCCTCCTCATTGTAATATATTGGAATCAATCAATCAAACTGTCTCGATTCCAAGTCTAGGTTCTTCCAGTCTGGATTTTAAAACCATTCTTCTTTATTGTTTGGGAACTTATCTATCCGGGTTAAATGGTTCTGTTATTATTTTTAGCACAAATCAGGGGAATAACTACATTGCCTCCAATGGAGTTCTATGAGGTGTCTATGAAGTGGCCCAGATTTTCACTAATCACCAAGCCATTAACACACATTTGGAAACTTTCTTGAGTCTATTAACTGTCTTATCTAACCTAATGATAGAAAAGAAAATCACACATCTTCACCAAAAAACACCATAAATAAATATCCTATATATATAAGTCTAATGGATTGAATTTAAAGGACTACTTGATAATTATTTTCATGGTTGAGAAAAAGAAATATTTGGGTAGGAATAGTCTCTAGTCAGGTCCACCTCTAATGTTTGTGAACAAAGGGCACAGGGCAAGGCTACATAAAGAGATTGATGTACCATGTATCCAAAGATTTTAAAGTTACAAGTCAAACTCCACAGCCATGTGCAGTTCCTGTCCTCCCACCCATAGTTACCCTGCTCCCAAAGGACTGCTCTCACATTCCCGGGGCTTGAGGAGTCCTGGGCTCTCCCCTTGATCAGCCCTCATTCTCTAAGTGAATCTTCTAGTGCAGGACAGAGCAGAAAATAAGGCTGAGTTCAAGATCCCTGGATGATGGGCAGATTCATTAGAACCCAAAAGAAGACTGACCTGGTTTGGCTCTCTCAGTGATATGGGATAGAGAATTTTCTCTCTTCACCCCTCACTTCTCTGACTTAGGACCCTTAGGTTAAGCACCTCCCCAAACTGTCACTTATTCTGCAAATCTTGATTTTCACATTTGTTTTCCAAGCAGAATTCAGTCAAAAGAATGATGAATTCAACATGTTGAATAGCCATTCCTAGACGAGAAAGTACTAGAGGTTTTCATGGTTTAATTGATGCTAGTATTTTACTTTTACATACATTTAGTGGAGTCTTGTATGTGTTGCAAAGGAAGGATCTGACCCTGTGTGATTAAGAGTGAATAAGCCAACAAATAACCAAACACCTTGTTAAAGGAAAACTTTCTATTTACATGGTTTTGGAGCCAGAATTTGGGGGGAATTTTCAGTTTGGGAGCTACAAAGAGGTATAGGGGCAATTTAGAAAATAGCTTGTCTGTTAAATGTTTCCTCATAATTGAGGTAAATAATTGTTTTAAAAAATACAATTTGGGTTTATAAAAGAAGTGATATTCACTATTAGTTTCTCTTTGCCAAATCATATGTAATGGTCTTATTCCAATTGAGAATGACTATAATATGCAGATTTTATAAAATCATTCACTTCTGAAATCATGCTATTGAGTAAAAAATGAATGCCTTCAACCATCCGCTGAATTCAGCAGCTAATATGGGCATTGAAAAAAAGTTTAGACACACCAAAGCATGGTGCTTCCACATTAGAAATCGTTTTGCATCTGTAGTACTTCCACGCCTGCTGTTATTTTCCATTGACAGGTAAAAGTGAGGTTTTGACACTCTTAGTATAACGTAGGGTGTTAATCTTATAATCACCCTGTCAGCACTTTCTGTCAGAGTGTTAATGGCCACCTTTCAGCCACTCAGCGGCCCTTGCCAATAAAAATAATATCGGCATTCAGCCAACCAGAAGTTATTCAGTTCCTTTTTTTCTCTTCATTTTTTTAAGAGCAACGAATAAATTAAAACACACACAGACACACACACACCAAAAACCACCCTTAGAGGTGGAAGTCAACCTCTATGCCCTACTTGCCTACTTCTGTGGTCAACCCCCTGCCTGGTAATAAAATTCAAGTCTTTTCCTTGGTCTAAGTCCTTGCAATACATTTCAACTATTGAAAGTATTTCTTTGTTTTTATATACATATGCCAAGGAAAAGTCCTATCTTGACTGAAAATGTAAAGCATCCTTTCAACCAGATTGAAGCTATAGCTACTAATATACAATTAAGAAACACCAAAGAACCTGGGCATTGGAAAGCAACAACAAATATTTAAATAGGTATGTTTATTATACAATGGAAACCTCTAGAATCCATTTCATATAGAACTTGGAAATGAAAGAAACTAAAGGAAATTATAACTACTAAATTTTTATGTTTTGGATTTGATCACTTTATTGGATCAAAAAATGGTCAACAAATTTTGCCTTTTTTACTAATCAGCTAGCAAATATAAGACTAGGTGGTAAAAATGAGAGTTGACTGTAGGGAAAGTTATTTGACTTGCTTGTGGTTTGCTTTCCTGATATTCATTTCACTCTTTTGACTTTTCTTTCTTCCCTTACCTTAAAAAAACAAACAAACAAACAAACAAAAAAACAGTCCATTTGGGTATGAGGACTTTCGTTCTCTGTTAATTGCTATCTTTCAGCTCATCTAACCCAACCACCCTGTGTTTAGAAGTTCTAAATTAGTGCTTTTTTGTGGCTATATGTGTTTGTAATATATTTGGCAAGAAAGTAGCTCTATTGTGCATAATCTCTTTTTGAAATATCAAGATATTTAAATATCAAAAATACACTTCTACCAATCAAGTGTCTACTCATAAATCTATAATTTATTATAACCACAAAAATCAGTATAAAGGTCTTACAATGAACTGAATTTCTCACATTTTGTTTTAGCTGATGTACCTTTTTTTTTTTTATCTCTCATGTGTTAAGTTTTAAAAGAAGTGGCATGTATGCAGTAGTACTACGAGTAGAATTGATTGAAACCACATAGAGTTTCTTCATCAAGTTGACTGATTTATTGTATGTTAAGAACAGATATGTCATCCTTTTCTTTTTAATCATAATGCTTTTAGTGCTGTTTTATTTTTCCTAATGGCAGACTGTATATGACAAATATATTTTCAAGAAATAAAATTCCAAAGAAATTCACAGTATCCTCTTCTCACTGAAAAATAATTGAAATGTATCAGCAAACCTTTCATTGGGTTTCACTGTCAAACAGGAAAAACAAGGAAGTAACAAGTATGGAAACTCAATTTTATGGTACATGGGTTACACACTTTTCTAAAAGAAAATCTCTTTCCAAAATGTTGATTAAAACAGGCTGAAACTACAATTTGAAGCTACAGAATCTGACATTAAGTTTTTTAAAAAGAATGACAAGTTAATCAAGATTTATTTGTATTATGTTTTGCCTAGAGACAGAAAGTAGGAGCAGAGGGAGGGGACTGAGTGAAAAATTAAACTAAGAGATAAATTCAACTGAACCTCTCCTTTAAGCCATTGTAATTGTCTCAAAGAAATATATTGAAATCTAAATTGGTTCTAAGACTCACTCATCTCCCATGGTAGAATTTCAGTGAAATTGTGGTATATAAAAATAAAGTGGTTTCTAAGTCATTTTCAAAAGATTACTCCTTTTTAGGTGAATGAAGATATGAATGTAATTTCCTATAAATCCTTAATTTGATCTGTTAAACTAGATTAAATTAGATAAGGATTCTCCCACTTCCTCCAGAAGAGGATCTACTTTTAACTTCTCGAAATCTTCAGTGTTCTGGAAAAAAGAGTTAGAGAGTTATGAAGATTTAGGATTAGGCTTGGTAGAAACAAATAGGTGGCCCAAACCATTGGGACTGGTCTGTGATACCAGTTGTTTGCCCTAGCAATCAATTGTATTAGACCTAAAGTACTGTAGAACATGATCAACCACTTGAAGACACTCTATTTAATGAACTGTAAGCTTCCATAATGTTGTCTTAAACCACAATTTATTTCTCAAATAAGTTTTATGTCTACAAAGTACATATTACTTTTTCTAAAAACGTGTAGCAAATATTAGTTTCTTTCTTTTCCAAGTCATTTTTAAATTGCAGTAATTAAATGGTATTTTAATTTACATTTTCATTCACTACTCCAAATGTATAATCATAATCTGATTATATTCTTAGCAAAGCATTATACACTTAAAAATGAAGCATCTTCATATTCTTTGTCTTTCTTGCTATTCCACAACTTTGTCATTCTCATAATGTGAAGAGACTCATTTTCTGGTCACTCATCTTTTTCTTGCTTCTGGATAGATAGTCCAGCATTCTGAGTATCTCACATTCACCTGAGTTAAGTCTTCCAGATACCAGGACACATGGCATAATATTAGAGAGGTTTCTTTGCACTTAATACAAGTAAAAACAAGTTAAACGATTTTCCCTGAAATATTAAATAATAGGAAAAATTATATTTAGTAATAAAAGGCACCACTTAGCTTTGTTCTTATATTGGCACACAAGGAAAGAGACAATTACAAATAATCGTGAGTACATCACAGAAGTGGTCTGTTTGCAAGCAAAAAATAATAATGACTTTAGGGTGACTTTATAAAGAATGACTCCCTTTGAAGAAGAATGGAGCTCACAGCATTAGAAGGAAGGCTGAAGGTAAACAGCTTTTTAACTGTCCGGAACTAGAGCAACTCAGAGTGTCTCAGTGGCAAGGGTTGCTTGATAATCTTAGGAAAATGGATTAAACCCACGTCATTCTTTTGGCCTTGCTTTACACTGCTCCAGCTTCAAAGTCCTTGGCTTTGCTAGTGTGGTAAGATACAGAAAGCATTCCTAGTAATTTGAAGGTAGCTTCTGAAGTAGGAGGGCAGTCTCACGAACTTTATGTTCCACCAAGATGGCTTTCAAGGAGAGGCATATCTCAAATTAAACTGTGGTGCTGGGTGGCCAAAATATTAAAATCCATTACAGTGGTATTTATCTTTACAAGTGAAGCACTACAGTTTCCCAGCAGTGGCAAGAAAAACATATAAAAATGTGATGGTTAGGCAATAAGAAGAGAAAGGGGGAAAAAGAGCTTACTTTTATAGATAGTTTAAAACTAACTAAATGAAGTCTTACGTTAACATACCCTAATGACCCAAAACATTAATGGCTTAGAAGTTGCAGGTTTAAGTCACTAGGGGCTGACTAAAAGAAACAAGTGTTAAGACATTTACTAAGGCTGATGACAGTTTGCTACTAATTAAATCATTAACAGAGGATTCTGAAGCATTTTGGCAGTACTCAACATGCTCGAATCACTTTCTCACACCTAGTTTAAAGGAGTTCTCTTGCTTCCTTTTTATCATTAAACAAGCTTTGCTTAATTAGCAGTTACCCTCTCAAGTTTGCCAAACACAGCTTGGCACTTAGTCTAACTAAACATGGGATAGACTTAAGAACAAACTTTAAGAAAATTACTTGATGATCTTTTATTAAATGTAGTAGACGAAAATAAAAATGAAAATGAAACAAATTTTTAAAAAATCTCTACAAACATATCAAAATTTTTTTTAAATTTGGGAACACTCAGGAAAAAAATAAAAAATGCACACTGAGGAACTGTATGCAGATAAGGATTAAAAACGGTATAGATAATATCAATAGCTAGTGTATCCTCCCACAGAGAAACATAAAATCTTTGAAATAAACAATAGTAAATCCAACTGGTTTTTAGTTATACTCCAAATTGTTTCACTGGAAGCAGAAAACAAAACTATCTTCCCTTAACTGGTTGATTTAACTAAAGAAAACTTAAACCTCCCAATTCTCAAAATCCAGTTTTAAAAACATATTATAAGGAAATTAAATTGACCTATGAAACCAGTAACTGAAAAGCAAAGGAGACCAGCTTTTTTTTTTTTTTTTTTTTTTTTAATTGACCAATCAATGGATACCTGCACAGAAAGAGGATTCGTGTTGTGAGGCATGGAGATAAATGGAAAATGGTTCCTGTTCTCAGAATTTAAAATCCATTTCAAGGAGATAAGGACAATTATGCAGGAAATTGGTAGGTAAAAAAACCAGAAAGTGCTTATATTGTGCAAGAAAGCAGAAAATTAGGTTGAAATTTGAAGATGAGATAGAGTTTTAGAAGACAGGCAGTAGTGAAATGAACCTTCCAGAGAGGCAAAGACAGTCCTGAGTGGTCTGAGTCATTTCTGGAAATGGGGATTCTGGAAGAGAAGGGACAGGATCCCATGGTGTGGTGTAGGTTGGTGTTGGTGACACAGAAAATTCACCTGGCCAGACCAAGGAGTCTAAAGAGTGACAGGAAAGAATGTTGATTAAGAGATCATATTAGGGAAGCCTTAAAAAGCATACAGAAGGAATGTAGAGGTATTTGTACCTAAAGCAGTAGGCACAGCAGCTTGATAAGCCTATGATGTAAATCAGAGAAAAGTCTGGAAGAGATTTGCAGGAAGGATATATCTGTCTCTATGCTTCTTTGACATGATAAACACCAATAGATTTAAAATAGAAGCTGAAATCAACTAAATCATAGAGACCAGAAAATGTACTGCCAAGAAATGGAAAACCCACAGTTACATCAATGATGTGACTCAAACGAACAAAAAAATAAGATTTTTTTAAAGTTAGGAGCATTATTTAATCAAGCAACTGAGTGGAAATGTCAGCCCCTACTTTACTCATGCTGCTCAGCTCTAATCATCTAGGTCTTTAACCTCCAGCCTCAGGGCAGCCTAATCTGAAGCCAATTCTGCATAGAGCAGAGAGCGTATTAGGATCCATAGTCTGTGTGTCTCATTACACATCAAGGCATCCATGTGCCCTTGCCACTTCTCCTTATTCAAATTCTGCTAAGTTATCAGAAAGTAAAAGAAGGAAAGAAAGAAATCAAAAGAGATGAGAGAGAGAAAGGAAGGCAGGAGAGGAGCCAAACACAGACAGTAATTTCAACTACGGTGCCTAATTACTTTTGAAAGAGAAGGCTCATGGAAGGGTAACTATCTTATCAGAGTATAGTTTGAAAACTTAGTGTGTGCAGACAGGAATACCAAAAAAGAGGAGATAATTTCCTCCTGAAGAACGCTGGACTTGGAGGTAATAAGTGGTCAAAGAAGACAAAATAAAGTATAGAAAACAGAGAATGCTTGGAAAAATCTGTGTAAGGAACAATTGTCACACCCCTCTCGAACACATTCATCATATTTTCCAATGTATAGAGCAGTCTCTGGACTCCTAGAAAGCTGTGCAGAGAAGTAGCTCCATTAGGGCATTAAAACAATAACATGGAGCTAAATGGATTTGATCACAAAGCAGATATCATTTGATTTATATTTTTAAAATTCATTTTTAAGCTTATAAATTCTCTGAATCCATCACTTATCTGTGTATTCCTTCTGAAATATAAATTCACTGCTTCCACATCAGCGAAACCTTCAGCAGCTCTTTGTTAAATCCTAGAGATAAAGAGTGATGAAAATAAAGTTATACAAAGCTTAAGAATTTGCTGTGAGATATATTTATTTTTTTTCTTTCTGGAAACAGAATGGTTAACTAAGACACAACTATACATTTAGTTGGACATTTTAATTTGTTCAGTTCAAAAATGCCCTTCAAATATGATTGATGGTATAATAGTGAATTTAATCATATTTTTCTTGGAATTTATTCACCACTTTTTAAATTATTGGCATTTTATTTATTTTCAAGAAGTTTTGGTTTTCTATTGTTACTTGGAGGAAGTAACACATTAAATAGGGTGGAAACAAATACTTTTGTTTCATTGGCTGAGTTTACCCATATTTGTCATGTGCTGCCCATCTGGATTTTAAAAGTTTGAGATTCATATTGAACTGGAAAAGAAAGATCTGCGCAACAAAGGCACTGAAAGCTTATTTTCCAAGAAGTTCCATTTGCAATTGCAAATGTTCATCTTCTTCAAGAATGTCATTAAATGTCATTTTTGATCTTTTTTAAAGCAATATAAGCATGTAGTCTTTATTTTCCACTTAATAACAAGTTTAAAATTGAGAGAAGTGTAAAATCTCAGCTTACCTCCTTAATTTCTTGACTATTTTCTATCAGGTGAACTTGACACATTGAAAGTTAATTAGGACATTATTGGACCACTCACAGAGAGTTGTATTTTGGCCACTCTCAATCATATTTTCAATCTTAAAGCAGGCTGCTTCAAAGGAGGCGAGCTGTATGCATGTGTGAATGCCATTAGGAGAGCATCAGTAACAGACTGAACTGAAAGGGCACACTCAGGATGTGTTCCACTCCAAAAGCACTCTAAAAATTTGAAGTTTGAAAATTGATTCAATATGTAGAACATATAAATATGTAGTCTTCTAAAAATCACACACACAATTATTTTTAGTAGTTTTTTTTCTTTTAACAAACATGTAATGGTATCATATAAGATTTATGTGAAGAGACTAAATATATATATATATTGTATTGATTGAGTTTAACAACTTTCAGCATTATTTAATATTAAATGATTTTTCACAGTTAAGCTATCCTTTGCATTATTTTCTTGTCCTGGTGTTTCGTTTTATAAAGAGTATAGTATTAATTCTTTATTAATTTTTAAAGAATTATAATAGCTACGTTTATTGAGTACAGGCACCATGTTAATTTGTGATGTTTAATCATCTCATTTACTCTTCAACTTTTTGTTTGTGTTTGGTTTATATAGAATCCCATTTATTTAATCTATTTGCCTTTCTAGACAATTTATATCTTTATCATGGGTCACCCAAAAAACAGTGGTCAAAATTATACTCCATATTCCAAGTGAAATGAGACAGAATATTTGCACAAACAAAAGCATTGCATTAGGTTTCTGATCATTTTCTTGACTATCAAAAATTACAAAGCCAGCATCCTCAGGAAATAGAGGAGTATAGGCTATTTGATTATTTCTCTTTCAATACTTTACATTTGTCATGAATAAAATCTATTTGTTATTATAAGAAATTGAAATTTTGGATTAAGAAAGTTACTAGCCTGTGTTCATAATGGGATCTTTTACTGCTGCCATTTTTCTTCTCATTTTTTCAAACTGTTGGCACTCTGAGGATGATATTCATTTATTCTGTACCTCAAGAAATTTCTTTGCTTGAATACCTAGTACCTAGAACTTACCAATCTAATAAGCAAGCCTATCTAGGTTGAGAAGATGGTGAAAACAGACTAAAAGTTATCAAGGCATATTTAGCACACGTCTAAGCTTTCTATTACAAAAAAAAAGACTAGAGTTTGTGATTGAGTTTCATCTTGTCTTATATTTTACTAAGTGTGAACTTCCTTTTTTAATCTGTCAGCTCCAGTTGTATGAAAGAGAAAATACCATAAGCATTTCAAAAAGAAAAGAACTTATAGATAATTAAATGTTTACAAAATCACCGGAAGAGCTGGAGGAATGGCAGCCAGGGGTCAACTGGATTGAAGGTAGAAAGTAATTTGTAAGAACCAACCACATTATCCATTGCACTTACTTAGTCTAGCCATTCAGACTTTCGAGCCCACTTGAAAATCCCACATTAAATAAAAGATCATGTATAAAAGCAATCAACATTTAGTCCGAAAAATAATAGGCTCTTAATAGTACTAGTTAAACATCCTCTTTAAAGATACTTTTCCTAAATACGTGGTTTTCCCCAGGGTTTCAGGTCAATATCTGGATATCCAGTTTATCACAGATCTGGAAATTAATATCAAGAGATAATATGTCCTTTCATATCCTCATGAAAATCTCCCTAATGACAAATATGGGGGCAGGAAGGGTTACTACATGAAATACAGTATAGTGGAAAGAATGTAGATTTTTTACAACAGTGTCTGAGATGACCATGAGCTCTAATTCTGGCTTCAAAATTTAACAGCTATGAGATCTTCTACAGATTACTTATCCAGATAGGTCTTTGTCTTCTTATTTGTTAGAGAAAAAAAAAAAAAAAAAAAAAAAGGCAAGATGGCCAAATAGGAACAGCTCCAGTATCCAGCTCCTAGCGCAAGCGACACAGAAGATGGGTGATTTCTGCATTTTCAACTGAGGTACCAAGTTCATCTCACTAGGGAGTGCCATACAATCAGTGCTGGTCAGCTGCTGCAACCCGACCAGCGAGAGCTGAAGCAGGGCGAGGCATCACCTCACCTGGGAAGTGCAAGGGGGAAGGGAATCCCTTTTCCTAGCCAGGGGAACTGAGACACACAACACCTGGAAAATCAGGTAACTCCCACCCCAATACTGTGCTTTACCAAGGGTCTTAGCAAATGGCACACCAGGAGATTATATCCCACACCTGGCCACGAGGGTCCCACGCCCACGGAGCCTCCCTCATTGCTAGCACAGCAGTCTGTGATCCAACTGCAAGGCAGCAGCAAGGATGGGGGAGGGGCACCCACCATTGCTGAGGCTTAAGTAGGTAAACAGAGCTGCTGGGAAGCTTGAACTGGGTGGAGCCCACAGTAACTCAAGGAGGCCTGCCTGTCTCTGCAGACACCACCACTGGGCATAGCTAAACAAAAAGCAGCAGAAACCTCTGCAGATGCAAACGACCCTGTCTGACAGCTTTGAAGAGAACAGTGGATCTCCCAATATGGAGGTTGAGGTCTGAGAACAGACAGACTGCATGCTCAAGTGGGTCCCTGACCCCTGAGTGGCCTAACTGGGAGACATCCTCCACTAGGTGCAGACCAACACCCTACACCTCACACGGTGGGGTACACCCCGAGACGAAGCTTCCAAAGCAAGAATCAGACAGGCACACTCTTGGTTGAGCAATATTCTGTCTTCTGCAGCCTCTGCTGCTGATACCCAGGCAAACAGGGTCTGGAGTGGACCTCAAGCAATCTCCAACAGACCTACAGCTCAGGGTCCTGACTGTTAGAAGGAAAACTAACAAACAGGAAAGATACCCACACCAAAACCCCATCAGTACGTCACCATCATCAAAGACCAAAGTCAGATAAAACCACAAAGATGGGGAAAAAGCAGAGCAGAAAAGCTGGAAATACAAAAAATCAGAGCGCATCTCCCCCTTCAAAGGAACGCAGCTCATTGCCAGCAACGGATCAACGCTGGACGGAGAATGACTTTGATGAGATGAGAGAAGAAGGCTTCAGTCCATCAGACTTCTCAGAGCTAAAGGAGGAATTATGTACCCAGTGCAAAGAGACTAAAAATCTTGAAAAAAGAATGGAAGAATGGATAACTAGAATAATCAATGCAGAGAAGGCCATAAACGAACTGACAGAGATAAAAACCACGACACGAGAAACATGTGACAAATGCATAAGCTTCAGTAACTGACTCGATCAACTGGAGAAAGAGTATCAGCGATTGAGAATCAAATGAATGAAACAAAGCGAGAAGAGAAGTCTAAAGAAAAAAGAGGAAAAAGAAATGAACAAAGCCTTCAAGAAGTATGGAATTATGTGAAAAGACCAAATCTATGTCTGATTGGGGTGCCCGAAAGTGAGGGGGAAAATAGAACCAAGTTGGAAAACACTCTGCAGGATATCATCCAGGAGAATTTCCCCAACCTAGTAAGGCAGGCCAACATTCAAATTTAGGAAATACAGAGACACCACAAAGATACTCCTCGAGAAGAGCAACTCCAAGACACATAATTGTCAGATTCACCAAAGTTGAAATAAAGGAAAAACTCTTAAGGGCAGCCAGAGAGAAAGGTCAGGTTAAACACAAAGGAAAGCCCATCAGACTAACAGCAGATCTCTCAGCAGAAACTCTCCAAGCCAGAAGAGAGTGGGGGCCAATATTCAACATTCTTAAAGAAAAAAATTTAAAACCCAGAACTTCATATCCAGCCAAACTAAGTTTCATAAGTGAAGGAGAAATAAAATCCTTTACAGACAAGCAAATGCTTAGAGATTTTGTCACCACCAGGCCTACCCTACAAGAGCTCCTGAAGGAATCACTAAACATGGAAAGGAACAACAGGTACCAGCCATTGCAAACACGTGTCAAAATGCAAAGTCCATCGATGCTAGCAAGAAATTGCATCAACTAGTGAGCAAAATAAGCAGCTAATATCATAATGATAGGATCAAGTTCACACATAACAATATTAACCTTAAATGTAAATGGACTAAATGCTCCAATTAAAAGACACAGACTGGCAAATTGGATAAAGAATCAAGACCTATCAGTGTGCTGTATTCAGGAGACCCATCTCACATGCAGAGACACACATAGGCTCAAAATATAGGGATGGAGGAAGATCTACCAAACAAAAGGAAAACAACAAAAAAAGCAGGGGTTGCAATCCTAGTCTCTGATAAAACAGACTTTAAACCATCAAAGAGCAAAAGAGACAAAGAAGGCCATTACATAATGGTAAAAGGATCAATTCAACAGGAAGAGCTAACTATCCTAAATATATATGCACCCAATACAGGAGCACCCAGATTCATAAAGCAAGTCCTTAGAGACTTACAAAGAGACTTAGACTCCCATACAATAATAATGGGAGACTTCAACACTCCACTGTCAACATTAGACAGATAAACGAGACAGAAAGTTAACAAGGATATCCAGGAATTGAACTCAACTCTGCACCAAGCAGACCTAATAGACATCTACAGAACTCTCCAGCCCAAATCAACAGAATATACATTCTTCTCAGCACCACATCGCACTTATTCCAAAATTGACCACATAGTTGGAAGTAAAGCATTCCTCAGCAAATGTAGAAGAACAGAAATTATAACAAACTGTCTCTCAGACCACAGTGCAATCAAACTAGAACTCAGGACTAAGAAACTCAATCAAAACCACTCAACCACATGGAAATTGAACAACCTGCTCCTGAATGACTACTGGGTACACAACGAAATGAAGGGAGAAATAAAGGTGTTCTTTGAAGCCAATGAGAACAAAGATACAACACACCAGAATCTCTGGGACACATTTAAAGCAGTGTGTAGAGGGAAATTTATAGCACTAAATGCCCACAAGAGAAAGCTGGAAAGATCTAAAATTGACACACTAAAATCACAATTAAAAGAACTAGAGAAGCAAAAGCAAACACATTCAAAAGCTAGCAGAAGGCAAGCAATGACTAAGATCAGAGCAGAACTGAAGGAGATAGAGACACAAAAAACCTTCCAAAAAATCAATGAATCCAGGAGCTGGTTTTTTGAAAAGATCAACAAAATTGACAGACCGCTAGCAAGACTAATAAAGAAGAAAAGAGAGAAGAATCAAATAGACACAATAAAAAATGATAAAGGGGATATCACCACCGACCCCACAGAAATACAAACTACCATCAGAGAATACTGTAAACACCTCTACGCAAATAAACTAGAAAACCTAGAAGAAATGGATAATTTCCTGGACACTTACACTCTCCCAAGACTAAAACAGGAAGAAGTTGAATCCCTGAATAGATCAATAGTAGGCTCTGAAATTGAGGCAATAATTAGTAGCCTACCAACCAAGAAAAGTCCAGGACCAGACGGATTCACCGTCGAATTCTACCAGAGGTACAAGGAGGAGTTGGTACCATTCCTTTTGAAATTATTCCAATCAATAGAAAAAGAGGGAATCCTCCCTAACTCATTTTAAGAGGCCAACATCATCCTGATACCAAAGCCTGACAGAGATACAACAAAAAAAATAGAATTTTAGACCAATATCCCTGATGAACATTGATGCAAAAATATTCAATAAAATACTGGCAAACCGAATCCAGCAGCACATCAAAAAGTTTGTCCACCATGATCAAGTGGGCTTCATCCCTGGGATGCAAAGCTGGTTCAACATACGCAAATCAGTAAATGTAATTCAGCATATAAACAGCACCAAAGACAAAAACCACATGATTATCTCAATAGATGCAGAAAAGGCCTTTGACAAAATTCAACAGCCCTTCATGCTAAAAATGCTCAATAAATTTGGTATTGATGGGACGTATCTCAAAATCATAAGAGCTATTTATGACAAACCCACAGCCAATGTCATACTGAATGGGCAAAAACTGGAAGCATTCCCTTTGAAAACTGGCACAAGACAGGGATGCCCTCTCTCACAACTCCTATTCAACATAGGGTTGGAAGTTCTGGCTAGGGCAATCAAGCAAGAGAAAGAAATCAAGGGGATTCAGTTAAGAAAAGAAGAAGTCAAATTGTCCCTCTTTGCAGATGACATGATTGTATAGTTAGAAAACTCCATTGTCTCAGCCCAAAATCTTCTTAAGCTGATAAGCAACTTCAGCAAAGTCTTGGGATACAAAATCAATGTGCAAAAATCACAAACATTCTTATACATCAGTAACAGACAAACAGAGAGCCAAATCATGAATGAACTCCCATTCACAATAGCTTCAAAGAGAATAAAATATCTAGGAATCCAACTGACAAGGGATGTAAAGGACCTCTTCAGGGAGAACTACAAACCACTGCTCAGTGAAATAAAAGAGGACATAAACAAATGGAAGAACATACTATGGTCATGGATAGGAAGAATCAATATTGTGAAAATGGCCATACTGCCCAAGGTAATTTATAGATTCAATGCCATCCCCATTAAGCTACCAATTACTTTCTTCACAAAATTGGAAAAACTGCTTTACAGTTCATATGGAACCAAAAAAGAGCCCACATTGCCAAGACAATCCTAAGCCAAAAGAACAAAGCTGGAGGCATCACGCTACCTGACTTCAAACTATACTACAAGGCTGCAGTAACCAAAACAGCATGGTACTGGTACCAAAACAGAGATATAGGCCAATGGAACAGAACAGAGTCCTCAGAAATAATACCACACATCTACAGCCATATGATCTTTGACAAACCTGAGAGAAACAAGAAATGGGGAAAGGATTCCCTATTTGATAAATGGTGCTGGGAAAATTGGCTAGCCATAAGTAGAAAGCTGAAACTGGATCCTTTCCTTACTCCTTATACGAAAATTAATTCAAGATGGATTAGAGACTTAAATGTTAGACCTAAAACCATAAAAACCCTAGAAGAAAACCTAGGTAATACCATTCAGGACATAGGTATGGGCGAGGATTTCATGTCTAAAATACCAAAAGCAATGGCAACAAAAGCCCAAATTGACAAATGGGATCTAATTAAATTAAAGAGCTTCTGCACAGCAAAATAAACTACCATCAGAGTGAACAGGCAACCTACAGAATGGGAGAAAATTTTTGCAATCTACTCATCTGACAAAGGGCTAATATCCAGAACCTATAAAGAACTCAATCAAATTTACAAGAAAAAAACAAACAACCCCATCAAAAAGTGGGCCAAGGATATGAACAGACATTTCTCAAAAGAAGACATTCATACAGCCAACAGACACGTGAAAAAATGCTCATCATCACTCACCATCAGAGAAATGCAAATCAAAACCACAATGAGATACCATCTCACACCAGTTAGAATGGCAATCATTAAAAAATCAGGAAACAACAGATGCTGGAGAGGATGTGGAGAAATAGGAACACTCTTACACTATTGGTGGGACTGTAAACTAGTTCAACCATTTTGGAAAACAGTGTGGCAATTCCTCAAGGATCTAGAACTAGAAATACCATTTGACCCAGCCATCCCATTACTGGGGATATACCCAAAGGATTATAAGTCATGCTGCTATAAAGACACTTGCACACGTATGTTTATTGTGGCACTATTCACAATAGCAAAGACTTGGAATCAACCCAAGTGTCCATCAGTGACAGACTGGATTAAGAAAATGTGGCATATATAAACCATGGAATACTATGCAACCATAAAAAAGGATGAGTTTGTGTCCTTTGTAGGTACATGGATGCAGCTGGAAACCATCATTCTCAGCAAACTATTGCAAGAACAGAAAACCAAATACCGCATGTTCTCACTCATAGATGGGAATTGAACAATGAGATCACTTGGACACAGGAAGGGGAACATCACAGACCGAGTCCTATTGTTGGGTGGGGAGGGATAGCATTAGGAGATATACTTAGTAAATGATGAGTTAATGGGTGCAGCACACCAACATGGCACATGTATACATATGTAACAAACCTGCATGTTGTGCACATGTACTCTAGAACTTAAAGTATAATAAAAAAAGATACAAAAATAACATTTTCAAGTTATTTGCCATAATCCATTTGTAGACATAAAAATTAGTGGGTGATTACCAATGATTTTCAACAAAAGAGAACAGACATGATTAGAATAAAAATATCAGAGAGGATTTCCCATAGTAAGTCTAAGTACATTATTATTTTGTAAGATTCTTAATAGGTGTGTATATGTGTGTGTTTACATGCACATGCACATAGTTTGTACTGGATTAAAATGTTTCTAATGGTAGATCACAAATGAGAAATTTAAAACCCACTATCTTCCTTTATAAACTAGTTGGTTTATCTGAAATTCAAACTTCACATTTCACATGAAGGGTATTTTCTACCTTTGTTAATGCAGGCTCTCCTCTTTTGTTCACATGACTAACTGAAACTAACTGCTTTTACTCTTAATCTTCTCCAATCTTTCCTAACCACTTCTGCCAATATGCTTTTTCTGGAATATGATTTTGAATTTTTGATCCCCTGATTGAAATACATTAATATCCACAGCATTTTCCTCAATGCGTTCTATGGATTTGACAAGCAGCATCATCATTCCTTCTTTGCTGTTCCCTCTCTCTGGTGACCTTATTGAACTTCTGTTTCTCCAACTTCCTTTTGTTCATTGTGCTCCAGTGCCCACCCCTTCTCTGTTTATGGAGCAGACCAATCTCTTACCTGCTGTAAGGACTTTGCACTTATTATTTCCTGCAGTCTCCTAGCTTTTCTTGTGATCATGCTCGTCCTTCATATCTCAGGTCAAGCTTTCTGCCCTCAGGGAGATAGCCTAGACTCAGGGGTGACAGATGTATTAGGCTGATGCAAAAGTAATTGTGGTAATTACTTTTAATGGCAAAAACTGCAATTACTTTTGCAGCAACCTAATAACAAATAAAAAAGCAACCTAATTACAAACATGAAGTTACATTTGAATTTCAAATTAACTATTTGATATTTTCACAGCTTTCATACTCCGCATCCCCACATCTCCGCAGTCTAGATTGGGTATTGACTCCATGAGTGTTCACATATGTATAGACTCAATGCTCCTTTTATTTAAAAATAAATTCTAAGTCAGTTCTCCTTTATGATTGTAGGTACACTTCATTAATATAATGTTTTTTAAGTTTAATTTATTGAGATTTGTTGTTTGAACTTTAACACTTAAAACATTAATAATGTTTAATATTTAATTGTAATAGTTCAAAATATACCAACTAATAACATACTACAATTATTAAAAATGTATATATGTTTTATATAATGTGTAATATATTAAATGAATACTTGTGAGAAGAATTTCTACTCATTACTCCAATAATTGCTTTGTGCAAGCACTTTTTATCACATACACCACACTGCATTAAAAGTTTCATTTCTATCTCTCTTGCTAGTGTAAAGAAAGAATTTTTTCTTATTCATCTTTCTTTACTTTACTTAGAACTTAGCATATCTGACCTACAGTAGAGTCTCAATTAAAAAGCTGAATTGAATTAATCTATTTTACTAGTCTTTACAATAAATAAAAGGAATAAGTTAGGATAACAGTGGAAATAAACAAAATATATGTGGAAACATTTTGCAAATAAAATCAAAACAAAAGTAGAATATGGTGGAGAAAAAATTTTTAAGTCAAAATGACACATACAATTTTACTATAGGTTTAGTATAATATTATAAACAAGTTAAATGGAATTACAATCAGCTACACACATAATTTTAGAAATCTGTTTGATGATGTAGATAATATTTCTGTGTTTTAAGTGAAACAAAGCAGCTGATAAAATAATATACATATTCAACATACAAATACATATACCATATGTACCTGGAGGATATACATCAAAATATCATCTCAGGCTGGTGAACTTTAGGAGTTTCTTTACAGTCTGTTTTCATTAGTCCTATTTTATGAATTTTATATTATATCATGAAACATATATTGCTATGTAATAAGAAAAATTATCAGTTTTCAGAAATTGAAGATGAAATATCAACCTTTGCAGCACAAAAGATAGGAGAACTCCCAAAGGAAAAAGAAAAGTCAGGAAATGTAAATGGAAAGTTAACAAGTTCTTATTTTTGCTTTTCTTCCCTCTTTCTATTATGAAATATTTTTAATATATAGAAACAATTTTTCCATCTGACCAGCCAATGAAAGATTTTCTTTTTAAAAAATGAACTCAAATCAGGGACATTCAACAGCAATTTAGACCTTTAATACTTTTTCTGTTTTTTTTAGAAAAAGGAGGGGTAGGGGAGAGCAATTTAGAATGGAGAACAACCTGAGAATCACTGTCATGTGATAGGTCAAAAAAAGAAGCAAATGTAGAAAAAGAAATAGATTATTTTCAGACTAAGCAGTTTGCTTAGTCACTTTTTATATATTGACTCCTTTGGTCTTCAGGCTAATCCTATGAAGTAGATATTATATCTAATTCACCGATGTTGAGACAGGTTCACAGTGGTTAAGGGGCAGCAGCTCCTGTGGTTGTTATAGTAGTAGAAGAAATATCAGAGGGCAAAATATTATCTACTACCAGCCAATGAGCAATAATATGTGCAGACAGTGCCAAAGCTTTGAATGTATTTACTTTAATACATTTAATGAAATTAATAAAATGTTTAAAGAAAAGTGTGTAGTAGAAGAAGAGAATTGAAAATAGGACCTTAAGGAACAGTCCATTTTGGGGAATAGGAAAAAGAGGAGTCCAAAAAACAAAGGGCCTAATGATTGAAAAGTAAAAGACAAACCAAACAAATGCCAGGGTTTTCATGAAAAAGAAACTGTTGTGAACTGCAATAAGATTGAGGAAGATGCAGGTGAAATTGTTAATGATTAAATCTTGGACTTTCCCAAACTACAGTGTTGTTTGTCTCCACCCTCTATCTCGATCATTCTTATAAATTTCTGGATCCTGGCTAAAAATGATTCTCCCATTCGTTTGTGCTCAAAATGTTTATACTCAGCAATGTCTTTTTTCTGATGACATATCTGGTAAAGTAAGAATAACTATTTTCCACTTTGCAATATCCCGTTACAACTTTTATCTAGATGAAATATGATATTTTCACTTTAGGTAGCTGGTCATCATATTGTTGTACCTACTTATACAGTCTTATCAAATCATTCTGAAATTTAGCTACAAAACTGCATACTTTGCTTCGCTGAAGAGCTTAGTTGTGACTGTGTCTTCTTTATCCAAATCATTATAACAACTATAAAATTAGACATATTCAGTACCAATCCAATGAAATCTCATTGTCAATATTTAACCAGCAAATAAATATTATTCATGTTTTACATACCCAATGTTTAACATTACATTTCCTCAAATCCATACTGAATCTGTAAAAAGAAGTACAGTATTGGGTGTTGACATGGTTTGGCTGTATCCCCATTCAAATCTCAATTTCAGTTGCATCTCCCAGAATTACCATGTGTTGTGGGAGGGACTCAAGCAGAGCTAGTCGAATCATGAGGGCTGGTCTTTCCCGTGCTATTCTTGTGATAATGAATAAGTCTCACAAGATCTGATGGGTTTATCAGGGGTTTCCGCTTTTGCTTCTTACTCATTCTGTCTTGCTGCCGCCATGTAAGAAGTGCCTTTTGCCCTCCACCATGATTATGAGACCTCCCCAGCCATGTGGAAATGTAAGTCAAATTAAACCTCCTTTTCTTTCCAGTCTCAGGTATGTCTTTATCAGCAGCATAAAAATGGACTAATACAGGCATAATCTGGAAAAAGCTTTTCAAAAGTATAAATGATTTTCACATAACAATTGAAAGAAAATCGGTAAGTTCTTATCTATTTCACATTGGATATGGTAACTAAGAGACATTTCCATTTTAGTTTTTCTCAGTGGTCCTTGCTGATTGAGATATCTAATAATCCTATCCTTTATTATCATTGTCTCATGCTTTGTTCATGACTGGTTTTCAGAAATTTCCATGGAATGATGTCATTCTTTATGGTGATTAAATGGTGGCTCATGTAACTTGATTCTCCTAGCCTGCCTCCCTCCAGAGGATTTCCAAAGTTAATGCTTTCAGAGTTACTTAGATTTTAAAGTCTTTTCTTCCCTCTGGGGCCTCAAACTATTGTCAGAGTATGCAAAGTACAGCTGAACTATCTCAACAATTTTCAAACCTATCAGGTCTTGTCCAATTTGGGAGATAACTTCTTGGTAACTAACTCACCCTCCACCAGGCTTCCTGTCTCTTGTATTTCCTAATTCTATGCCTCTCGTCTATGAGTCAAGTAACACTTTCTTGGATTCTTATCAAAGACAGCCCCATCACCCTCAAGGACTTGCTGAACTACCTCCAGCATTGCTAGCAAGTTCCTGAAAACCAATGCCCCTCAGTGCTGAGCTTCAGTTTCTTCACAGACCATTCTCCACAGTTTCCCTCAAGAGCCAGATCATTGTTTCCTCTTTTAACACTGTCAAAGATAAACAAAGCTGGACATTAGTTAAAGGGTTGAAAATATTGTATTCTCTAACTACTGACAGTAAGGAAAAGAGCTAAACTTCATTCCAATTTGCTGAAAATGATATGGAATTTTAAAGGGAGAATAGGGTGTAGGGAGGGAGAAGAAGAGGGAACTCAATTGAAAAATTACAAAGTGGTGGTCAGTACCAATGTGATTAGGGAAGCTTGGTCTGCTAGTTGGCAATTATGGAAGTTAGGATTCTTTCCTCCCCCAGAGACTGTGAGACAGAGGTCCTGTCCCTGCTGATGATTATATTTCAAAGGAACGGCTTTCAGATACTTAGAAAGACACTCTTGAGTTGTAGGAGATACATATATATCTCGAAGGGACCGAGGAAGGATTCAGAATTGTAAACCCTGTTCAGCAAATGCTGTAAGAAGAGAGGTCAGGGACCTGTGGTCAGGTGTTGCCTAAAACAAGCACTAACTTCTTTTGACAGCCCTGAGGGTTTTCAGATAGACAGAAACTCGAAGTGGGGGCTAGGTTGTTCCAGGAAAGTGGCCCAAAGCTACCAGAAGTTGTGTTAAAGTTTGGTGAAGTCTCTTAGTTTAGGGATTCAAATAGGCTATTCATTTAGAGAGTTTTTGCAGTAGTCAAAACGAGCCATTCAAGAAACATCTATCCCTAGAAAGTGCTATCCTTCATTTGTCCCTGGATTCACAAGCTGGGGAATGGTGAGAATGGTCTTCAAAGCCTGTTATTCTAGGAAAGCATATTTCTGAGGGAGCAGAGGCTTCTGCTATCCTTTAGAATGTACACCCAGATTTGAAACAGCTGATTTCATATTCTTTTATAAAAACTTAAAATGATCAGTAATATTTCATCTGGGAATGGTAAGAAAGCATTACTGAACCAACCAGTAGACAAAGGAAGTCCAGTGCAGAGGGTTTATAGATGACCAAAGTGAAATAATACGCTTTGATTTGTATCTGTAGTTGCCAGGATAATAAATCTTAACATTTATCTTAACAATCCTAACATTTTGGTTGATATCTTTTCAAGACGCCATTTATCATTTGTACCTGTTATCTACCAAATTTTCTTTTAGCACATGCTTGCCAACAGTTTAGTGTAATGTCTAATTCTGAAGTGCTGGGATTCGGCTAGTGTCATCTGAGTCCCAGACTGTCTTGGCCATAATGCAGCAGGGGTGATCTATTAACCATTCATATTCAGAGTTAGGGGTCATAGGAAATATGTGATAGGCTGTAACTCTTTTAATACTCTATAATGCAAAAAATTAAACTTGTCCTTTCTCGTTTCTTCAAAGGATGGGTTTAAACTAAATCTTAACCAAAAAATTAATATAAGGCTGTTAAAACATGTAACAGTTCTGGCAAAAATTGAAGGAAATATCCAGATCCTACTTACTCATCAACAGAGGACACCCCTCTCCCTGTGGAAATCCATCATACAATTCTGTAAACGTATAGGATTCTGTAGAAAACTTTGCAAACAACTGGTTAGATGAGAACCACTAAGTTTCATTGTGCATAAAGGCACATGGGGCTGATGCCCAGCAAAGGCAGAGACCTTCAAGCCTGGTATCCTTCCAAGGCTATGTTTTCCCGGAGAAATTCTTCCCAGGCTGCAGGCCCAGCATCTTTGAGGCTCTGTGCCCTGAAAAGGAGCCCTGAAGTCATCTAAGGTTTCTTAGCTCTAAAAGTTTTCCTCTTTGGATTAGGTCCTTCACCTAAATTTAGTGCTGGACGATTCATAAACTTTCTATTATATTCTCTCCTTGTAAAGTCTTCAGTATGCAGTCATTTGTTGATCAAATAGATATTTAAATAACGTTATAATGCTGTGATAGACTCTGAATGTTTGCCTTTTATATGAACATTGGAACCTCATTTAAATATACCTGATAGCTATAATGTAATATATTTCATACTTCAGGAATTTCATGAACAGATTGTTCAATAGATCTTCTTTTTTGTTATTTAGTTTTTATTTCATAATTATAAACTTAACACTGCAATCCAGTGAGGCATGTAAGGGAATAAGGAAAATACGGAAGCTAAAGGAACTGCAGTGAGAGCACAAAGATTCTAGGATGCTGCGAGTAAATGAGGCGGAAGGGTACTCTCCTGAGTTATAGAAAAAATAGTTTGGTGGTTAAGATAAAACACAAGTCAAATTTATTAGAGTTGTCCACAGTCAGCAGTGGTGATCTTCTTGCTGGTCTTGCCATTCCTGGACCCAAAGCACTTCATGGCCTCCACAATATTCATGCCATCTTTCACCTTGCTAAACACCACTTGCTTGCCATCTAACCACTGTCTTGGCAGTGCAGATGAAGAACTGGGAATCATTTGTGTTGGATACAGAATTTGCCATGGGCAAGATGCTAGACCTGTATGCGTCAGCTTGAAGTTCTCATCAAATGTCTCCCCATAGATGGACCTGCCACCAGTGCTATTCTGGCACGTGAACTCACCACCCTGACACGTAAACCCTGGAATAATTCTGCAAAAGCAGGAAGCCTTTTAACAAGTCCTTTCTCTTCAGTGCTCAGAGCACTACAGGTTTCTGCTGTCTTGGGAATTTTGTCTGCAAACAGCCAGAAGGAGTTGGGGCCCAAGGGCTCACCACAGATGGCAATATAGAAGAATGCGGTGGGGTTGACCATGGCTGGTAACAGGGGACTCTGGTCGGCCAGCGGCATCTGTTAAGCCCAGATTCTTCAATAAATCTTACATTTTAAACACAATACTACTATTTTAGAAGTACAGATGGTCACTGACTTACAATACTTACTATTTTTCAACTTTATAATGGTGAAAAATCAAAATGCTTTTCACCATAGCAGACACTATGTTGAGTACCTATACAACCATCCTGTTTTTCACTTTCAGTATACCATTCAATAAATTACATAAGATATCCAACAGTTCATTATAAAATAGGCTTTGTGTTAGATAATTTTGTCTAACTACAGGTTAATTTAAGTTTTCTGAGCTCATTTAAGCTAGGCTAGGCTAAGCTATGATGCTCAGTAGGTTTGGTGTATTAAGTGCATTTTTGGCTGAATGATATTTTCAACATACAATGGATTTATGGAGATGTAACCCCATCAAGTCAAGGGGGATCTGTATACAAAATCAATTTTATAAAACGTATCATGAAAGAGTAATATAGCAATGACATACCTTATTTTTTTTTTCCAGAAAATGAAGAGATTCTATTTTAACAGTCCTAAAGATCTAATTGTTAAAGAATTCTTCATAGGTTCCCCTTACTGAATCAGAACACCAATATTCATTACTGTTTAAAATAGTCAAATCTGTTTTAAACAAATTAACAAATAGTTAAGGAAAAAATTGCATATCATTTTATGTTATTTTATATAATTTGCAAGTATATAGATATTCTTATGTGGGAAATACAGCTACCACATGCCTTGCTTGTATATCAGATAGAACTCAGAATAGTTAAAAATTCTGGTAAGTTCACTACAGTTCAGATGAAAAGGTCTAAGAGTCTTATCCAAGCAGCTGTGGTTCCTATTTGAATTTTAGCCTAGATTATTAAAACCTCAAACCACAAAATCCCCCTAGGAAATCTTGCATAAGCATTGTTCTCATTGAGAAAGGCTGGGATCAGAAAGGAAACAAGAGGTTTATGCTTTAGTTGGCTTTAAAACATCAAAAAACAAGTGGTCAATTCTTCTTCAGATGTGTGTTCATAACCCCTTTTAAAGGCAATGAAAATTATATGTGTGGATTTGGAGAGAATATACCCCCAAGTAAGCAAATTAAGAAATGCCAAGAACCACCAAAGATTTTGCTTCAAAAAAATTGGCTTAAACAATAGTTATTAAAAAAATAATTTTATGCAATATGTCAAGTAAATATATTCATCTGTGATAGAATTTCTGTGACCAATTTGCAGGAAATATTTTTAAAATACCTTCGCCATATTTATTTTCTGATTTTGACTAGAAAAAATTCAGTTGCTAACCTATTTTTTAAAAAGCCATTGTTTATGTTTCTCTGAATGAAGCAAATATCTCATAATTCAAAAACTGGTTATTTTTCTACTAGGGCCTGATGGGTGCATTTTCAATTTACTAATGACACAGCATGTAAACCTTTTTGTGGAAAGAGCTTCTGAAACAGTAACGTTTTAGATATAGATTTTTATCACTGTGAGAGGAGGTAATATTCTTGAATATCACTCAGAATGCATCTGATAGACAATATTAATTTAGCAGAGGAGGTAAGGAAGGAAGGAACAGACAGGGGAGTCATTATTTTTGAGGAAGTGGGTAGGGAGTTCTGCCGAAAATACTCCTCACTGTATCCAAACCACAAAGGTTTACTAAACAGAAATTTAAATCAAAAGGCAAACAGGATGTTCATCTGGGACACATTTTTGGACACATACTTTTAATACCACATAAAAGCTGCACCAGCCAGATGTGAAAGCAATGAAATTTAAACAAAAAAACAAACAATAAAGTAAGAAGTGAAATTGGATGATAGCCCTCAACATAGTGCACTTCCTCAGTGAAGTGACTAGATCACAGAGCGTGCAATTGACTCTGAGGAAGAGGTGGGGCAGGTTCTGGAGGCCTGTGTTTTCTCACAATGGAAGAAGTAAAATAGCAATCTGGTTTCAGGAAACAGTGAGCTTTGGCAGCCTCTGCTTTCTGGATTTCTTACATTATCTATTTTAGACTGAAGTGGAAACTTATTAAAGCCAACACTTTAATATCAGATCAGCTGCAGGAAGGAAAACAGAGAAAAAAGTGTTGGTACATATTGTACCCTGAACATCATGAAGCAAGAAATGAATAACAATTCCTATGAGCTATCTAAGGCTAGTCATCCTATCACAAATACAGAATGATAATGTCATGACTACTCAGAACTCTTAAGAATTTGGAAGTAACAAAGTCTGGTTAAGACAAGAAAAATAGGCCGGGCGCGGTGGCTCAAGCCTGTAATCCCAGCACTTTGGGAGGCCGAGACGGGCGGATCACGAGGTCAGGAGATCGAGACCATCCTGGCTAACCCGGTGAAACCCCGTCTCTACTAAAAAAATACAAAAAACTAGCCGGGCGAGGTGGCGGGCGCCTGTAGTCCCAGCTACTCGGGAGGCTGAGGCAGGAGAATGGCGTGAACCCGGGAGGCGGAGCTTGCAGTGAGCAGAGATCCGGCCACTGCACTCCAGCCTGGGTGACAGAGCCAGACTCCGTCTCAAAAAAAAAAAAAAAAAAAAAGACAAGAAAAATAGGAGAGGTGATAGTAACATATAACTGTTGTATTTTTCACACAGTTGGAAGATACATTTTTAGGGTATCATTTATTTATTTCCAATATTCTTAATTTTAATATTTTAAAATTACAAATGAGAGGTAGTTAGGCAGCCATAAAAGTCATTACTTGAGTTTCAGGTGTCCTAAAATAGCAAATTTTGAGCATTTAAATTCTCCATACTTTTTTTAAGTAAATAGAATTCTCATAGTCCCAAGCCCAATGTAACAATCTCTGGATCTCTTCTCCAAGTTGTGATCAACCCTGGCAGATTCTATCTACCAAATTTCCAAATAAGGTGTCTGTTACATCTGAATTTTTATATTGAACATAACAGTCTAAAATATGTATAGGCCATTTGTATTTTTTCACTCTGATACGTTTTGGAAATCGGGAATTAAAACTACTAAGAGTTTGATTGCTTCAAAGTTTATTTTCTTTAAGCTTTATTCTGCTGTATTCTTAAAACTTAAGGTGAATAATTCTTAAAGTAAATGTTAGAAGTTATTTTTGATAATGACTAAATCAGATGTTTTATATCCTGTGACACAAAGAAATATGTTTGGGAAAAGATCAATACAAGACATAATTATTTTAGAGAAACAGATTATTGATATTCAGTGTTAAATAACATTAGAAGTAATTAAAGTTTGCATTATTTCTCTAAAAATTATTCCTTGTTTTGTATAACTTTTTATGTATTTTTGACATATTTTTGCTTTTCTAAATAAAACAGAGATTGAGCTGCCATGGTTTATAAAACAATCATAACCATAAAATACTTTAAAACAGAGCAGTGAGTGAATATTGATTTAAACCCAAGATAAACATGGTTGCATTTTCCTTTATTTTCCATTTCATTAAAATGAATATATAACATTGCCATTCATTTTTATTCATTCAGTTGATTTATCATGTATTTTTCTCATAATAATTTATTGGCTATTTTTTAGAACCCAAGTTATTTGAGATATCATTAGGTTTTATTTTCCCTTAACGCTTTTAAGCTTTGCTTTTAATAAATTAACATACTGATTTGTTCTTAAAATTTAGAAGTTTATAGCAAGTCTTGTCATATTAAATATGTTGAAGAGGCACCTGTAGTCATTTTATACTGATGCATAACATATTGCCAAAAACTTAGCAAATTTTAAAACATCACATATTTACTATCTCAAAGTCACTGTGGATCAGAAGTACAGGCTCACTTTTACCGGATCATTGGCTCAAACTCACAAGGATGAGAACATTAAGGTGCGTGCCAGGCTACATTCCTTTCTGAAGCTAAGGGCCTATTCCAAGCTCACATGAGTACTGCAAGAAATCAACTCCTTGTGATTATAAGACTGACTTCCCTGTTTTCTTGTTGCTAGAAACTGGGGCTACTCTCAGCTTCCAGACCACCAAGGTTCCCTGTCAGGTGATGCTCTCACAAGTCCTCTGGTAACATGGCATCTTAGTTTTTCGAAGCCGGCAAGGGAGACACTTCGGCTCTTGTCTCCTAAAAGAAGTCTTATAAAGCATAGAACAAACATGGGAGTGATATCCTATCTTTGCCATATTCTTTTGACAGAAAACAAATCATAGGCCCTTCCCTCAATCAAAGGGAAGAAATTATATGAGGCATAACAGCAGGATGGAGGTCATCGGGGCCTGTTTTCAAATCCTGTCTATGGCATATAGTAATGTCTATAGGTTTACTAATTTTCAAAGACAAAGACATGCTTATGAGAAAATATTTTAGACATTCAAAATATTACTATAGATCTGGGAGATGTTTACTTTCCTTTACACATTGAAGTTATTTGTATCTTAATTTTAATTTGATATTATTCAATATAATTAACTACCTGGCACACTTAAAGAAGGAAAAATACAGATACAATTTGGCTCCCTATAAAATCAAAAAGCCACACTTAAAAATTTGCTTCAAATCATTTATTACATTTCATAAGAATACTTTTACTATAAAATAATACATTATGGCTTTCCTCCTTTGTACTATTTTGAAATTCACTTCTTTTTAACATTTTGTTTAAAACGAATGAGATTTTTCTAATTTCTTTTGCCATTTATCCTTTCAATAAATATATATTGAGTCTCCTCTACATTTTATGATTTTTATTAAGTCCTGAGAATGTAAACTAAAGACTAGTGAAGAGTTGTTACACCTCTGCTAATTACTAGCAGTTTAACATTCAACAGATTGCTTAACCCCTCGGAACCTTAGTTTACTCAACTTTAAAATATATATATATATATATGAGATGCCATTTAATTTGGCAAAATAATATTTAGTTTCTACAATATTCCAGTTATCATGGAAGGCCTGAATATCCTGAGATAAAAGATATAGCAAATGCCTTTTGAAAGTCTGTCTAGTGAGTAAGACAGAGTTAACACTGTTCCCACTAGGAAGAACACAAAAAGAGACATGGGAAGAGGTAAAATCTGAGATGAATTTTGATGGATCAGTTAAAGTAAGCCAACGGTGTCAGATGAATTTAGTAGTAAACACAAACAGGTGCATGAGACAGCATGCGTATTAGGGGAACTGCAAATAAATCAGTTAGATGAAATGTGGTATGTAGACATAGAGTTGTATGAAAATAAAGTATCTAGATAAGCACAGGCCAGATCACCCAGGACTGGCTGAAAAGCTCATACTGCACCCTGAAAGTAATGAGGCACATAAAGATGTTAAGTGAGGAGTAAAACAATAACCTTTATGCTCTGGAAAGCTTACTGCACATGATGTAGGAAATGTAGAGAGGAAACCCCATGCAGATGAATTAGGAAGGCTATTGCAGGAAGCAGGACAAAGGGATAAAAACAGGACTGGTAGAGATGGTAAGGATGGGATAGACATGAGACATGAAAGCCAGAGCATATCTAGGACTTCATGGCTAATTGGAGATGGGACTTGAGGAAAACAAAATTAATCAGTATTATCTAATAATAGACATAGAAGGGCAAGAGAAGTTTGGGGGAAAAAAGAAAGGTGAGTTTTATGTGGGGAATATTCGTTGAACTTGAGATATCTTTGGAACATATTCCCAGCAGATAATATGATACATAACTGTAGATCTTAGGAGAAATCTATATGATAAGGTATAGGTTAGGGATTTATCAATGTTTCTGTATCTAGAATATTTATAGGTTTATCCAGGGAAAGTAAAAAATATAAAAGGAAAATGAGATTGTGAACTTTAAAAGGTCTCTAAGGTGTGTCAGAGTAAATAGAGTACATAAAGGACCCCAAGAAACACTGGCCAGAGTTGTGAGTAAAAAGCAGGCCACAAAAATATCACAGAAACTGCACAGGTATAGAGAATGAAGAAAGAAGTAAGGAATCACATACCAAATGCTATAGGAGATAGAGTCAGAATAAAGACCAGAAAAGAGACTATTGATAACACCTGTGGTGACTTTGGCACGGAGCACTCACAGGGAGCATTAGGAAAGGAAGCCATAGATCAGTGGAGTGGGAAGTGGAAGACAGGGGATGGAATGGGAAAGCAAGAGTAAACTGTGCTTTCATCATGTCTAGGAATGGCAAGAAGGATAGGAAATAGCATAGTTTTTTAAGCAGAAATGAGATCGATGGAAAGCATTCTCAATGTATGTGTGTGGGGTTTGTGATTTGTTATGCATTATAAAAACAGGCAACAAAAGGGGAGGTAAGAAATATTAATGAATGAGCTATGAGGCTGGAATGCCTGGGTTTTAATCTCAAGTGTACCATTTACTGGTTAAAATTGGACAAATTACTGAATCTCTGTATACCTCAGTTTCCTCACCTGTAAAATGTAAATAATAATAGTATCTATTTTATTAACGTTGCCGACGTTAATTATTTGCAGTAAATAATACATGCAATGTGCTTAAACCAATGTATAGTACATAACAAGCATTGGATACATTTGACTCCTACTAGCTATAGTTCGTAGCTACCTAAGATTAGCTTAAACGGAAAAGGAATTTTAAAAACATGCTAGGTAGCTCCTAAAATACGGTTACTTCAATGATAACACTCTGACATGACTACTCAGGATTAGTAACGATAATGAAGTTTGCACTGATGTTAGAGACCCACACATAGTTCATGCCAACAAAAGCAGGGCCTGATGTCAGAAACTCTATCACGACTGCCTCCAAAGAACCAGGTGCTACTGCTGCTGTGTCTGTGGCACTTTGCTCACTTTTGTGTTTGAGCACATCTGAGAAGAATCTGCACGTCAGTGACAAGGAAACCTGGCAGAATCAACTCTGGCTTCCTTAGGCTATGCTTGAAATGTGACAAATACTCCAAATACAAGAAGGGTATTCCACAGATAGTTAACATCCAAAACACCCCAGGGGTTAGTGGAGGCAAAAGTTTAACTGAAACTTGCCACATGAACCTCAGTCTTAGCTAACCTAAACAGTTCCTTTTTATATGAAGTAGTCTTATGGATAAAGAAACAATTGGAAGTTGTTTCCCATCAACACTGTTTTCTACTTCCCTTCATTCTGCTGAAGAGAGCATTTAGGCTGCGAGAAAACATATCCCTCATGCAGTTGGGCAAAAGCCTCCCTCTGGCCTCCTGCTAGCTCCTACCATGCTGATCTCCAGTAGAGCATGCCTTGGCTGGTCTTTGATATGGCAGGAACCTGCATATGCATCTCCTCCCAGATTCTAAACAGGAAGTGGTATCAACCTTGCCCTTTTCTGGGCATTTCTTTTTCTATTTAATAACATGGGTCATGTTTGGACCTGTGGCCTACAGAGGGGCAACCAGGATGTGCAGGTCTCACCATAAACTTCATCCACCCCTGACCTGGCAATAGGACTGGAAAAATTTCCCACCTCCCCTTATGAAACACCTTCTTCATGACATCCCTTGACTTCTCATCCCTGGTAATTAGAAAATATCTGCAACCTAGGGTGGTAAGGCAAATACTTAATACATCAGTGGGAGGTAAACGGTTTTACGGGTTTTTTTTTCCTCCCAGCCAAGCCTGGCTTTCAAAACTTTTGGTCATGCTGTAGACTCAAATATTTTATTCTGAAGTCAAAAGCCAAATAGTGATGACCTCTGACTCAATCAGGTCCAGAGTCAACAATTCCAATCCTCCCAAAGTTAAACAGTTGACTCTGGCAGGATGAGGGGAAAGTCCTCCTCAGGAAATGCAGAAAAGAACACTCATCTCTTTTTTAAATATTGCTGTGGTTGTACATGGAAGAAACTTAGCATGTTTATATATCAAGAGTAAAAGACAAGTAGATAGAAGGAGCTTAAGTCATACCAGAGGAAGCCAATTTGTAGGTTGCAGTGACCATGGTGGAGGGTCAAGTATCGAAGCACAGTTAATAGGATGTCTTAAAAGAAGAGAGAGCTACTCCACTGAAACAGAAGAGAAAGGTGAGAGGTTTGCAATCATAAACCATTGCTAGACTTCCTCCCACTTGCAAAATTTTCTGATTCTGTTTTTTTAAATTTATTTTGTAATGATTAAATGACTCTAACAATAAGTGAATTATAATGTTAAAAATGTGAATGCTGTGTAAGATGATTTGAAAGAACTAAAGAAGAAAAGAATGAGGAGCTATAATATACAACAGAGTTACTTTAAATGGAATGCTGTTGCTGTAAGAAAATTTCCCATTCCTCTGTGATCCTCTCTTCAAACAAATTTAAGTCATTTTATTAGAAAAATAATAACCCTATCCATTTGCGGCACCACTACAAGTGTCTTATTGTTTTTGTTCCAGATGAGAACATTAGCCAGACCCAAAGTCACATAAGTGGCCTATTCTCTGCATTAACTGGTTTGGGTTTTAACCAGGACAGATGCCTTGTCTTGTATAATATTTTCTTTCACTGTTTCCTTTTATTATGTTTCCTCTAATGCATTTTTCACTCAACTTTAGAGATGGAATATGGCAACCAGATTTTAGAGTATTAGCTCATTCAATAGGAAATGTATATTCCTGTTTCAAAATGAGCATCTGTCTGTTCTCTGGAATTTTAAATAATAACAATATAACAACTACAGAGAAGCTTAAGATAGGAAATGAAAACCACCACTGTGTTCTGGAATACTTGGAAGGACACTCTAGGCAGAATGTAATTAAGTAGTTGGAATTTGTGGTTTAGGCCACCAGGGTTAAAACTATGCTTCCTGAGCAAAGTGCTTTAGATTTTTCAAAGATCAGAAAGTTTGGCGCTATGTAGAATAATTAGAGGATCCTCCCCCCAGGCATCTCCACCGTAAATACCAATACTCTGTGTCTTACTGTAGACTGTTTGCTCAGCTAAAGCCAAAAAGGAGAAAATGTGTCTTCCTGGGACAAGAGAGAAGAGAGTCCTCTTTGTCTCTCATTCCAGGACAGATACTGCAGTTCCTAGAACAGCCATCTCTCCATCTCATCTGCTCAGTTGAGAAAAACAAACTCACCATATTGTACATATCCCTGGTGGGAAGATCTAGAAGTGAGAATAGCAACATGGAAAGAAACCTTACTGGAGAACCATTTTCCCAAGGCAACTTTATTTCCTGCTTATCCCAGGGCCATATCACCAAAAAATATACAGTGTGAAATGGATCATATAAAAGCACTGTAAAATAAAACAAGGCTCATCTCTGAAATACTCAAGGGAAAAATTGATGCTAATATTGTGGTATTACTATATATCTTAGGCTGAATAGTGGCCCCCAAAGTAACCAGATCCTAATCCCTGAAAACTGTGAATGTGACTTTATTTAACTAGAGACTTGTAGATATAATTAAGTTAAGGATCTTGAAATTGGAAATTATCCTTGATTATACAGATGGGCCATAAATGGCATTACGAGTATCTTTATAAAGGTACATAGAAAGAGATTTGACTACAGACAAAAGAGAAGGAGGCTATGTAATTGAAGCCAAAGGAAGCAGAGTCAGAGACTACAGAATCTATGCCCCTGGCTTTGCAGATCCAAGGAGAGGCTACAATCCAAGGAATGCAGGGAGCCTGTAGAAGCTGGAAAAAGCAGGCAAATGTATTCTCTCCCAGAGCTTCTAGAAGGAGTGTGGTGCTGGTGACACCTTGAGTTCAGAAATTCAGTGACCTTCAGAACTGGAAGAGAATCAGTTTGTGATGGTTTAAGCTGTACAATTTGTGGTAATGTATTACAGCAATCACCAGAAACCAGTATGCTCTTTATGATAGTGATCTCTAAGTACAGTAGAATAAATATGTTGACAGCTCCATAAATCACTTAACCCAAGTTTGAATATTATCATTGTATTCTATAAAACGATGTCCCTGTTTATGCCATAGGATGCTTCAGAATAGAGAAGAAAATGTATATGACAGTGTTATTTAATATAAAGTATTATTACCTTCAGAATAGCTTAATTTGAATTTTAAACAAAAACATCCCTAATTGAAATTGCCTTTCAGGAAACTGAGAAGAAAGATACTCAAGATAGTAAAAACAAAGTCAAAACAAATGAATTTTAAAATCCTGTGGATTCCAAACTCGCGTTATGGAAACTACTCTTTCACCTGCCTTGACTTCTCTCTCCTGCTGCCCACCCTCCTCTTTCCCCTCTTCCCCTCCTATCAAGGTACCTCACACCTTCCCCTTAGCCAATTCATTGCCAGTCCCACCTCCTTTCCTCTGCCTTTCTTCCTCCTTCAGCTCCTTGATCAGCCTTCCTCCTTTGGCTCACCCATCTGTTGCCTTCTTTATACCTCTCTCCCTTTCTCCTCCTCCTTTCTTCACCCTCTTATCTTCTACACCAGTCTGTAATCCTCTGCCACCCTCCTCCTTTCCCAGCCTTTCCCCGAACCCTTCCACTTAAACACCTACTCTCTTTTTATTTAGCAAATTCCCCTATGTTATTAATTCTCTAAACATTCTGTGTACTTGGCTTCCTATCTGACTAAAGCCTGTGACTTCTTGGGAATTACCTTACCTTCTCTCTAGTTCTCTCATATGGACACTAATTGTCATCTATGTGCTGATTATTCCAATCTCTATGCCCAGCTCAGTTCAGTACTTCAAACCTCCAGACTTGTATATCCAACTACGTATGCAGCATCTCTATTTGGATGATTAACAGATACCTTAAAATTACCATGCCTCAAACTTACCACGTTAAAGACATAAGTTTTGATCCTCCCAACACCCACATCCCCCTCTTAAACATAACCTCTATCTTCCTTGTGTCAGTAAGTGATACTAGTATTTATCCATTTGCTCATGGTGGATCACTGAATCCCCTTTCTGTCATCTCCAACCCAATTTACTTGCCTGCCAGTGAGACCACCTCCAAAATATATCCTAAACCTTTAAGCTCTTACTTTCTTTCCTCTACACTCCTGGTCCAAACCACTGTTATCTCTCATTAGACTTCTACACAAGCCTTCTAACTCATTTCATCCTCACCAACCAACCACCATGACCTACATCTTTTCAAACCATTTTCTAGACAGGAGCTAGAAAGGTCACTTAAAACTATAAATTTTATCATATAACTCCACTCCATATAACCCTCCAAAGATTTCACATTTAGAATGAAACTAAGTTACATATATTGCATAAAAAGTCCTACGTGATCTGAGCCTGCCTTTCCACCTTTCACTCTGATATCCATACCACTCACTTTCTTACTCATAATTCTCAACCACCTTGACCTTCTTTCATGTACCTACATATCTAATTATTTCAAGCAATTGCCATTTTATTTTCCTTAAGACACATAACATTTTCTGAAATAATCTTATTTTTGTAATTATTTAGTTTATGTTCTCACTTTTCACTGAGAGCAGGGACTTTCCCCATACTTACTAGAGCCACAGCAACTATGGCGGTGTTAACAAAGAGTAGACATTAAGCAAAATATTCGAGGAATAAATAATCATTATTTCTTTACTTTGATTTATGTTGCAACTTAAACTCATGTGCTAGGTTAGGAAAAATAGCATTTTAATTTTTTTGTTAAAATTTTCAAAACTCAACAGAAGTAGCATTAATGTCTTTGGTAGCCAAAGAAAATATGGAAACATTGAAAATCTTAAATATAAGTCAAAACATAAATATTTATCTCAATCATACGTAGCTCATATTCTAAATGCTATCTACCTGATGCCAACATATTTGATGGGCAGTAAAAATATCAGTAACTTATTCTTTTCCTCAGTGACATCAAATAATGATCAAATTGATATTTTTATTCATATAGGTTTGGTCTAAGAGATGTAAACATAAAATAGAGACATTTAGTCAACTTCAATTGGTTTAGTCAGTAGAAAACAATCTAACTTGATTTAGTTTTTCTCTTTATCAATGCACAAATATATAATCCATGATTTCGTTATTGTTCTTACTCTTTATATTTTACTTGTTTGCTTTTTAAATTTTATGGATCAGTCAATTGTATTGGATCAAGTAAAACTTCCAAAATTCATCAGTTTCACATATTTTATTGTATATTTTTCAAATATGTACATACACTTAATATATTTCTCTGATCATATTCCCAAATATGATTTTCAGGAACTCTATTAAATTTATTTCAATGTGAAAGAAGTTCACTTCACATCAACTGAATCACTATACTAACTGCATAAAAGATTCTTTAATACATTTATTTAAAACATTTCTCTCTATTTATTTCAGATTTCTTTTATCTCTCTAATTATTTTATTTCAGACTTCCAGAATTTCTTACTCAGGTTAAAAAAATTCCCAACTGGTCATTCTCCACTGCCTTTTCTTCAATCAATTTCTATCACACTTTCAGAGTAATCTCTCTAATCACAGTACATTTCTATGATTGGTAACCTTCAAACACTCTGTGTTGTACTTCAGATTAAGTCACATCTTTCAACATGTCTTATAAGGACCTCCACAAATAATAGCTGTCATTTCCCTCAAAATTTATCTTTTTGCCTTTCTTCAGTTTAACTCAAAATGAAACAGTCTTATATTCACAGTTGCCTATGGTCTCCACATGGATATTTTCTGCCTAGAAATACTACTTTAAAATAAAATATCTAGTTGTGATTGGATCCAGGAGATGAACCTAAGCTGGAGTCTTCTGGGTAAGTGGACAGAAGACACTGCAATGTAATGGATACAGATGACATTACTCATAGAAAGTATCTAAAGTAAGAAGAGGTTGAGAATAAAAAATCTAAGAAACACTGTTGCCAGTGGCTGTGGGAAGAGAAGAATGAGGAATTTTCCTTCAATAGGTATAAAGTTTCTGCCATACAAGACGAATAAGTTCTACAGATCTATTGTACAACCTAGTACCTATAGTTAATAATACAATATCGTGCACTTTAAAAATTTTTAAAAGGATAGACCTCATGTTAAATGTTCTTACCAAAACAAACAAAACTATATGCAAAATGACACAAGAAAATTTATTTTTGAAGGTGATGGATATGTTTAGTACCTTGGCTGTGGTGATTGCATCAGAGGTGTATGCATATATTCAAACTGATTAAAATATCTACATTAAATGTTAGCAATTTTTATCTATCAATTATGCCCCAATAAATCTTTTAAAAAAGAGAAGTGGGGAACATATGCTCATGAAGGGAATCAAACAATGAGCTGTCAGAAAGGTGAAAGAAAAAAAATCCACAATAGTATGGTGTCATAGAAACTGACAGAAAAGAATGTTCCAAAGATGAAGAAGTTATCAAACCAATTAAGAAGAACCTAATAATTTCAACTGGTTTAATGATAAAGGTATTGTTACATTTACAAAGGAATAATAAACTTGGAAATTTGGAGTATGAGGCAGAGAATTGGGAATTGTGAGTCCAGATTACAAGATTGGAATACAAGAGATAAAGATTGTGAAAAGTTAAAATACAAGTTTATACTATAAGTGTTGAAGCCATCTTGATAAGTCAAATTTGGGATAAAGAGGAAAGCCATGCTAAACCTTTCACTTAATGGGAAAGTCTGACAGGGAGTCAGTAAATTATAGATCTAAGAAGAATGAGAGAGTAATATAGCTGATATGTGAGCTTACACAGAACAGAGGGATTTACATATTCGTAAAAGCCAATAACCTGACCTTGTAAATCATGAAGAAGGAAGATATCAATCTGGTTTTCTGACCTAGGAAGAGGGACCAATAAACATTCATGAGCTAATCTCTACTGTCTTAGTCCATTTTTTGTTGCTATAAAAATACCTGAGACTGGGTAATTTATTTAAAAAGGAAAAGAAAATTTATTTTTATTGTAAAATAAATTAGATCTTATTTATTGTAATTTATTTAAAAAGGAAAAGAAAAGTTTCATGGTTCTGCAGGCTGAGAAGTTCAAGGGCATGCCCCTTGTTTCTGGTGAGGGTTTTTGTACCACATCACAACATGGCAGAGAAGGTCAAAAGGGAAGCAGACATGTGTGAAGAGGGGAAAACCTGAGAGGTGTTCTGGCTTTATAACAACCCACTCTCATGGGAACTAGTCCATTCCTATGATAAATAATCCAGTCTCTCTACAGCAAGAACTCAACTCACTCCCATGTAAACAGCACCAAGTTATTCATAGCAGATTTGCCTCGTAAGCAAAATACCTCCCACTAGACCCCACCTCCCAACACTACCACATCCGGAACAAAATTTCAACCTGAGTTTTGACAGGGACAGGCATATCATATCCAAATAATAACACCTCCTCTTGAATTTTATTTAAGAATTCCCTTCTGGAATGTTAATCGATACAGCCATTATGGAAAACAGTATGGCAAGTCCTCGAAAAATTTAAAATAGAACTACTATATAATCCTGTAATTTCATTTCTGGGTATACACCAAGGGAAATAAAACCACCACCTAACAAAGATATCTGAATTTCCATGTTCATTGTGGCATTATTCACAAAACCAACATATGGAAACAACTTAAGTGTTATTGATGGATGAATGGATAAAGAAAATGTGATCTATATATACAATGAAATGTTATTCAACCTTAACAGCGAAAGAAATATTGCAGTTTGTGACAACATAAGTGAAACTGGAGGACATTATGCTAAGTGAAATAAACCAGAGGCAGAAATAAAAATACTGCATTATTTCACAAATACGGGGAATTTTTTTAAAAAAGTCAAATACATAAAAATAGAGAGTGGGACAGTAGTTATCAGTGGCAGAAAGAGAATGAAAATGGGGAGAAGTGGGTCAAAGGGTACAAACCTGCAGTTACATAGGATGAATAAGTCTAGAGAATGAACGTACAGTATGAGGACTATAGTTAATAATATCATATTGTATACCAAAAATTTGCTGAGAGTAGATCTTAAGTTCTCTTACTGAACACACACACTAAAAGTAAATATAGGAAGTGATGGATAGGTTTATTTGCTTTACTGTACTGTTAATTTTACTATATATATATGCATATCCAAACATCATGTTATATACCTTGCATACATACAATAATTTTTTTAAAAAGAATTTCCCACTTTGGGAGGCCAAGGAGGGCAGATCACGAGGTCAGGAAGACGAGACCATCCTGGCCAACATGGTGAAATCCTGTCTCTACTAAAATACAAAAAAAATTAGCCGGACATGGTGGTAGGCACCTGTAATCCCAGCTACTTGGGAGGCTGAGGCAGGAGAGTCGCTTAACCCGCTAGGTGGAGACTGCAGTGAGCCGAGATCATGTTACTGCACTCCAGCCTGGTGACAGAGTGAGACTCCGTCCCAAAAAAAAAAAAAAAAAGAATTTCCTTCTGGCATAGAGTATGTTTCATGTTAGAGTTCAATTTTCAATTTGAAACAAATTGCACTCAAATTTTGACTAATGTATTCATGGCAGTTATCAATTATCTTTCATATTCTCAAGGAGACACTTGAAAGTAATGTTTGTCTGCAGGTGAAGACTTTATTGCCTGACAGTTTTTCCTCTGTCATGTGTACACAGAAAATGTACGGAGACCGTGCTTTGTTATGTGGCATTCATAAGTGTTTTCTACCATACTCCTCCTTATAGGCTAAGTATTTCTGAAAAAAGTGTTTTCAAACCATACAAGAAGACTGTATAGCAGGTCTGTCGGAAGCCAGACTTAGAAGTTGGTCTGGATTTGAAGGTACAAAGTATATTAGACAAACCATTCAACTTTTCAGAATCTTAGCTTTTCTTAATAAAATGAAGCTAATAAATTTTATAGTTGTAAAGATTTGCAATGTTTTCAAATGAAGCAGTGTTTTTAAAATGCTTAGCACAATGTGTGACACGTAAATATAACTTTTGCTTATAAACTTGTTGATCTCACATACCTACTTTTAATTTTTAATGTATTCAAAACTAAAAAAAATACTAATCAAGAAATGGCAGAGAGTTTCATCTATGACGTGTGCTCATGAGGATATTGTCTAGAGAACAAATATGTTAAAACAAATTTTTTCAGTGGCTGGAAACTACTCCCATGCTATTATTCCTGCACATTGCCATATGCACTGCTTCTTTCTTTGCCAGAACATAAAGGTTGCTCTTACATAGACACAGTCATTTACTTTGATTCAAATTTCTGTCGACATGTTCACTTTTAAGGACACTTTATTTTGTGATCAGTCAATACAGATCTGTTTTTTTTACGTTATTGGTGTTTGCTTGTTTTTGTCATGGATTTCCAGAAGTCATTGTCATGCCATGCTATTCTTAAACATTAACAGTCTTTCTTTTGTTTATATGTGCCTGTATGCCTTTTCATCTATGTTTCTTGGACTCTAATGTTCCTTCAGTTTTCTCAACCTAGTGAATTCCTACGTTATTCTCAAGACTCAGAATAAAAGATGTCCCAGAACAAACGTTGTCTCCCAGACTGAGCTAAAATTTCCATCCTCTGAATGCCAGAATCATTATATGACTAGGAGATGTGTATGTCAGACTCAAAGTAAAATCTTTTAAAATTCACATCCATGAGAATCACAGAGTCAATTATGTATGTTTTAAGAAACATTGATGAAACAAACTTTCATATATTTCTATTGCACAGCCCTGGGTAGGAATCACTGCTCTAATATAATATCTGTAAATATAAACTATTTTTTAAGTCTTTCTTTTTCACCATACGGTTAGGTCACAGAAGTGAAAGGCCTGCTTCTGCTTTTATTTATTCCTCAAACCCAGCATGATGTTCTATTTTATTTAACAAATGAATAAATAGAAGCTAATTTCAACTCAATAAAGTGATAACTTGGATATAAAGTTATCATTACATAATTAAGAAGAAAAACAGCACGGCCAAGATAACTGACTAGAAACAGTGGTGGTTGGGATCTCACTGAGAAGAATGAAAATGGTGAGTAAATCCTGCACTGTCAACTGAAGTATCCAGTTTCTCTCAATAGGATTGACTAGGTGGTTGGCGTAACCCACAGAGAATGAGGAAAAGCAGAGTGGAGGGGTGGTGCACTTGGGAGCTATCTGGGGGATGGGGAGCTCCCACCTCCAGCCAAGTGAGGCAGTGAGTGATTATGCTACCCTACCAGGGAAACCATGCTTTTTCCATGGATCTGTGCAACCTGAAGATCAGGAGATCTTCCTCATGAACCCATGCCACCAAGACCTTTGGCCCCAAGCACAGAGCTGTGCAGATTCTCAGTAGCCGCTCAGTCAGTGACTGCCTAAGACAACCAAGTTCCCAGAGGGAAAGGCGGCCATCATCACTGTGGCTTCCTGCTGCTTAAGACAACTGAGCTTCCTAGGGAAGGAGCAGCCACTGTCACTGTGGCTGCCTACTGCTTAAGACTACTGAGCTCCTGATGGGAGGGGTGGCAGTCATCACTGCAGCTCCAATCTGCTGTTTTTCCCTTGCCAGTACTGAAGAGACAAGATAGTTTGGACACAGGAGGAATTTCCCACTGTGCAGCACAGTGGCTGTGGCAGATCGTGACCAGACTGCCTCTTTAGGCTAGACCCCGACCCATCCCTTCTCACTGGGCGGGATCTCCCTGCCTGAATTTCAGAAACTCCAGCCAAGAGTTTAGGGATACAACTCTGATCTCCCTGGGACTGAGTCCATGGGGGAAGGGGTGGCCACAGTCTCCATGGATCAGCAGACTTAGTCTTTCCCCCTGCTGGCTATGAGGAATCTGAACAGTCCAGAAGAGTGAGATTCCTGCCAGCGCAGCACACCGCCTCTGCCAAGGGGCAACTAGAGTACTTCATTACACAGGTCTGGGATCCTATGCCTCCTGTCTGGGTGAGATCTCCCCAGCAGCGGTCACCAGACACTTTATACAGGAGTGTTCCCACTGGCATCAGGTCAGTGCCCCTATGAAATAGAGATCACAGAGGAAGGAGCAGGCAGCCAGCTTTGCTCTTCTGCAGCCTCCACTGGTGACACCTCCAGGTGTAGGAGGGACCCAGGCAAATAGGGTCTGGAGTGGACACACAGTAGATCGCAGGAGCCCTGTGGAAGAGGCCCTTGACTATTAAAAGAAAAAGAAAGAAACAGAAAGCAATAACAACACCAGCATTAACAAACAAGACCCCACAGAAACCCCATCCAAAGATCAGCAGCCTCAAAGATCAAAGGTAGATAAACTCACAAAGATGAGAAAGAATCAATGAAAAAACGCTGAAAACTCAAAAAGCCAGGGTGCCTCTTCTCCACCAAATGATGGCAAAACCTTTCCAGCAAGGGCACAGAACTGGGTAGAGGGTAAGATGGATGAAGTGACAGAAGTAGACTTCAGAAGGAGCTGTTACCCAGAATAACCAGTTTAGAGAGGAACATAAATGATCTGATGGAGCTGAAAAACACAATGTGAGAACTTCACGATGCAACAAAAAGTATTAATAACCAAGTAGACCAAGCAGAGGAAAGAATTTCAGAGCTTGAAGACTATCTTGCTAAAATAAAACAGGCAGACAAAAGTAGAGAAAAAAAGAATGAAAAGGAATCAACAAAACCTCCAAGAACTATGGGATTATGTAAAAAGACCAAACATATGACTGATTGGGGTACCTGAAAAAGACAGGGAGAAAGGAACCAAGCTGGAAAACGTACTTCAGGATATAATCCAGGAGAACTTCTCCAACCTAGCAAGACAGGCCAACATTCAAATTCAGGAAATCAGAGAACCCCAGTAAATACGCCATGAGAAGATCAACCTCAAGACAAATAATCATCAGATTCTCCAAGGTCAAAATGAATAAAAAAAAAAATGTTAACGGCAGCCAGAAAGGCCAGGTCACCTACAAAGGAAAGCCCATCAGACTAACAGTGACCTTCTCAGCAGAAACCCTACAAGCCAGAAGAGATTGGGGGCCAATAGTCAACGTTCTTGAAGAAAAGAATTTCCAACCCAGAATTTCATATCTGGCCAAACTAATAAATGAAAAGGAATAAAGGATAAGTAAAGTGAAGGATAAATAAAATCCTTTTCAGACAAGCAAATGCTGAGGCACCAGGCCTGCCTTGCAAGAGCTCCTGAAGGACAAACTAAATGTGGAAAGGAAAAACTATTACCAACCACTGCAAAAACACACTGAAGTACAAAAACCAATCATGCTATAAACATCAATAAGTTTGCAAAATAACCAGCTAGCATTATGATGACAGGATCAAATTCACACATAACAATACTAACCTTAAATGTAAATAGACTAAATGCCCTAATTAAAAGATACAGAATGGCAAGCCAGATAAAGAGTCAAAATCAATCATTGTGCTGTATTCAAGAGACCCATTTCACATGCAAAGACACACATAAGCTCAAAATAAAGGGATGGAGGAAAATCTACCAAGCAAATGGAAAGCAGAAAAAAGTAGGGGTGACAAACCTAGTTTCTGACAAAATAGAGTTTAAACAAAGATCAAAAAAGACAAAAAAAAATGCATTCTATAATAGTAAAGGGATCAATTCAAAAAGAAGAGCTAAATATCCTAAATAGATATGCACCCAAGTACATACAAGTTCTTAGAGACCTACAAAGAGAATTAGATTCCCACATAATAATAGTGGAAGACTTTAACACCCCATCATCAATATTAGTTCATCAAGACAGAAGATTAACAAGGATATTCAGGACTTGAACTCAGCTCTGGATCAAGTGGATCTGATAAATATCTACAGAACTCTTCCCCCAAAAACAACAGAATATATATTCTTCTCAGCACCACATGGAACTTACTCCAAAATCAATCACACAGCTGGAAGTAAATGCTCCTCAATAAATGCAAAGCAACAAAAAATATAACTGTTTCTCAGACCACAGAACAATCAAATTAGAATCCAAGATTAAGAAACTCACTCAAAAACTTGGCAACTTCATGGGAACTTGAACAACCTGCTCCTGAATGACTCCTGGGTAAATAAACAAATTAAGGTAGAAATCAAGAAGTTCTTTGAAATCAATGAGAAGAAAGAGACAACGTACCAGAATCTCTGGGACACAACTAAAGCAGTGTTAAGAGGAAAATTTATGGAAATAAATGCCCACTTCAAAAAGCTAGAAAGATCTTAAATCAATACCCTAACATCACAAATAAAAGAACTAGAGAACCAAGAGCAAAACAACCACAAAACTAACAAAACACAAGAAATAACCAAGATAAGAGCAGAACTGAAAGAGAGAGAGACACGAAAAACCCTTCAAGAAATCAATGAATTCAGGAGCTGGTTTTTGAAAAAATTAATAAAATAGATAGACCACTAGCTAGACTAATAAAGGAAAAAAGAGAGAAGAATCAAATAGACACAATACAAAATAATAAAGGGGATATCCCCACTGACCCCACAGAAACACAAATAACAATCAGAGAATACTATAAAAACATCTATGCAAATGAACTAGAAAATCTAGAAGAAATGGATAAATTCCTGGACACATACACTCTCCCAAGACTGAACCAGAAAGAAGTTGAATCCCTGAATAGACCAATAACAAGTTCTGAAATTGAGGCAGTAATTAATAGCCTACCAAACAAAAAAAGCCCAGGACCACACTGATATACAGCTGAATTCTACCAGAGGTACAAAAAAGAGGTGGTATCATTTCTTCTGCAGCTATTCCAAACATTGAAATGGAAGGACTTTTCCCTAACTCATTTTAAGAGGCCAGCATAATCCTGATACCAAAACCTGGCAGTGATACAAAAAAAAAGAAAACTCAGATCAATATTCCTGATGAACATCAATACCAAAGTGTTTAATAAGATACTGGCAAACCAAATCCAGCAGCACATCAAAAAGCTTATCTATCATGATCAAGTTGGCTTCATACCCAGGATGCAATGCTAGTTCAACATACACAAAAAATAAATGTAATTCATCACATAAACAGAGCTAAAGACAAAAACCACATGATTATCTCAATAGACACAGAAAAGGCCTTCGATAAAGTTCAACGTCATTTCACGTTATAAACTCTCAATAAACTCAGTATTGATGGAATATGCCTAAAAATCATAAGAACCATTTATGAAAAACCCACAGCCAATAGCATACTGAATGGACAAAAGCTTGAAACATTCCCCTTGAAAACCAGCACAAGGCAGGGATGCGCTCTCTCACCATTCCTACCCAACACAGTATTGGAAGTTCTGGCCAGGGCAATCAGGCAAGAGAAAGAAATAAAGTGGATTCGGATAGAAAGAGAGTAAGTCAAACTGTCTCTGTTTGCAGATAACATAACCCTATATCTAGAAAACCCCATTGTCTCAGTCCAAAAGCTTCTGAAGCTGATAAGCAACTTCAGCAGTCTCTGGATACAAAATCTATGTGCAAAAGTCACAAGCATTCCTGTGCATCAGTAATAGGCAAGCTAAGAGCCAAATCATGAACTCTCATTCGTAATTGCTGTAAAGAGAATAAAATAATACCTAGGAATACAGCTAACAAGGGAAGCGAAGGACCTCTTCAAGGAGAAATACTGCTGAAGGAAATCAGAGAGGACACAAACAAATGGAAACACATTCCACACTCATGGATAGGAAGATTCAATATCGTGAAAATGGCCATACTGCCCAAAGTAAATTATAAATTTATAAATGCAACGCTATTCCCATTAAACTACCAAGGACATGCTTCAAAAGTTAGAAAAAAGTTACTTTAAATTCATATGGAACCATAAAACAGCCCATATAGCCAAGGCAATCCTCAACAAAAAGAAGGGGGCATCATGCTATCTGACTTCAAGTCTCCAGTAATGAAAACAGCATGGTTCTGGTACAAAAACAAACACATAGACCTATGGAACAGAATAGCGATCTCAGAAATGAGACTGCACATCTACAACCATCTGATCTTTGACAAACCTGACAAAAACAAACAGTTGGGAAAGGATTATCTATTTAATAAATAGCACTGAGAAAACTGGGTAGCCATATGCAGACATTTGAAACTGGAGCTCTTCTGTAATACAAAAATTAACTCTGTATGAATTAAAGGCTTAAATGTAATATCCAAAACCATAAAAAGTCTAGAAGAAAATCTAAGCAATACCATTCAGGACATAGGCACGGGAAAAGATTTCATGATAAAAATGTCAAAAGCAAATGCAACAAAAGCAAAAATTGACAAATTGGATCTGATTAAACTGAAGAGCTTCTGCACAGCAAAAGAAGCTATCATTAGAGTGAACAGACAACCTGAGAATGGGAGAATACTTTTGCAATCTATCCCATCTGACAAAGATCTAATATCCAGAATTTACAAGGAACTTAAACAAATTTTCAAGAGAAAAACAAACAACCCCATTAAAAAGTGGGCAAAGGACACGAACAGATACTTCTTAAAAGAAGACATTTATGTGGCCAGCAAACATATGAAAAAAAATGCTAACATTACTGATCATTACAGAAATGCAAATGAAATCCACAATGAGATACCATATCATGCCAGTCAGAATGGCAATTATTAAAAAGTCAAGAAACAACAGATGCTGGCAAGGCTCTGAAGAAATAGGAACCCTTTACACTGTTGGTGGGAATGTAAATTAGTTCATCCACTGTGGAAGACAGTGTGGCAATTTCTCAAAGACCTAGAACCAGAAGTACTATTTGACCCAGCAATCTATTTATTTAATATATACACAAAGGAATATAAATCATTCTTTTATAAAGATACATGCACATGTGTGGTCATTGCAGCACTATTCACGATAGCCAAGACATGGAATCAATCCAAATGCCCACTAATGATAAACTGCATAAAGAAAATGTGGTACATATACACCATGGAATACTATGCAGCCACAAAATGTAATGAGATCATGTCCTTTGCAGGGACATGGATGGAGCTGGAAGCCATTCTCCTCAGCAAACTAACACAGGAACAGAAAATGAAATATCGCACTTCATTTCTCACTTTTAAGTAGGAACTAAACAATAAGAACAGATGGACACATGGAGGGGAACAACACACACTGGGGCCTGTCTGGGTCAGGCGGAGGCAGAGCATCAGGATGAAGAGCTGATGCATGCATGCGTGGCTTAATACTTACATGATGGGTTGACAGGTGCAGCAAACCACCGATGCACATGTTTACTTGTGTAACAAACATGCATGTCCTACACATGTATCCTGGAACTTAAAATAAAACTAAAATTTTAAAAAAGAAGAAGAAAATCTGTAGTCTTTTCAATATTACATACTCAGCTCAAAACGCACGAATGAAGACTTTTATACCAATATGACAAACACAATTTGAAATTTGCAAATTACTTTGCAAAAGTAAATTTGGCTTTAATTAACATAAAAGATCATTAACTGCCCAGTCCTGTATTTCAGGCTACTATTGACAGATACTATTGTTGGCCCTGTTTAATGACCATAGCATAGCAGAGAGTAAGACCACACAGGCTGAGGATAAAAATAGATGTCATTGAAGTCATCACAAAATGAGTTCCTCTGAAGAGATTTTTACTTTTTGAAACTTTTTAAATATCACAAGCCAATGAATTTGATGGCTTTCCCTTTTTCTCCTTTTTCTTGACTCCTGAGAGGAGTTGCATCAGCTCAACCTATTGGCTGTATTCAGTGTGTAAAGAAGAAATAGCAACATAAATGAGTGCATTTTGTTTCATTTCTTTATCATAAAGATTGAAATTTGAGCAACGGGTACATTTCTTATTTATCAATTGGTATTCGTTTAAGAAAGTAAGCAGCTCCACATGGATCAGTGTGGAATTCCAGAAACCAAAGAAGGATCAGAGATATCAAAGAATAAGGAGAAAAGAGAATCAAATTGCCTGGGCAAAATCAATGTAAAATCAGTTTTGCTAAAGAGATCTGGTAAAAGATTTTAGCAATACTCTAGTGATAGAATAATTGATAATAAATGCCTGTATTGTTTTGTAGCTTTATCTAGCATGTATTAGAAGTATATTATGAAAAGTAGAGTAGAAAACAGGGCTTTGTGTTTTTTTTTAAGAACCAAGAAAAATATTACATTTCTTCTTTTAAAAATAAAGACATCAATTTCCTTTTAGGCCATTGTTGTTTATTTGTTTGTTTGTTTGTTTTGTTGAGGAATTAAATGACTTATCTTGTGGTAGAATGATATGGGAATATCAAAGCTTCCTGGAGAAGTTATTCCATGGCCAGAAGAAAGGTCTCCAGTAGAGAAATTACTTGAATTCATAAAACATGTAACCCTTCCAGAGAATAATCTAAAAAAACACACACCCACACATACACATACACACACACAACAAATGACCTCCCAATATCTATAGAATGATGCCTCAAATCATGATTTGAAAAGGTATGAAGGAGTGACCTATAGAAGCTGCACAAATCTGGGTTAAATATTTATTTATGCTTATTAATTATGTGGTAAGCCACAAACACTTTATTCCACAAGGTGCATACATGGTCAACTAAGTCTTTGGTTGTTTTTATAAAGTCTTGATTTAATAGTTCTTCTTTCATAAGATTAAGTGAACTCAACTGACAATTGCTATCATTTTTTCCTAGTGACTAGAGTAGGTAGCCCAGTTAGGCAGAAACACCGAATAAAATCTAAAAGTGCTCATGGCAACTAAGGTGTGACACATGGAGGGCTATCATGCTAGGTTAATATGAACAACCTTGGGAGATGGAAAAAGTGTAAGGGATTTTCTAATCCTATAACATGACAGAAACAGATCACACAGAGATGGCATATTCCAGCTAATCCACAACATCCTCGGATGTATCATTGAAGACAATGAAGCAAAATAAGGAGCTGAATAACCAGCCAGTAAAGCCTTAATTTTAGGTAACATTTTTTACGCAATGATGACAATGGAGTAAACAATATCAAAATAATTTCCTTTGCTTTGTTTTCCTACACTTTGATTACATAGACTTGTAACTAATTCTTCCTATATTATTATTGTTTTATCATAACAAATTATGAGTTCTTCAAAGTCAACAACTGTGTATTTTACTTCTCACGCATCACAGCAACACCATTCCTCTATCTGTCATAGTTTAATTATTTGGCAATAATTTCTACTTTTTAGAAGTATATGTATTTTTGTAAGTCACAAAAATCAACAGAAAGAGAAATAAATCAAGAAGGCCACTTTCTGTTTCTGCTGGAGAGAAATAAATTGCCTTGTGAATTGGGTCCCAAAATAAATGTGCTTTTAAAGTAACTTGTATCCTTTGCTGAAGGCATAAATTTGTTTGAATGTATTAAAAAGTTTTAAGAATAATTTGTTCTTTTATTCCAATTATGTTGATATGTACAGTGAAATCTCAAGTCATGTGGCTTAATTGAACTTAGACATGCAAGGGATGGCCTCAAGCCTTCCCATTGGCCAAACTGCATTTCACTCTAAGATATTGCTTAATAGTTCAAGGTAATTGACTTCACTTTATTTTTGTTTGATTTGACAAGCTAAACACTGGTTATTAACAATTTAGTAACTTGTTTGTCCAAAGTTTTTAAAGCAAATAAATGAACACATAAACACACATGTGCAATGCTAAAATTCACTTAAGAAATTTTCTCTGGTGATAGCATAGTAAACAGAAAATTAATAGGCATGCATTGCAGATGGTAAGGTTAAGGTAGATGGGCTTCTACAGGATGCGGGACATGACATTAAATGGCAGTTCAGTATGGAAAGGAGACATCATAGAAAAAGAGAGAAGGAAAATGGTAACCAGAAAGGGAAAATCTCTTTACCCTGTGATGAGATTGACAAGGTTTTGGCAGGGCTTTCAGAGTTGCCAATAAAAATGAAGTATTTGACTCCATGGGAAAACAATAAGTCATTTAGGGAGAGATATGTTACAAAAGCCTGAAGAGAACTACTTCCTTCTACAAACTGCAACAGAGCCACCCACCAACCCTTCCAGCCATCCTAAAGGTAACAGAATATGATGGTTAATTTTATATGTCAGCTTGATTGGGGTAAGGGAGGACCAGATAGCTGGTGAAACATTATTTCTACGTGTTTTTGTAACAGTATTTCCAGAAGAGACAGCATTAGAATCAGTAGACTGAGTAAAGAAGACCTACCCTCACCCATGTGGGTGAGCACTGTTCAATCCATGGAGGGGCCAAATAGAACAAAAAGACAGAGGAAGGGTACATTTCCTCTCTCTCTTCTTTAGCTGAGATATTCATCTTTTCATGTCCCTCAGCACTGGATCTATGATATAGGAACCCCTCAAAGCAAAGAAAGGGCAAATGTGACAATTCCTTAAAATGAACAGCTTGAGAAAAATCAGGCTATTATACAGTTTCATGGTTGTAAAATAGTGCAGCCACTATGGAATACAGTATGGAGGTTCCTCAAAAAATTATAAATAGAGCTACCACATTATCCAGCAATCTCACTTCTGTGTGTATATCCAAAGGATTGAAATCAAGATCTGTAAGAGATACCTGCATTTCCATGGTCATTCTATTTTGAAATTGCACTGTTGTAATTTGCTGTACAGGTTAGCCAATTCAGAAATAACGCCAAAACACAGAGAATCCATAGACTATACGTATTTCAAAGAGAGATTTAATATACATGACAAAGATTGGCTTTCAGTCTGACTCACAAAAGAATTTATTAGAAGTTATCCTTTCCAAGGTTATTCGGAAAGTAACATTTTAAAATTATTAAATTGAATAATTTAGTATAAAATCAAAATTTAAAGTTCATTAAGCTGCTAACCAGCCCTTCATTTCAAACATGGTGTTATAGTGGTATTTTATCTCTGTATTTTATTGAGAAAACAATAAATATTAAGATAGTATTCTGTATATACACAAATAATAATAATTATTATTCCTTCTTACTTTAAGTCTAGAAAATAATACATCTGTTTAACATCATGGCTCCTCTGGAATTCTCATTGAAAATTTATTTAACAGAGTATTCCAAGAACATCTTTTGTGTCTGCTTACTGTGTGATTTTAAATCCACTGTAAACAATGGGAGGTTAGTGTTTTTCCCACCCAGTTGCTATTCTTTCTAATAAATCAAGAAGCAGAAACATCTTAAATGATATGTTTGTATATCAGACATTTAGTTTATCAATTATTTCTTCCCCTAATGATTTCCAGAAATAAACTGTATATTGACACAGACATGATACATTTTTTTGTCAGCAATTTTACTGTTAATATGCACATGTGCTTAATTGTACAGAATGTACTGAGTGTTGTTGCTATTTCTGTCATGGTTTCTTTATTGAAAAATAGGATCTGTTTTTTGTGAGGTCTAGCATTCATACCAATTAACAGAAGAAACTTGTTTGCTTGAATTTTGCCTAATATTTCAGTACTTTTACATTGTCTTAATTATTCAGTTTTTCTCAATTGTCCTACCAACTGGTTGCTCCTTTTAAAAGATTAGATCAGGCCAGGGCTGTGACTCATGCCTGTAATCCCAGCACTTTGGGAGGCCGAAGAGGGTGCATCACAAGGTCAGGAGTTTGAGACCAGTCTGGCCAATATGGAGAAACCCTGTCTCTACTAAAAATACAAAAATCAACCGGGCATGGTGGTGAGCGCCTGTACTCCCAGTTACTCGGGAGGCTGAGGCAGGGGAATCACTTGAACCCAGGAGGCGGAGGTTGCAGTGAGCCAAGATCGTACCACTGCACTCCAGCCTGGGTGACAGAGTCTGACTCGGTCTCAAAAAAAAAAAACCAAAAAAAGATTAGATCAAAATGTAGCAGACAACCTTTTAGCATGGTCTTACCAGAATCAAGATGGTCTACAAACTAATATTCACTCACATCATTTATATAGCATCCAAAGTTAGAGAAATAAAGTATGATTTTCTTCTAACCTTTCTTGTAAGATTTCACAGTTGTTTACGACTTTCTTTCCCTGAAGGTTTAGTGTATCCTTTTTTATTCTCAAAGAAAATTCTATGTGTTTTGACAATTATATGACTTGGATCTATTCATATGTAATCACTCTTTAGATTTTAGCACTACCTACTTTAATATAACACAATTCTGTTAAAAGTCCTCTTCAAAATTATTAAACTGTTAAATGATGTATAAAGCTACATTTATAAACTCATGTAAATAGGTAACAGTGTAGCTTTATGCCAGTGACATTCATATTGTATTTTATGTACAACCTTCCCAGTATTGATGGATATACAATTAATCAAACATATTCTGAACAAATCGTTGTATACCAAAAGTAAGGGTACTGATGTGTAAGCTTGGTGATTAACCATGGAATGACTGAAAGCCTGTGCGCTTCATTGTACCTCCTGCTTTCCAGGCTATTTTATGAGAAGCTACCTGGACACCACACAACATTTACTTGAAAAGCCATTTCCAGCACAGTGCCATTAGAGGTGGCCAACACACTAAAAGACAGAACAGCAATGCAGTCAGTGTCTTGTTGAGTTGTAGGATACACTTTCTCCAATTGCAAATCAGATTCTGGCACCAGTGGTTTCTCTCAATGCCTATAAGAGAAGCAATTATATTCTTCTTTGAAAAATAAAATACATCCTTCCACTTTAAGACAATCACATCATAGAAATTTTAAATGTCTACAGGTAAATGCTACCCTGAAGAAATGAGAAGATTAAAACCAAAATACCAAACACGAGTGTATGTAGAAGGGAAAACTCATAAATGCTTCAGAGCAAACCACCATTTTAGGAGACAGCAAAAGTGTTAATTCCTCTTCCAACGGAAGAAATGTCTAAACAGTTAGAATCATGTAAATAAAGGCTAACCTTAAATATCTCTTCATTTAACTCATTGTGAAAATAAAATTAGGATGTTTAATTTAGCTGTTAACCAAAGAAATCTGATTTGAAAATCAAACTTAGAACCAAAGTATCTGTCTTCTAAACGGCAACAACAAAGAGACACAAAGTAACTACAACTTTAAATATTTTTAATTTTTTTTCCAAATGTTTTATGGAATATCACCAGGTTTTTGTTGCATTGAAGCAAACAAAATTTACTTATTGTTAACATAAAAACGTGCCTGTGTTGGAAATTTAAATATGCATTATACATTTTTTGTAGTACAACATTATTGACAGGTGTATCTTTCAATTTAATTATTGTTTCATCAAGATCATAGCATAACATTTTAGTTAATTTCTTGTATGATTTTAAATACATAATTTTTAAAAAACATTTTTATCTTTTTTATTCAGTGATATTGAAAATGTAACATATAACAACCAAAAAGAAGAAGAATAGCATGCAGAATGCACGCAGTGTGAACTTTGTAAGCAACCTTTGGCTTATTTGAAGTACAATTTTATTGTACAAACACAAAACAATAAAGACAATTGATTTTATAAGATATTTTAAACAAACATTTTGAGCTCTTTACTATACGAAGTGGTTACTGCAAAGCAATTTACAGAATTGACTTTTTTCCTTTAAATAACCTTACAGTTAGGTACGACTGCCTCGCCTGTTTTGCTTAAAGTCCTGTGAGGACAACCAGACTCAGTCTGCATGGAGCTAGATATATAATGTTTGTTAAATCAATGCTACGAGTGTAAAATTCACTTGGCTAATATGATGGTTAACAATTATTAGATAGAAGTGGTGTGATTTAAAGGCTTTCCAGTGAGCAAAACGGTATTTATTATTCACCATAATGTGTTCTGTTTTCTCTTCTAGCTTGTTCTTTGTTCTGATTTTTTATGCTTTCTCTTTTAGACTTTATAATAAATATATTCTGAGATCACAGATAATTACTTAATTGAACATTTCTGCTCTGACTCATACTCTACCAAGAGTGGAAGCAAAGGATGAAGATAGGGTTGACTGACTTTCCTCCAAAAAGAAAAAAGGAGGGAAATGAAATATAAACATAGCCATTCAAAACATTGTGGATTTATGTACTTTTGAAATCCGGGAAAGAGATGAATTCCATACAGCATCCCTGGACAGTGTTTGCCTGTGATTTGTACATGGCGCAGATATGAAATACTTCTCTTTAGATGGCAGGACTTGACTAGAAAAATTGTACCTGCCAACTCTCAATTATCCATAGACTATTATTAAATTTGAAAATTAAACAGGCCTCTATCTTTCTCTTCTTTTTGCTTTCTTTTGTTTTTCTTAATGCTTTGGCAATTTCACTGCCCCAAGTTTTCCACTAAAAGAACTACCTGGAAAAGTACAAAGAAAAAATTAATCACTTTGAATCCTGTTAATGGACCATGAAAAATATTTCATTAGAGAAAAAATTAACTCATATAACACCCACAGATTTCCTAGGAAAATCTTGTCATATTCTGAGGAGCACAGTTTATTAAAAAATCTTCCGTTTAGGGGCCCTGAAATTTTTTAAAGTCAAAATGCCAGCCAATATTAAGTAAGTGAGAGTGCATAATATTTACTGCCTGGTGGAAGTAAATGTAGTCTTGCAAGTGTAGATCATATATGTTATAATCTAGCAGACATTTTACTTGCTATATTTTATTTTTTCCCAGTTCAGCAGGAGAATTTGGCAGCAATAAAGAGTTTTATGTGTATGTTACTTTCCAGAAATTTGGCAAAGGTACTATCACAATGAAATTTCCATTGCATAGAAACTTTACAGCATGTTTTCCAAAAGAACACAATGTTTAGAAACAAAATATATAGTTCAGTATTTTATTAAAGTGACTCAAGTGAAACTGTTTTCTTCCATTGCCTGAAGGGTTATATATGAAGAAACTAGATTATAACTTCATGCTTTATTTTTCTAACTAAAAAATTACTCTTCTTTCCTCTTCTCACAAAGGTTCAAGAGGGACCACTCTAACAGTGTATTTTCACAAGAAGTCCCTCCAATTCCTAACATTTCCATGGTATTTTTAGGTTAGCTGTAACCTGAGGCCTATCATATAAAAAGGGAAAAAAGTCTAGTCCATGATAGTTTACCCAGATGAACTATCAAGAGACCTGGGCCATTTCTCATTTCAATCCAAATGTTTGGCACCATAAAAACACAGACATAATCTTAGAAGAGGTGACATAACTCTCCCCCAAAAACTCATTTCCAATCTCTGTTAATGAAGAGTAAATGAAAAAAGATGCTTGGGCAATTTTTACTGTTTCTCTGTGTCTGACTTTTTCTGGCAAATATTTATAATGTGCTCAATTTTAAGACAATAACCAAAATATTGCTAATTTTGACTCAACATTATAGATATGTTTTTATGATGTAGAAATTGTTTCATTTTCTTGTTGTTTAAACTTTTTATATAAACTTATTTTTAATGAATTTTTCTCTAGTTGATACGTTTTTTTCTTAAATCTCCTATGTTCCTCAAAATATGTTAAGCATTGTGATGATATTAAATTCTAGTTGTGGGGCAAATAAGCTACATCATAAATAAAAATCACATGAAAATAACATAAAATACACAAATCTAGTCATAATGCACAGGAACTTGAAAAGGGAAAGATCTTGCTAGAAGTTAAAAAGAATACTTTTTAATGAATAATCCTAATAAGGTTCATTATTATGTCCCCACATAGCACATAACACTTAGTAAGTATTCAAAAAATATTTATTGAATGAGTAAAGCAGTTTGGGGACTGGGTAATATTATTTACATAATGTATCATATACACTGGAACTTGAATATAAGGATTATATAATGAGGCATTTTATCACCCACAGCTATATGGGGATTGCCTTCTGCTGATAAAGACAATAGATTCCAGACCAGTATCAGCGACATCTTCTAGGATCATTCTGATGACAAATTCTGGTCAATCAGAAGGACTAATGAGCATGATCATAGGATTGCAGAAGTTCAAACAATGTCTCAGATTAATGTCCTGTCTTAGAACCCTTGAAGAATTTTAAGGATGACACAGATGGACTGATTAGAGAGCAGAAAAAAAAGTAACATGTCTAGCATTCAGTATATAAAATTCCATGACATTACAATGTATATTTCTCAACTTTTTTTCTTTTGAACACATTCTTTTCTCTTTTTCTTTCTTATCCTGTTTCCATATTTTTTCCCACCACCCCCATCTCATTTACACAAGTAAAACCAGTATTTGAAATTCTAGAATTTGAAAACAACTTCTCTGACAGTAAAGTGAATGCCACTTAGAAAAGTATAATCAAGGCGTTTTTTGTTCTGGCCTAACTGAAGATAAGAAAAATATTCCATGCAGTAAAAGTAGTTTTGTCGGCTCAAAGTTTGGGGAATGACATTTATCCAAAGGCCAAATGTCCCATCTTCAGAGCAAAGGCATCATACAGCTATGGCCTCATCATAGAATGCAGACCATCTGGTAAAGTGGCCACTCACCACGCCCTTTAGGCCCTCCCTGACAGAGAGAGAGCACGCATAATGCTAGATTGCTGTTTCACAGCTGCTGGCTCCAGATATTCCCCAATAGAATTCTTTAATTAGTTGGCTCTCTCTAGCCTATTCCCCACAGAGGATGAAACAAACAAACAAAAAAGATGCAAAAGGCTAGCACCTGCAGGCTTCATGTGCTAAGACTGAATAAAACATAGGCACTGAGAGAGTCCTCAAAGCACAAGAGGATGAAATAATGCAGCCAGGAAGCTTAACAGAGAGTCTGCCAATAGGAAGAGTTTCCAGTGGCTTAAGTGTTTGGACAGTTAAATTATGACTGAGGAAATATTAGAATAAAATGTGTATTTAACTCCCACTGCAAGGCTGACCTGACACACCAAAAACTGACTTGTGTTGAGGAGAGCAGAGTAGAAGTAATTCTATCAGGTCAGTTTGGGTAATTTTAATTTTCTCTTTGAACAATTATCTTCAGACAAGTGACTTGCTCTACCATAATTAAACTGAACTTAAATTCCCTATAATCCCAGCACTTTGAGAGGCCAAGGTAGGCGGATCACCTGAGGTCAGGAGTTCAAGACCAGCCTGGCCAACATGGTGAAACCCCGTCTCTACTAAATATACAAAATCACCCAGGTGTGGTAGCACATGCCTGTAATTCCAGCTACTCAGAAGGCTGAGGCAGGAGAATCCTTTGAACTGGTGAGGCAGAGGTTGCAGTGAGCCGAGATCACGCCACTACACTCTGGCCTGGGTGACAGAGAGAGATAGTCTTTAAAAAAAAAAAAAAAAAAATTCAAGGTCGAACACTAGATTTATCTTTATTTTCAAAGAATTATCCACTTGAGTCCAGGAGTTTGAGACCAGCCTGGGCAACATAGCGAGACCCATCCCTACAAAAAATTAAAAAATTATCCAAGCATCGTGGTGTTCACTGTGGTCCCAGCTACTCAGGAGGCTGAGGTGGGAGGATCACTTGAGCCTGAGAGGTTGGGGCTGCAGTGACCTGAGGTCATGCTACTGTACTCCAGCCTGGGTGACACAGTGAGACCCTGTTTAAAAAAATACAAACACACACACACACACACACACACAAACACACACACGTACATATACATAATCTCCATTAGTAGTAGTAGTAGAAATGTTTTTAATTTCTGTTATAGGATGTCAGAAAATATTCATTATGACATTAATTTCATTATTTAAAAATATAGTTTTATAACCAACTACATTTAATAAATAACACAATTTTTAAAAATGAGAAAAAGAGTATAAAAAGAATTTCTTTTTTTTTACCATTTTAAGAATTTAGTTTAATACTGTTATGCACATTCAAATTAATTTGTAAGCAATCTCCAATTAATAATTGCTTAAAATATTGCTTTAATATTTTAAGCAATTTCTTAAAATATTAAAATATATGTATACACAAAGATTCTAAGATTGTAATTTTTGAGAACCCCCAAAAGTTTGGAGCTTTTTAAATTTTTACAGTATGTTCTATTTTTGTGTTACATGTACTTCTTGCTCAAATTATACAAAAATTTGTTCTTTGTTTTTACAAATACTGGCTGGTGAATCATATGGTGATATACTGGGATTTGAACATTACCTTACTTTTTTCTATTCTTCCGATAAGCACTCTAACAAGCAGCAAAGTGGTCAAATGTAAAACACTTAAACGAAGAAGAAAATTCTGGAAAAGGAACACCCTGGGTCGTTTATTTCTGAATAACTGAGGGTTGGTGCACGTTCGTTACATTTTCTGAGTGGTCTACAGGGACTCTTTTGTCTTTGCGTACACTAAGCCCACTGTTTGAAATGCTCTCTAGTTTTAGGGAAACTCCACTGGTTAATAAAAATACAAGCTGATTTCTCAGTTCATATAACAAAAATAATGTGTGCTGTCCCAGGTTCAGGTGTTCTGGGTTTTTTAAAAATATGCAGTAAATTTGATAATTAACTTTTGGATAAGAAAGCATGCAGGATATAGAACACACTTCAGGAAGAAAAAAAGGACATGTGGTGTTAGCTGAATGGGAAGGCTGCCCAGAACACGTCCCCTGCTATAAGATTAGTTTGGGAATTAGGGATTTACAGTGCTTACCCCCATCTAGAGAAGACTTGGCAATATTCCCTAGGACTGCAAAGATAAATTGGTGGGAGTGAAAGAAATAAGTAAAGGCCAGGAGCTGCTGGAAAGCAGCCTTTCCTGTCACTAAGCCGTGATGTTGTAAAGAGTTCTGAAGTCAACTTTGAGATCCTAGCCTGGGCAGAGAAAGTTTCTACGTGGTAACAGCAACAACAACTGGCCAGTTGTCTCCCCACATGGTCAGCCTGAGAAACATAGTATAAAGCTCCACTACTGAAGAGGAAGTGGATTGAACCTAAGGGATGGTGGGGTCATCCACTCAGCTTCTTGCCGAAGATCTCCATGGCGTATCTTCTCACATAGTGTCCTGCTTCGGCGGAGTCTTGAGAATAAGGCTGGATGATGATGACGATGAGAATGAATAAGGATGGTGAAATCTGAAATGGTCTAGTTGTCAATATTTTAATGTAGCCAACATAGGTAATTTACTGTTGGTCACCTTTCTTTCTTCCTTATTCCACTGTTTTCAGTTCTCTTCATTCATGCCTTCTTTATTTTCTTCCTCTTCTCTTTTAACTTCCTGTCCTTCTTTATCTCTTTCCCTCTCCCACCTCCTATAGCCTAGAAAAGGTTTAGCCAGCCAAAACAGCCTGAATTTCCTCAAGCCAAAGACATTCCTTTTATAATGCTTCTCTTGGAAATATAAGAAAAGGAAACGAAAACGAAAATAAAGACTCAAACTCCCAAACTACATAGTTGCCAGTTTGATCCCGGCTCTCCTGACTGCCAGCCTCCTCAGTTTGCTGTTTCTCACCACTCAGAAACATAGATTTCAGTCTTCTGGGATTTCTTCCTCCTCCTCCTCCTCCTCCTCCTCCTCCTCCTCCTCCTCCTCCTCTTCCTCCTCCTCCTCCTCCTCTTCTTCTTCTTCTTCTTCTTCTTCTTCTTCTTCTTCTTCTTCTTCTTCTTCTTCTTCTTCTTCTTCTTCTTCTTCTTCTTCCTCTTCTTCCTCTTCTTCCTCTTCTTCTTCTTTCTGACATCATAGCTGAAGTGTAAAGGAAATTTGTGTCTTGTCAAGCAATAAATGCAGGGATCGTATCTGCTTATACTGAAAAATACAGCATGCTACTGAAGGAAAAATCTATTAAATGCTTTATAAATGTTCAGTGCAAAGATTTCTATGGATATATATTTTTTTAATTTTCCAGGTAACATCATTCGTATGGAAGTAGCTTATATTGAAGTCATTGTTGATCACAATAGACTCTTTTAAAAGTATTATCTTTGGTATATTTAAGTCAGGTGTTTCTCTGGCTCAAGAATTAAACTACCTTGCAATGAAATGTATATATTGTCAGCCTGGAATTGAGTCCTGGACTCTGGTCGTCTTCCTTCAGTCAACTCAATATGTAATTTCAGTGAGTTTTAAACCCCATAACCTCTCAGTACTAAATGTCAAAGAAGGCACAGACAGACCTCATACACTGATACCTGGAATAGGCCCAATGGCCCAATGACAAATAGGACTGGATTTGTGTGACTATGGCAGAGCACAAATTTCCTTAGATGCAAGCAAGAGGAAATTATGAGAGCTGATGTGCCCTCTGCCAACTCCTACCACTAAAAACAGGATAAAAGGCAGATCTGTGTTAAAATATCTCATCTTCAGCTCTTCACCCCTTATAGGGTTGCCAGATAAAATAGAGGCTGTCCAGATACATTTGAATTTTATATAAACAGTGATGGATATTTAGTATAATTTGTCCCATGCAATATTTGGTCCATACTTATGCTAAAAATGTTATTTATTGGAAAATCAAATTTAACTTGACATCTTGTATTTTTTTCTTTACTAAATCTGGCTGTCCTACAACTCTCTCAACTATTCCCTTATCTTACTTTGCCGTCTTTGCATTTATCATACTGTCTGGTATAACTGTTTATTCAGTTTTTACTAGGTTATTGTCTATGTTCCAGCACTGAAATATTAGCTCTATGGAAGTGAAAATGTTTCCATTTTATCTCTTGATGGAACTGTAAAACATTGTAAAACATTGTTGTAAAACAATGTCAACACATAGTAACTGCTCAATAAATGTTGAATTAAATTATTGAATGAATGAATGAATGAATGAAACATCTATATCAAAACCATGTTGCTGGTCCATCTATTCTGCAAAAAGTTCATATGGATAATTAAATCTACAATATTTACTGTTTGTCTTTACTTTTGATTTCTTCTTTTTCTCATCAGATCGCAAACTTTTCAAAGATATGAATGATGCTAATATTTACATATTGCGTACTTACTATGTGCCACCATTCTGAGTCATGCACACTTAATACTCACAAAAACCTTATGAAATAAGTGCAATGTTTACTCCCACTTTGGTAATTAGAAAAACGAAGCTGAGCATATAATTGTGTTCAAAATAAGCCTATGATGAAGCAAGTCTTGAGACCTCATTTAAAACTGTTTATGTGTTAAAATATTTTCTTAGTGTGTATTTTATGTTGTTATATCTTATAGTAATGGTAGCTTAGCAAACACATAAACAATATTCTTGTTTTTTATAAGAATGTGGTTTTTTTTTTTACAAATTCTGGCAAAAAAGTAAGAAAGAAAAATTACCAGCAAACAACTAACTTAAATTAATCTTTGCTAAACAATTAAAAGCAATTTATTATTACATTTTCAGAGATGAAATTGTATGGATTTTACAATTATGTTTTATGCACAGATTTTACATAATTAACATAGTATTAAAAAGTACGGTTTCCCAAGAATTTTCATTCTGGGTTTCACTGGTGCAATTCTACATACATTCAGAGAGAATGAGAAGAGAGGGCGGCAGTATGTTTTCTTATGTTATTCAATCTCTTTTAGGCTTCCGTCCAAACCAAGCAACTAAAATGAAACATAGCTTCCTTTCCCAAGAGGATTTCACTTGTTCCTTTTCTTGCCTCATTCCCTCTACCTCATGCCTTTCCTCCTGTGCTTTTTTGACTTTCCTCCTCTTTCCTTCCACCCACAGGCACTTTTGAAATGGCCTCCGATGGGAAGGTGAGATCAGAAATACGCCTGTGGAACCCGCTACATGCGGATCTGGCAAGTATTCAACACAAATGCAATTAGAGGGCTTACCCTTGCATGAAATATTTGCTTTCCTGATAGTCACCAACTTTAAACTTTAGGAATGCCAAGGCATAGTGTTTCTATATCAGAACTGGAATCCTCTACTTCATTTTCTTCAGTTATTATTTTTGAAGTTTGCATATAGTATTAAAATCCCACCAAACAATAAATGGGAAAGCATGATTTTATTAAAAATCCTCTTGAGACAACTGCACCTGCCCTGGCTATTCTTTGACCAGGGTCTGAGAGGTTGCAGCATGCACACTCACCTAGAGGTACTTGAGAGCATTGTTGATGTATTCAACGAATATTGAATGCTAGAGTGAATCTACACTGGGCTTAGATCAGCATAAATCTCCACAGCTCACCTTCAGTGGTGGACACAGGCAACTAAACAGGAAATTCCAAAATCATTCATAAAAGAACCTGATCTTCTGTACCCCCCCTCTCGCAAAGTTGCCACAAATAAAGGAAGACTAAATAAGAATGTTTGTTTTACTTTGAGCAAGATGAAAATATTTCAAAGGCACACATTTCATCAGCTCATTGATTCTTACAAAGAAATATCTATATATACCATATATTATATAGTTAAGTATTTAAGTTCTGAAACCCGAAGAAAGTTGTAACTGTTTTTTTTTTTCTTTCACCCTAAATAAGTTAAAAATGACTGTAGTGTTATATAGTCATTGAGGTCAGTCAACATTTTTTATTCTGTTTGGAACTTAATTGTTGTAGTCTATTCCTGCTGCTGTAATAAAATACCACAGACTGGGTAATTTCTAAACAATAGAAATGTATTTCTCACAGTTAAGAAGGCTAAGAAGTCCAAGATCAAGGTGCCAACAGATTTGGTGTCTGGTGAGGGCTGCTATCTCTGTTTCAAGGTGGTGCTTTGTTGCTGTGTCCTTACATGGTGGAAGAGCAAAAGTGAATGCACCCATTTTCTGATGCCCTTTAATGAGGGCTCTCATCCCATCTCAGGATCTGCTCTCATGACTTTATCACTTCCTACAGTCTCTACCTCTAAACACTACCACATTAGAAATTAAATTTTCACACATAAATGCTGGAGAACACATTCAGATTATAGCACTAGTCTATAAGTAGATAAGTAGATGGTACACAATAAATAATAATAATTTTTTTTCAAGATGGAATCTCTTTCAGTTGCCTAGGTTGGAATGCAGTGGTGTGATACTGTAACATCCACCTCCCAGGTTCAAGCAGTTCTCCTGCCTCAGCCTCCTGAGTAGCTAAGATTACAGGTACCCGCCACCATGCCCAGCTAACTTTTTTGTACTTTTAGTAGAGATGGGGTTTCACATGTTGGCCAGGCTGGTCTTGAACTCCCAGCCTTCAGTGATCTGCCCATCTCGGCCTCCCAAAGTGTTGGGATTATAGATATGAACCACTGCACCTGGCCCACCATAAATAATTATTAAATTGACATTCTAATCATAAAGTATATAATGCAAAGATATGTTATGCAGTATTAAAGTATATGCAGAAGTCCTTGATCTTCTTCAAAATAGAGAATAAAGTAACTTTTATTGAGTGTTCAGGATGTGTCAAACATATTCTAAGGATTCTGCAAACATTAAGTTATCTAGTCTTTAGATAACCCTGTGAGATAAGGAAACACTTTACGGATAGAAAAACTGAGGCTTGGAAAGATTAATATAATTGCCCCAGATTACACCTAGTAAGGAGTCTATATTAATTACTTGTACCTGCTGTAACAAATTAACACAAACTTGGTGGATTACAAAAACAAATTTACTTTCTTCAATTATTGGAGGTCCGGAGTCTGAAAATACTATCACTGTGCCAAAATCGAGGGTGACAGGGCCGTGCTATCTCCAGAGGCTCTAGGAGAGATTCCGATGCCTGCCTCTTCCAGTTTTTGGTGGTTTCTAGTACTTTTTGGTTTGTGGACACATTACTCTCATCTTCAAGACCAGCGTCTTCAAATTTCTCATCACTTAATTGAAAGGGTTTGGCTGTGTCCCCATCCAAATCTCATTTTGAATTGTAGTTCCCATAATCCCCAGATGTCATGGGAGGTATCTGGTGGGAGGTAATTAGATCATGGAGACAGTTTCCCCATGCTGTTCTCATGATAGTGAGTGATTTCTCAGAAGACCTGATGGTTTTATAAGGGGCTTCCCCCTTGGCTTGGTGCTCATTCTTCTCCTTCCTGCCACCATGTGAAGAAGAACATATTTGCCTTCCCTTCCGCCGTGATTGAAAGTTCTCTGAGGCCTCCTCAGCCATGCTGAACTGTGAGTCAATTAAACCTCTTTCCTTTATAAATTGCCCAGTCTCCAGTATCTCTTCATTAGCAGCATGAGAACAGACTAATACATTTATCTTCATATCACCTTCTCTGTGATGTGTGTGTCTAATCTCTCTCTGTGTCTCTCTTATAAAGACACTCTTGATGGCATATATTAGTTTGTTAAGGTAGCCATAACAAAATATCAAACTGGGTAGTTTACACAACTGATATTTGTTTTCTCAGTTCTGGAGGCTGGAGGTCCAAACTGAAGGTGTGGAAAGGTTTGGTTTCTCCTGAGGTTTCTCTTCTTGGCTTGCAGAAGGCTGTCTTCTTGCTGTATCCTCACAAGATCTTTCCTCTGCCTAAACCCATCCCTGGTGTCTCTTTATGTGTGCTAATCTTCTCTTTTTATGAGGACACTTGTCAGATTAGGTGCCTACCCAACCGCCTCATTGAAACTTAGTTATCTTCTTAAAGGCCTTCTGTCCAAATATAGTCATAATCTGAAGGACAAAGATTAGGATTTTACCATATGAATCTGGGGGAACACAATTCAGCCTATAAAAGTACCTGATAGGTTTATCCAGAATAATCCTCTCATCTCAACAGCCTTAATTTAATCACCTCTGTGGAAACTTTATAAGGTAACTTCACTGGTTTCCAGGGATTAGGACCTTATATCTTTTGAGGACCATCACTCAACTCAACACAGGGTAAACTTAGGATTAAACAAGCAGTCTGCATCTTGGGCCTCTGACATTTACCACAAGAATATACCTCATGTGCGATATGTAACTTTTGTCTAGCTACAAAGAAAACACTGTGGATAAAAATGTTAACAAAATGATAGACTATGATAAAACACAAGCTAGACTAAAATAAAAAAATATATATATGCATATGTATACATGTATGTTTAGTGTGTGTGTGTGTGTGCGCGTGTGTGTATGTATAGTAGACATTTTAAGAAAGGGAGAGAGAAAAGGAGACTGGTGTTTTTGGAGGGATAGTTGTCCTGTGGTTTGGAGTGTGGTGTAAATAGACACCTAGATTGGAGTCTAGGATGGCAAGTAGGAAACTATTACAGTAGTTTATTCACAAAATGGTAAGGACCTGAGCCAGGGTAATGGTGAGGGGAGAGGAAAGCTTGGGCAGGAGAAATGAAAGAAATGCCAAAACCTGTGACTGAGTGGGTCAAAAGGACAACAGAGACAGAAAAATGTTCACCCCTTCAACAACATTTATAAGCACCATCTGGATGCCATCCATTGCTTGGATTCAAATACGGAGAGTTAAATCACATTTCTTCAAAAAGTACATAGTGTAATGAAAAATGAGAGCAAATAAACAAATGCTTAAAATAGGGTGTGATGAGAACTCCATGCAGGAACACAGTATAAAAGCACTGCATGGAATGGGTGTGTACATCAGGAAAGGGGTTTTATGTTAGGTTCTTCCAGAAGCCAACTCAAAGATTTCATTTCAAGTAAAAGGTGAGATGAATAAATACAACTAGAGCAATAGGGAAATGAGTAGGGGGAGAGAGGGAAGCCAATGAAGGATTAACTTCCAAGCAAGTTATCAGTGTGGGTAACTGGAGCTCAGCCTTGCCAGAGAGCTCTGTGGGGAGCCAGTGCAGAACATATTCAGAATTATCTCACCCCGGGGTGAGGGAACTAGGAGATTTCTGTATGAGAGTCACAATGAAAAACTAGAAAACGTAGTGGTAATTGTCATAGAGATACCATAGGATCTGGCTAAAGAACAAAACTCAACTTTCACATTTAAGTCTTAATTTAGTAGCCCTAATTAAGATTTCAGTAATGGGGAAATGTTTCTATTTTATATCATCAGAGAAGAAAAAGATTTGGTTAATACTTAGAATGCTTCAGAAACATTCAACGGAATAATTACTTATTGATGTCATACAGAGTATCCACCTCTCAGCATGAAGCGTGTATATGTTTTTTTCTGGGTCCCTAAGAGGCTCCATACATGGGATCTGCACTTGCCACCTTGTGTAGTTCAGGATTCTAATTCCTACAAATGAGTTGACTGTGCAAATAAGGCAGCATGTCTCTGTATTAACATTCATTTCTCTTTTACTTCATTTCTTTAAAGGTTTCATAGAAATCTGGTTTTTTTTTTTTTTTTTTTTTTTTTTTTTTGGACGAAGGACTATTCCCCAACATGACAACTACAGCTTTAAACTGGATTTCTATAGTCATAGGAATAAAACAAAATACACCGAGCTTATAGAGACAGCTCTTGATTTCCACCTGAGCTTGTTTTCCTTGCAGCAGTCTAGATTATAAATCACTCAGAACTTCCCTATATAGGCGGCTCCCTTCACCGTGACTTCCCACTCCCTTACACTGTGTGCACTTCAATACCTTATCAAACTCTTAGAGTGCTAACCCATCAGGAATCTTATCACCTGCAGTTTTTATGGACTGTTCAATAATGAAAATAGAGAGGAGTTTGAACTCCTTGACATGGAAACCTTCAAGAAGCTATGGAATGTGGTCACTGGTATTTCTGGTATCTTTTAAATGTCAAGAGAGCAGAATTTCTCTTGTCAGTTGTCACAGCAAGGCTAACAATTAAAGCCATCTGCTCTTCATTTCACTTCCCAAGGGCTTCTTTCATTTTTCATCAACTTCCTGTTGTTGACAGCAGAGTTCCTCCCAATTTCTCTCTGAAACTGTGAGGTCACCACGAGGCTCAGGCCATTCCATGAACTGCTGATTTGGCTCCAAGCCCCAGAATGCCCTTTGGCCCAGGAGCTCCAGCCTCCGGTAACTGGGACCCCAGGCAGATCCAGATCAGGAAGAATGTCAGCCTTTCCCTAACAATGTGATGAGGGCAGTGGGATGCCCATGCCAGAACCTGCATCATGGCAGATCCAGCTTGACTTAGGACCTTTTTCTTTAATAAAAATACAGAAAGAAAGGAAAGGAAGAAATAGGAAAAGAATAAAGGAAGAAAGGGAAAGAGGGAGGGAGGAAAAAAGGAAAGGAGGGAGGAAGGAAGAAGGGAAAAACGAACAGGAAGAAAACAGAAAAAAGGGAGAAAACAGGGAAGGAAATGGAAAGGAAGGGAAGGAAAGGGGGAAGGGAAAAAAGGAAAGGGAAGGGAAGAGGTAAGGAAGGAAAGAGGGAATGGAAGACATAAGGGAAGTAAAGAAGGAAGAGAAGGGAAGGAAAAAGGGGAGGGGAGGGGAGGGAAGGGGAGGGAAGGGGAGGGGAGGGGAGGGAAGGGAAGGGGAGGGGAGGGAAGGAAAGGGAAGGTAAGGGAAGGGAAGGGAAGAGAAGGGAAGGGAAGGGAAGGGGAGGGAACTAAGAAATCTCAAAGGTGAACTAACTACAATGATTCAGACCAATGATTTTGTTTATTAATGTATTTAAAGGAGATCTTTATTGTTGTTACTGTGAAAGTGCTGTAAAACGATAAGAAAAGTAATCCCATTGCTGAGAAAAAAAACATACCACAGTTCTGGGCATAGAGTTGTTTTTCTGCCTGATATCCAAGGTCATTAGATATGATTGATATACTTATAAAACTTGTGAATTCATAATATAACATTTGAATAAACTCATCTTTCAACCCTATCCAGAAAAAAAAAAAAAAAAACACACAAAGTTTCTAGAAATTCTATTGGAATAAAGATCATATATAGCTAGGGAAATAGTCTTTATTTCAAACAGAAATTCTAAAATACCTTATCACAGTTGTTAATAAAATTTTCAGTTTTATTTTTACATTCCTGACCAAAGGTAACAAATAAATGCTAATTAATAATTCTGTAGCTCAGTAGATAGCAGAATCAAACAAGTCATTTCAGGGCCTCACACATGTAGTATTTGCCTGGTACAGACAGAGTTTCATTTATTTTGGAGTAGCAAATTAGTCACTAGAGAAATGCACTAACTTAGGTCCCTAATGTACTGTTTAGTAAATTGCTGCTGTAGTCTTCCATAATGTAATGCCTCGTGTGAAGCACTCAGTAGTTAGCCTACTTGGCTCATTAAGAATAGAGTTATAGTAAACATCCCTCACGTAATTGTCCCTGGATACCTCTGAGCTTATAAAGCCATAGTGCCAACACCATGTGTGAGTTTTAAGTTCATGTCAAATCGCGTCTGCTGTATACATTTGTTTGGAAAGCACAGAGGGTCTAAAATCACAAGCGTCAATGAGGCTTCCAAACAGCTTCTGTCCTACGGGGGCATTCAGAATGCTGAGAGGCTTGAACAATGTTGTTCCCTAAGAATCAGTAAGCTGTAATTCCTTTGAATCTTCTCTTTCAGAAGCTAGATCAAAGTTATTAAAATTTGTTTTCTAGATCTTTCTTCAGCACATATCAAATAAATATCCGCCTAATAATGAATAAAATTTTCTTCACCATGTCTGGAGACACACTTCTGAGTAAACTACCTCACTGGGGACACAGCACTGTAGCAACCTTGGGCTCAAAATTAAGCTACGTAGCTATTTATGTTGATAGATCTGTTTTTCTCACCTTCTGTTTCTGACAAAATGACAAAATAGTATGGCCTCTTCCCTAAGATCTAACCTTAAGAAAGTAAGAAATGCAAACCAAAAGTTAATGAATTATGAAAATAAACGAAAAAAGAAAAGAAAAGGGACAACTCTGGTGAGTGCCAGCAGTGCAGCATAAAATGGGAGCGGGCATTTGCGTAAAGGAGAAAACAACACTCACATATCAATAATACCAAAAAATAAAATCTAAAGGACCTTGCGTAGAAAATGATGATAGCTGGCCTTGAAATGATGAATGTGATTAACTTACCTCTCTGCACTTAAGGGCCAAAGAAAGTAAAAATAAAAATAAGAAAGGGTACAAGATGAATGATGGAGCCCATATTTACCTAAGTTTACTCCTAGTATCAAGTGAAAATAGAAAAATAAGAGTAAAATAATATTAGTGTTAGAAAACAGGAGGGGATTTATTAGTGGAATTTGTGGAAGTTATATATCAAATGGAATCAAATTAATAATTAAAAAACAACACCTGGAGTAAAGATATTGTGATCAACAGAAACTTCGAGGGAGAGCATCATAATTTTTTCTATTTCAGTCCTGTAAGGAAAATCCAAATGCAAACAAGCAGAGGCTGGAAATGGGTGAAGGCCATGGGGCTGTTGGTTCCATAATACAATGATTTCTCTACCAACATCAACAAATGTGAAACATCCAGCCACAGTGTCAACTTCAAGAAAATAAAGATTTCAAAGGACAGTGGGAGAACCACCATTAAAATTCTCAGCATAAGGCCAGAGGGAAAAGGAGCAATATTATCTAGGCTACTGTTACAGATTTAGTGCTTTTTAAAAAAATAAAAACAGAAAAAAGCTCTGCAGAGCAGTAAAATCTTCTAAACCTGTTTTATCTTCAGGATAAACCTTTTTCTATTTCTCAATTGAAGGGATCATCACATAGTCATCTTGTTTCCTGCTTGTGCAATGCAAACTCAGATTCATCTGTCCATACGTCCCTACCTCCACTCAATAGCTGGGGGAAACCCACATGGGGATTCATGTACCTAGAGCAAGAGGGCTGCCACCACACCCTGATATGGTCAAAGTCAAGGCATCAATCAATCTATAAAACTACATCTTTAGAATGTCACCAGACACAATCTATCTGGAAGGAGAACATTAATGAGTTTTAACGCACTAAGCAACAACTGATAATAATATGTAAGAATGGTTAGATTTATGGAAAACAAAACTTATCAAAGAATGCTGAAATGACAGTAAAATGTAGTATTTATTCCTCATCACAGACCCATAGTAAGTTAGCATGAAAAAGACTTTAAGCAAGTCAATTTTCCTTTTTTTTTTCCCCAAAATTTTGGTATCTTTACTATGGTATAGAGTAGTCTTTTATATATTAGTTCATTTTATAGTAAAACATTTATGTACAACTCTAGAGAAACCACTGCACAAATAACTCCATTGTAAATTACAAAATATTTTCTCTGTAGAAAATAATAAAAATTATAACATTTACCAAGCTAGCCCAACAAGTTCATTTAACTTTCAATGAGTAGTTATCAAAAACCAACAGAAAATATTATACTTAAGAGTAAAATTGTAAGGACACTTATTTTACTGTGTTAATCTGGTTTTACTGACTAAATGAAGTCACGTATTATGGCTTCTTGTTAATTAATCATTGTATTTCCACTGTATTCCCACTAGCAGAACATGTCTAATACATAGTCGGTGTGCTAAATATATTTGTTAAATGAATGAGAAAATAGAATAATTTATGAATGAATAAATTTGCTACTTACTATTGCTTCCAGAAGGAAATTTAAATATGATATGAATGCTGATCTAAGTTAGTTAATGTAAAAACTGAGCAACAACTGCTGGATATGCATAGCTCTCTTTTTCTATACTTTTTTCTACTTATGGCCAGAGGTGAGTTCACCATATTGCCAAAACCATTTTTCCTTTATGCTCAAGTTAGTTTGCTGATTAAGAATGAGAAAAAACAAAGAGGATTTAGAAAAAGCTTAATCCTCTCAACTCTTCCAATGCCTCCTGATGCTTGATGGGCCTGATCCTAGATCCTCAGTCTAATTATGATAATCATTGCCCCACTGTAAAACTCTTAAATTTCCATGTTCCCAAGAGTTGCTGGGGCTGCAAGCAATGCAGCCTCCATAAGACCATGCTTTCCAGGGCCAATCTGGGGACTTGAAACATTTCCTCAAGATCCAAGATGGGCTGCAGCATTTAATCAATTGTTATTATCCTTTCACACTGCATACATTTGAAATACCTACTTCTCGTTGCCTTCATTGCAAACATTTTTTATTCTCATGAAATATTTTTCACTCAGCAAAATTTTCTCTAGGTGGTTATTCTGTGTCAGAGGCTCATCACCAAGACAGATTTTAGAAAGAGGAAGGGACCATTCGAAGGTGGCCAAATAGGAACAGCTCCAGTCTGCAGCTCCCAGTGTTATCAACGCAGAAGATGGGTGATTTCTGCATTTCCAACTGAGGTACCTGGTTCATCTCATTAAAACTGGTTGGACAGTGGGTGCAGCCCATGAAGGGGAAGCTAAAGCAAGGTGGGTCATCACCTCACCTGGGAAGCACAAGAGGCCAAGGTATTTCCCTTTCCTAGCCACGGAAAGCCATGACAGACTGTACCTGGAAAAACAGGACACTCCTGCCCAAATACTGTGCTTTTCCCAAGGTCTTAGCAACTGATAGACAAGGAGATCCTCTCCCATGCCTGGCTTGGTGGGTCCCACACCCATGGAGCCTTGCTAACTGCTAGCACAGCAGTCTGAGATTGAACTGTGAGGCAACAGCTTGGCTGGGGGAGGGGCATCTGCCATTGCTGAGGCTTGGATAGGTAAACAAAGCAACCAGGAAGCTCGAACTGGGCAGAGCCCACCACAGCTCAGCAAGGCCTACTGCCTCTATAGACTCCACCTCTGTGGGCAGGGCATAGCTGAAGAAAAGGCAGCAAACAACTTCTGCAGACTTAAACATCCCTGTCTGGCAGCTCTGAAGAGAGCAGTAGTTGTCCCAGCATGGCATTTGAGCTCTGAGAACAGGCACACTGCCTCCTCAAGTGGGTTCCTGACCCCATGTAGCCTAACTGGGAGACACCTCCCCATAGGAGCCAACAGACACCTCATATAGGCGGGTGCCCCTCTGGGATGAAGCTTCCAGAGGAAGGATCAGGCACCAACATTTGCTGTTCTGCAATATTTGCTGTTCTCTAGCATTCGCTGGTGATACCCAGGCACACAGGGTCTGAAGGGAACCTCCAGCAAAGTCCAACAGACCTGCAGCTGAGGGACCTGACTGTTAGAAGGAAAATTAACAAACAGAAGCGAATAGCATCAATATCAACAAAATGGATACCTACACCAAAACCCCATCTGTAGGTCACCAACATCAAAGACCAAAGGTAGGTAAAGCCACAAAGATGGGGAGAAATCAGAACAGAAAAGCTGAAAATTCTAAAAACCAGAGAGCGTCTTCTCCTCCAAAGGTTCGTGGCTCCTCACCAGCAAAGGATCAAGGCTGGATGGAGAATGACTTTGACAAGTTGACAGAAGTAGACTTCAGAAGGTTGGAATAACAAACTTCTCAGAGCTAAAGGAGCATATTCTAACCCATCGCAAGGAAGCTAAAAGCCTTGATAAAAGGTTAGACGAATGGCTAACTAGAATAAATAGTGTAGAGAAGATCTTAAATGACCTGATGGAGCAGAAAACCATGGCACAAGAACTTCGTGATGCATGCACAAGCTTCAATAGCCCATTCGATCAAGTGGAAGAAACAGTATCAGTGATTGAAGATGAAATTAATGAAATAAAGTGAGAAGACAAAGTTAGAGAAAAAAGAGTAAACACAAATGAACAGTCTGGGCACAGTGGCTCATGCCTGTAATCCCAGCACTTTGGGAGGCCAGGGCAGGAGGATCATGAGGTCAGGAGATCGAGACTATCCCAGCTAACATAGTGAAACCTTGTCTCTCCTAAAAATACAAAAAATTAGCCAGGCACAGTGGCAGGCACCTGTAATCCCAGCTACTCGAGAGGCTGAGGCAGGAGAATGGCATGAACTTGGGAGGCAGAGCTTCCAGTGAGTGGAAGTTGCACCACTGAACTGTATCCTGGGTGACAGAGCAAGACTCCATCTCAAAAGAAAGAAAGGAAGGAAGAAAGATAGAGAGAGAGAGAGAGAGAGAGAGAGAGACAGACAGAAAGAAAAAAGAAAGAGAAAGAAAGAAAAAAAGAAAGAAAGAAAGAAAGAAAGAAAGAAAGAAAGAAAGAAAGAAAGAAAGAAAGAAAGAAAGAAAGAAGGAAGGAAGGAAGGAAGGAAGGAAAGAAGGAAAGAGAGAAAGAAGGAAAGAGAGAAAGAAAGAAAGAAAGAAAGAAAGAAAGAAAGAAAGAAAGAAAGAAAGAAAGAAAGAAAGAAAGAAAGGAAGGAAGGAAGAAAGAAAGACTCCAAGAAATATGGGACTATGTGAAAAGACCAAATCTATGTTTGACTGGTGTACCAGAAAGTGATGGGGAGAAAGGAACCAAGTTGGAAAACACTCTTTAGGTTATTATCCAGGAGAACTTCCCCAACCTAGCAAGGCAGGCCAACATTCAAATTCAGGAAATACAGAGAACACCACAAAGATACTCTTTGGGAATAGCAACTCAAAGACACATAATTGTCAGATTCAGTAAGGTTGCAATGAAGGAAAAAATGTTAAGGGCAACTGGAGAAAAAGGTCAGGTTACCCACAAAGGGAAGCTAATCAGACTAACAGCAGATCTCTCGGCAGAAATCCTACAAGCCAGAAGAGAGTGGGGCCAATATTCAACATTCTTAAAGAAAAGAATTTTCAACCCAGAATTTCATATCCACCCAAACTAAGCATCATAAGTGAAGGAGAAATAAAATCCTTCACAGACAAGCAAATATTGAGAGATTTTGTCACTACCAGGCCTGCCTTACAGGAGCTCCTGAAGGAAGCACTAAACATAGAAAGGAACAACTGGTTCCATCTACTGCAAAAACATGCCAAATTGTAAAGACCATGAATGCTATGAAGTAACTGCATCAATTAACTGGCAAAATAACCAGCTAACATCATAATGACGGAATGAAATTCACACATAACAATATTAACCTTCAATGTAAATGGGCTAAATGCTCCAATTAAAAGACACAGACTGGCAAATTGGATAGAGTCAAGACCCATCAGTGTGCTGTATTCAGGAGACCCATCTCATGTGCAGAGACACACATAGGCTCAAAAAAAAGGGATGGAGGAAGATCTACCAAGCAACTGGAAAGCAAAAATAAGCAGGGGTTGCAGTCCCAGTCTCTGATAAAAAAGACTTTAAACCAACAAAATCAAAAGAGACAAAGAAGACCATTACATAATGGTAAAGGGATCAATTCAACAAGAAAAGCTAATTATCCTAAATATATATGCACCCAATAAAGGAGCACCCAGATTCATATAGCAAGTCCTAAGAGACCTACAAAGAGACTTAGACTCCACATAATAAAAATGTGAGACTTTAACACCCCACTGTCAACATTAGACAGATCAACAAGACAGAAGGTTAACAAGGATATCCAACAAGACAGAAGGTTAACAAGGATATCCAGGACTTGATCTCAGCTCTGCACCAAGCAGACCTAATAGACATGTACAGAACTCTCCACCCCAAATCAACAGAATATACATTCTTCTCAGCACCACATCACACTTATTCTAAAATTGATCACATAATTGGAAGTAAAGCACTCCTTAGGAAATGTAGAAGAACAGAAAATCAAAACAGACTGTCTCTCAGACCACAGTGCAATCAAATTAGAACCCAGGATTAAGAAACTCATTCAAAACCACACAACTACATGGAAACTGAACAACCTGCTCCTGAATGAGTACTGGGTACATAACGAAATGAAGACAGAGATGAAGGTGTTCTTAGGAACCAATGAGAACAAAGACACAATGTACCAGAATCTCTGGGACACATTTAAAGCAGTGTGTAGAGGGAAATTTATAGCACTAAATGCCCACAAGAGAAAGTAGGGAAGATCTAAAATTGACACCCTAACATCACAATTGAAAGAACTAGAGGACCAAGAGCAAACACATTCAAAAGCTAGTAGAAGGCAAGAAATAACTAAGATCAGAGCAGAACTGAAGGAGATAGAGACACACACAAGAAAAAAAGCTTCAAAAAACCAATGAATCCAGGAACTGGTTTTTTGAAAAGATCAACAAAATGGATAGACTGCTAGCAAGAATAATAAAGAGGAAAGGAGAGAAGAATCAAATAGACACAATAAAAAAATGATAAAGGTGATAGCAACATCAATCTCACAGAAATACAAACTACCATCAGAGAATACTATAAACACTTCTAGATAATCTAGAAATATTAATAAACTAGAAAATCTAGAAGAAATAGATAAATTGCTGGACATATACACCCTCCCAAGACTAACTCAGGAAGAAGTTGAATCTCTGAGTAGATCAGTAACAGGCTCTGAAATTGAGGCAATAATAAACAGCCTACCAACCAAAAAAAGTCCAGGACCAGAAGGATTCACAGCTGAATTCTACCAGAGGTACAAAGAGGAGCTGGTACCAATTCTTCTGAAACTATTCCAATCAATAGAAATAGAGGGAATCCTCCCTAACTCATTTTATGAAGCCAGCATCATCCTGATATCAAAGTCTGGCAGGGACACAACAAAAAAAGAGAATTTTAGACCAATATCCCTGATGAACATCAATGTGAAAATCCTCAATAAAATACTGGCAAACCGAATCCAGCAGCACATCCAAAACCTTATCCACCACGATCAAGTCAGTTTCATCCCTGGGATGCAAGGCTGGTTCAACATACACAAATGAATAAACATAAACCATCATATAAACAGAACCAATGACAAAAACCACATGATTGTCTCAATAGATGCAGAAAAGGTCTTCAACAAAATTCAACAGCCCCTCATGCTAAAAACTCTCAATAAACTAGGTATTGATGGAACGTACCTCAAAATAATAAGAGCTATTTATGACAAACCCACAGGCAATATCATACTGAATGGCAATAAATGGAAGCATTCCCTTTGAAAACTGACACAAGACAGGGACGCCCTCTGTCACCACTCCTATTCAACAGTGTTGGAAATTCTGGCCAGGGCAATCAGGCAGGAGAAAGAAATTAAGGGTATTTTATTAGGAAAAGAGGAAGTCAAATTGTCCCTGTTTGCAGATAAATGATTGTATATTTAGAAAGCCCCATCGTCTCAGCCCAAAATCTCCTTAAGCTGATAAGCAACTTCAGGAAAATCTCAGGATATAAAATTAATGTGCAAAAATCACAAGCATTCTTATACACCAGTAACAGACAAAGAGAGTCAAATCATGAATGAACTTCCATTCACAATTGCTTCAAAGAGAATAAAATACCTAGGAATCCAACTTACAAGGGATGTAAAGGACCTCTTCAAGGAGAACTACAAACCCCTGCTCAACGAAATAAAAGAGGACACAAACAAATGGAAGAAAATTCCATGTCCACGGACAGGAAGAATCAATATCGTGAAAATGGCCATACTGTCAAGGTAATTTATAGAGTCAATGCCATCTCCATCAAGCTACCAATGACTTTCTTCACAGAACTGGAAAAAAAAACACTTTAAAGTTCATATTGAACCAAAACAAAGCCCACATTGCCAAGACAATCCTAAGCCAAAAGAGCAAAGCTGGGGGCGTCATGCTACCTGACTTCAAACTATACTTCAAGGCTACAGTAAAAAAAACAGCATGATACTGGTACCAAAAGAGATCTATAGACCAATGGAACAGAACAGAGGCCTCAGAAATAACACCACACATCTACAACCATCTGATCTTTGACAAACCAGACAAAAACAAGAAACGCGGAAAGGATTCTCTGTGTAATAAGGGGTGCTGGGAAAACTGGCTAGTTATACGTAGAAAACTGAAAGTAGATCCCTTCCATACACCTTATACAAAAATTAATTAAAGATGGGTTAAAGACTGAAATGTTAGACCTAAAACCATAAAAACCCAAAAGAAAACCTAGGCAATATCATTCAGGACACAGTCATGGGCAAGGACTTCATGACTAAAACACCAAAAGCAAGGCAACAAAAGCCAAAATAGACAAATGGGATCTAATTAAATGAATGAGCTTCTGCATGACAAAAGAAACTACCATCAGAATGAACAGGCAACTGACAGAATGGGAGAAAATTTTTGCAATCTACTCATCTGACAAAGGCATAATATCCAGAATGTAAAAATAACTTAAACAAATTTACAAGAAAAAAACAAATCCGTCAAAAAGGGGGCAAAGGATATGAACAGACACTTCTGAAAAGAAGACATTTATGCAGACAACAGACACATGAAAAAATGCTCATCATCACTGGCCACCAGAGAAATGCAAATCAAAATGACAATGAGATACCATCTCATGCCAGTTATAATGGTTTTCATTAAAAAGTCAGGAAACAACAGATGCTGGAGATGATGTAGAGAAATAGGAACACTTTTACACTGTTGGTGGGAGTGTAAATTAGTTCAACCATTGTGGAAGACAGTGTGGCGATTCCTCAAGGATCTAGAACTAGAAATACCATTTGACCCAGCAATCCCATTACTGGGTATATACCCAAAGGATTATAAATCATGCTACTATACAGACACATGCATATCTATGTTTATTGTGACACTATTTATAATAGCAAAGACTTGGAACCAACCCAAATGTCCATCAATGATACACTAGATTAAGAAAATGTGGCACATACACACCATGGAATACTATGCAGCCATAAAAAAGGATTAATCCATGTCCTTTGCAGGGATATGGATGAAGCTGGAAACCGTCTCAGCAAACTATCCCAAGGACAGTAAACCAAACACTGCGTATTCTTACTCATAGGTGGGAATTGAACAATGAGAACACTTGGACACAGGGCAGGGAACATCACACACCAGGGCCTGTCGGGGGGTGGGGGACTTGGGGAGGGATAGCATTAGGAGATATACCTAATGTAAATGACAAGTTGATGGGTGCAGAAAACCAACATGACACGTGTATACCTATGTAACAAACCTGCACGTTGTGCACATGTACCCAAGAACTTAAAGTATAATGAAAAAAAAAAAAAAAAGAAGAAGAAGAAGAAGAAGAAGAAAAAAAGACAGAGGAGGGGACCAAGAATGAAAAAGAAAAATGGAAAGAAAATAAATGGTCTTCCCTTTAATATTAAGCTCTGACTCTGATTAGAATCATCTTTTAAAATTTCTTTTAGTCCCTGGAAACATAGATCAGCAGTTACTTTAATAGATGATCTAATTCATAGCACTGCCTCCAATAAGAATAAAATCTAAATCACACAAGATAAATAATAGCCCAGCCTAATCTTAAAATTGTCCAAAGAAAGAGATTCTACAATTTTCTTCTCCAAAGTCATATAAATAAATTAATTTTTGCTATTATGTTACTTTATATTCTTTCTTTTTTCATTCTTTCTTTTTTTTTCTTTTTTTTTTTTTTTTCCTCTTTTTTTTTTCTTTTTCTCCACTTGTACTAGTCTGCTCAGGCTGTCATAACAAAATCCCACAGACAAAGTGGCTTAAACAACAGAAGTTGATCTTCCTATTGGATTAGGGCTACACCCTTAATTACCTCTTCAGTCTCTCTCTCCAAATATAGTCATATAGTGGGGCAGGAATTCAACTCGTGAATTTTGGGGAACACAATTTAGTTCTTAACACCTCTGTAGTCAGAAAAATATGGATTCAAATTCCTACTAGCTAAGTGACTTCAGGCAAATTATTAAATTCCAGTTGTGGTTTTCTAATCTACAAAATAGAAACAACAAAACTGAACTTTTAGAGGTCTTTGTAAGAATTAAATAAGATAAATTATAGCACCCCAAAATTTATCTGAAAATATGTTGAATATCTAGAAATTGCAATGACTTCCTTCAGCCTTTTTCAGTCAATATAACAAAAATTCCTTTCCCATTTCTTGAAAAAGATGCTTGTCTAATAGGTCCATCTTTTCTTTCATTTATTCAACAGTTTTTAGTTGCTTCCTTATTATGTGTCAGGCACTATGCTAGGTACAGACTATACAGCACTACATGAAAACTTCCTGTGCTCATGCAGCTTACAGGTTAAATGGGGGAATTGACATTAAACTAATGAACACGCCCATCATATGTAATTTGTGGCCAGATAGGAGCAATTTTAGAAAAGGTTGGTTTATTGAGTCTGAAAGTACATGAATATATGAGGAATGGAGGAGAGGGAAAGCCTCATTTTTAATTGCCCTTATTTTTCCTCACTAGACTTTCTTAGATTCTTTATAATTCATCCAGATTTTAGAAAATAAAACCCATACCAAAGGTTAAAATACTTCAGGTATCAGTTAAAATAAACAAAATGAAAATAAAACGAAAAATTCTAAAGTCCCAGGATTTTTATAACTCATACTAACGAAGGAGAGCTCTTGTTGCCCACTGAGTAATCGACTCACAGACCAGATTTGCAAATAGATTATTCTTCAATGGTTTAAATCGAAGAACACTACGCAGAAAATAGGTACTTACTGCAAGAATCTTCTCATGTCAGAGAAAAGGTTACAATGACCTAATAATACAAATAATATGATGGCCAAGAATACAAATATTTAAACCATAAGACATAATTTTAATTTCTAAAATTCTGTGTGCATTGCAGAAGTAGCCATCTCCAAATAAGTGATACATGCAACATTTATTTAAGAAGATCTTTTAAAGTCCATACAAACACAAGCATCCCTTATTTTATTGTGCTTTGATTTGTGGAGCTTTTAGATATGGTTTTTACAAAGGTTTGTGACAACCCTGGATCAAGCAAGTCCGTTGGCACCATTGTCCAACAGCATGTGCTCACTTTCTGTCTCTGTCCCATTTTGATAAGTCTCGCAATATTTTAAACCTTTTCATTATTATTATAATTGTCATGGTAATCTATGATCAGTAATCTTTGATGTTACTATTGTAATTGTTTTGGGGTGCCACAAACAACACTCATACATATAAGATGGCAAACTTAATTAATCAATGTTATGTGTGCCCTGACTGCTCCTCTAACTAGCCATTACCCCATCTCTCTCCCTCTCTTTGGCTCTCCCTATTTCCTGAGGCACAACAATATTGAAATTAGGCCAGGGAATAAGCCTACAAATGCCTCTAAGTATTCATTGAAAGGAAGAGTTGCTCATCTCCCACTTTAGACTGAAAGCTAGAAATGGTTAAGCTTAGTGAGGAAGGCATGTTGAAAGGTGAGATGGGCTAAAAGCTAGGCCTCTTGCACAAAACAGTTACACAAGTTATGAAAGTGAAGGGAAAGATCTTGAAGAAAATTAAAATTGCTACTGCCATGAGCATACAAATGATAAAAAAACAAAACAGGCTTATTGCCAACACGGAGAAAGTATAAGTGACCTGAATAGAAGATCAAACCAGCCACAACTTTCCTTAAACCAAGGCCTAATCCAGAGCAAGGCCTTAACTCTCTTCAAGTCTACGAAGGCTGAGAGAGATTAAAAAGTTGCAGAAGAAAAGTTGAAAGGTAGCAGAGGTTGGTTCATGAGGTTTAATGAAAGAAGCTATCTCCACAACATAAAGATGCAAGGTGAAGCAAGTGCTGATGTAGAAACTGCAGCAAGTTATCCAGAAGATCTAAGTAAGATCACTGGTGAAGGTGGCTACAGTAAACAACAGATTTTCAGTGTAGACAAAACAGCATTCTATTGGAAGAAGATGCCATATAGGACTTTCATAGCTAGAGAGGAGAAGTCAGTGACGGGCTTCAAAGCTTCTAATGACAGACTGACTCTCTTGTTAGGGGCTAATGCAACTGGCCACTTTATATTGAAACTAACACTCATTTACCATTTGGAAAACCATAGGGCCCTTAAGAATTATACTTAATCTACTCTGCCTGTGCTCTATATATAGAATAACAAAGCCTGGTTGACAACACATCTGTTTATGGTGTAGTTAGCTGAATATTTTAAGCCCACTATTGGAAACCACTGTTCAGAAATATTCCTTTTAAAATGTCATTTCTCATTGATCATGTACCTGGCCACCCAAGAGCTCTAATGGAAATGTACAAGGAGAATTAATGTTGTTTTCATGCTTACTAACAACATCGATTTTGCAGCCTATAAATCAAGGAACAATTTCAACTTTCAAGTCTTGTGATGAATAAATATATTTTGTAAGGCTATAGCTGCCATAGATAGGTATTCCTCTGATGCATTTGGGCAATGTAAATAGAAAACTTTGTGCAAAGATTCACCATTCTAGATTCCAATTAAGTACACTCATGATTCATGGGAGGAGGTCAAAATATACACGTTCACAGGAGCTTAGAAGACGTTTTTCCCAACCCTCATGGGTGACTTTGAAGGATTCAAGACTTCAGTGGAGGAAGTAACTAAAGAGGAGATGAAAATAGAAAGAGAACTAGAATTAGAAGTGGAGCCTGAAGATATAATTGAATTGCTATAATGTAATAAACTTGAACAGATGAAGGGTTGCTTCTTATGGAAGAGCAAATAACATGGTTTCTTGAGATGGAATCCACTACTGATGAAGATGCAGTGAACTTTGTTGAAATGACAACAAAGGATGTAGACTATTACATCAACTTAATTGATAAAGCAGTGGTGGGGTTTGAGAGGACTGACTCCAATTTTGAAAGAACTTCTACTGTGGGTAAAATGCTGTTAAACAGTATCGCATGCTGCAGAGAAATGTTTCATGAAGGGAAGAGTCAATCAATGCAACAGACTTCATGGTTGTCTTATTTTAAGAAACTGCCACAGCCACTGAAACTTCAGCAACTGCCACCTTACCTTAATCAGTCAGCAGCATCAACATGGAGGCAAAACCTTCCACTGGCAAAAATCTTGCTGAAGGCTAAGATTACTGTTAGCATTTTTTAGTGATAAAGTATCTTCAAATTAAGGTATGTATATTGATTTTTAGACATAATGCTATTACACACTTAAGAGACTACAATGTAGTGTAAACATAATTTTATATGCCCTGTGAAACCAAAAAATTCATGTGATTGTTTTATTTTGATATTTGCTTTTGTGCAGTATGTCTGAAGTACGCCTGTATTTTTAGTACAGAACGCTTGCTATCTTCTGGATGACCTAACTTAAAAGTAGTCCAAAGTCAAGACAGGATGTTTCAAAAAAGAAGAAGAAAAAGAAAAATCACATTAAAAGATACAATTGCAATGGCACATTCAATATAATAAAGCTATTTTCAACTGCCTTGTAATATCCATAGTAACCATGCATATTGACAAAGAGTAAGCTAACATAATTGTTGTAAAGATGATATGTTACTGTTTTTACCCCTTCAATTTTCAATCTATATAGGAAAGTGTTGGAGAGTTTGAGGAGATAGGGATGTTATAGATTATTTAATATGGCTCCTCTCGATTTAGAGTTGAGAATGTTGAGTCCTAGAGATGTAAGTGACCCTCTTGCCTTTGAGCTCAGACCTTCACATGTCAGAAAAAGTTCCTTCCTCCCTCTGTTCAAAAGTCCTCTCATTTTCCACCCAAGGATTAGACATGTGCTGTGATAATTCCCACTGAAATATTTATCATTTTGCCCAGTGGTTTTCACTGAAATTCAAATAATGTATCATTGAATATTAATAAGTACATTTTCCAAGGTCTAGGCATGCATTATCTTTATGTTTATTGTATAGCAATATAGATGAACACTATTTATGCCAATAAAATCTTACACATATGATAATACAAGTACATTTTGACCAGCTGCTGGAGAGTTTGAAGTAAGTAGAAAGATAACTCTTTCAGAGAAAAACAAGAAAAATATTTAAGGTTAATACAAAGTTATATTGTGAAAATCTTAAAAATCACTGAAAATATTCATACATCTTCTGGATAATGCATGCAATTTAAGATAATACACAGATTGCTTAAAAATAAGATTAAAATTATGAAATATTTATAATGATGTATTCACCATTTTTCACTCAAGAGTGTATTATTATCACAGCTATTAACATTTTAATGATTGAACAGGTTTAAGAAAATTACATCAAAATGTATTAAATCATTTCTCTATTACTGGACTTTTAAGATTTTTTCCAATGTTTTTTTACACTTAGATAGATTTCCATACTTACGTAAAATTGCAAAAATATTATAGCGTTTTTGGTATTTTTTTAAATTACAGAAGAAAAATTTCAACTGAAGGAAAAATTTAAAGATTATTAATGAAAATATTTAAATTGTATATATCCCCAGAATCCAAAGTAATTACTATTACTCTATTACTATCTTGGCATATGACCTTCAAATACTGTATGCATGCACATATGCATATACATACATATATAGTGTACATGTACACATATATGTCTATGCACACACAAATAACATATGATTATAAGAATTGTTTAGATTTTTTGATGGTTTGTACCATAAAATAATGTCTCCAAGTTAAACAGAATTGTAAGAAATAACTTTTGCACTTCTCAATCATGTCCAGTGTGACACTTCTGTCTCAAACACAGGATTTCTTAAATTACAAATTAAAATATTTGTATTATTAGATCATTGTAGCCTATTGTATAATCTTTGAAAACACTCTTACAAAAGATGTGTGTTTAGCTGATAGACTTTTAAAATTTAAACTGCCAAACAAAAATGGATTTGAACATCTGTATATAATAAAGTTTTTAATACTATATTATACACACTGTTTTGTCCTATGCTCTTTTTAGGGAGTTCTTTATGCTCAATATTTTGCATATAATTTCTACAAATTGTATTACTAAAATTTAATGGCCATGTGATAATCTGTTCAGCCAGAGGCCTAGATTAGATCTCTAAGCATTATTTACTATTATGACTACTTCTGGATGAGTGTCCCTCAATTTAAATATTGTCCATATTCTTGATGGAATTATCAATATCTGATTTTTTGCATGTACATGAATATTCAGGACTATCTTCCTTATTTAATATATTTATCTTGTTAATGAAACATTAGCATTTGTTTATCATTAAACAAGTAGCATTCCTCTAAAAAGCCACAATATTTATGCAATTATCAAATAAAAAATTATGGATATAACAAGTTAGATTTTTCTATTGTTTGCAAAACTACTTAATCAAATTCTTCAAAAGTGCCATGGCACAATCTCAAGTCACTGCAACCTCCACCTCCTGGGTTCAAGCAATTCTCCTGCCTCAGCCTCCAAAGTAGCTGGTATTACAGATGTGTGCCACCACGCTCAGCTAATTTTGTATTTTGTTTTTAGTAGAAATGGGGTTTCTCCATGTTCATCAGGCTGGTCTCAAACTCCTGACTTCAAGTGATCCACCCGCTTCCCAATGTGCTAAGATTACAGGCATGAGCCACCGTGCCCTGCCAGCATCTTGTTTAATATGTAAGTCTCCAGCGCTACCTCATGGGATTTCTAAGTCCATGTCTTCCAAATGAATTTTAATTTTATGAAGCTTGAAATTCCCACAGTGTAGCTAGAACTTCTAATTTTTGTATGGCTGGCATCAACTAACTCATCATTCTGCCCTTATCTTATGCTATTTTGGCCTGATCTGTTGACATTATTATAAACTTATTCATGCCCTACAGTATCTCATCATCATTTTCCACAATTAACTATGATATAAGCTGTAGGATTTTTATAGACACTATTTGTCAAGTCAAGAAGGCTGCCTTTTAATGTTGAATTTCTGAGAGTTTCTGTTATAAATGAATAATGAATTGTATCAAATTATTTAGTCATTTAATAAGATTGCTATGTGGTTTTTCTTTTTAATTCTGTTAATATATTGTTCATTTTTCAATGTTATATAAATCTTTTGTTCATAAGATAAAACTAGTGTCATGCTGGAGTCACCTTGTACCAATTCATGAAAACTGATTATTAAATTTTCAGGAATTCTGCTAGCCAGTTTTTAAATACAGACATTATTAAATTTTAAATTACATAAACCTATCATTAAAGAGGTCATATTAAAATTGAAAGAATTAAATATTCAAAGCCCATCATTTCCTAAATATTTTATTACATTTTACTGTTACCTCTGCTCTTGAGCATATCACTTGTGCTCTACCTCTATTTTATCTGTCTTATGGAAATACCGTGCAATAGCATACTGCCCATTTCTTCCCTATTCTAGCTCAACGATGTCACGTTGATAGCTTAAACTCTTGTGCTGGAAGTATTCGCACCATGGAAATAAGCAAATGCTACAAATCAAGGCTAGAGTTATTGTTTTGTTGACGGTCTATACTAGAGAAAGTGAGGAAGAAAAAGCTGATAATGCAGTGTAAACATAAGTGTGTTTTGCCCATTGTCATTCCGTTGTGAATACTACAAAAATTGAATAAATAATCTTAAAGTTATGTATTAAATTATAGTTACATTATTAAATTATAAATTATATAAATTTATAATTAAAGATATAATATGGAAAATGAACCAAATCTTCAAAATTCACCACTTTTTAATTATTAGCAAAGTATTACTACACTATACTGTCTTCAAAATTGTTTTATTTAATCATCACATCAATCCTGTGAATTACATTTATTGTTTTCCTCCATTTTATTGATTAATAAGAAAATTGAGGATTACAAAGCAAGAAAATTGATTTGCCCAAGCAGTAGTAGCCTAAGCAGTACTAGCTACTAATCAAATGACCTAGTAAGTGACAGAAGTGCTTACTGCATCATTTGATTAATAGTCCACTGCTATATATCTACTAATAATTTTGGGATAAGGATTACTTAAGATGCAGTGTGTAAAGCAGAGTGTCCAATACAAAGCATGCACCAAAATACATGACTGCTTTTGTTATGTTGATAGTAACTCTGCCTTTAGCATTTATAAAAGATAATTTTTTTCTCAGAAAATTATGGAGATAAAGACTGCCCTTATTTTATCACACAATTATGAACAGAATTTTTATCTACAGGAATGTAAGATGATACATTTTGAAGTTGTGCAGGATATGAAACAATTTTTTATTTTGTATGACTAATATATTAATTTTAAGAAAGCATCCCTAACCTCTACTCACCAATTGCCACAAACATTTAGTTTAACCTTTTACTTAAATCAGTATGTTTCAACCCTGTCATGTCCAATGCTTCTACTTTTTATAAAAAATACTTTATAATACTTTTTCTATCCTGAGATTAACTTTCTAGATAACATAATCTATCTTCACAAATGCATTTCAATGTAACCTATAAAGTGAAGATGAAATAGTCTGTATTATGGATTTCCATATGCTCATGACTACACTGTAAGACATAATGGAATAGTCAAATACTTATTTCTATGCTTGTAATATCATGAAAGTGACAGAAGTACAGACTAAAGAAGTACCAGCAAGTTAAATACACAAGGAGCATTAATATCAGTGATGTGATTTTCTGACATGATAACCTATTCTTGGTAAACATCCACACCCAATCATCTCTTAATGTACATGGTAGTTGCACTTTTGGATAAGACAGTGCATATAAAACCATGCAAAATTGTTTGAGATTATATTTAACCCAGGGTTAGATATTGTAAACAGGTTTTTCATACACATGAATATAGGAGAAAACACTTCAAAAGTCATGAGGAATATGGGACAACGTTTTGTTGTGCAGGAGGGCCCCGTGCATTACAGGACATCTAGCAATCCTGTTTAATAACTTGTAATGGCTACTTATTGTCTTCTTGATAAATTCTATGGGCAAAGCTAAGAATCAGAGAAGAGGATGATGAGAATGGATCTGGTGGCATAAAACTAATATTCTTCAATGTAGTTGCCTCTTTGGCTACCCAGACAGACATTCATATTTTATCCATTCATGGAACATATTCACTCCATGCCCAAGATGCAACCCTGAAGTCTATCCAATACCATGCCCAGCTCCAATTCGAGGATCTCTGGAGTTGCTTCTAATGGTTAGATGATTATAAACTAAAATGCAAGATATTTGCCTTCAATGTACCCACTACAAAACGGTAGAGAAAAAGCAAAATGATGTAAATAAAGCTACTTCCTCAATTCGATAAAGAAATAAATATCAGGTTGGTGCAAAAGTAATTGCAGTTTTGCCTAATAGAAAGCATGCAATAGTCTCTGAT